>NC_134250.1:3767631-4081184 GCF_965152275.1 Natator depressus | reverse complement strand
CGGGTGGGCTAGTGATCAGCACACAGGACAGGGAGCCAGGAACACCTGGGTGCTAATCCCAGCTCTAACTACAACTGTCTGTGCAGCTCTGGGTAAGCCACTCCCAGCTCCCCGTGCTCTCCCCCGTGGGAGATGGAGGTAGCACAGCTTCACCTCCCAGGAATGAGGCTGGGGTAACATTTGCACAGTGCTTTGAAAACGTAAAGCAAAGGCGACTGAAACTTACCCAAGCCTTTTATCCATCGCTCTCAAAGCTCTTCAGAAAGGAGAGCTAGCATCACTATCCCCATTATACAGCAGGGGAAACGGAGACATGAGAGCGCCATGCAAAGCCCAAGGTCCCGTCACAGGCTGGTGGCAGAACTGGGACTAGAACTTGGGTCTCCTGGCTCCCAGCCTGGTGCCCAATTCACTGGCTGCTTTTCAGCCTCACTCTGTACACACTTACTCTACCATCACCAAGGCAGGGGGCAGGCCTCTCCCCACTGGCAAAGCAAGGAGGCTGGCCAGCCAGAAGGTCACTTACATGTGGAGTGGTTCCCAACACAGCCACGTGATCCATTTGGAGTGTCCGGCAAGCACCCTGCCAATCTGATTCCCTGTGTCTGGGTCCCAGAGAAATATCTGTACAACAGAGCAAGCGAGGCAGCTAGATCACAGATACCACCCAACGTGCATCCCAGGGAGAGTCAAGCTCGATTTGGAAATGGCAGGTTTGCCCTTCCAGTCCGGATACTCCAGGCCAAGAATGCAAGGATGGACCTTGGCACAGGCAGGGGGATGAAGAGTGGATTCCTTTCCTAACCTCTGCAGCCACCAGCTGACGCCCTGAGGCAGGAGATTTTGTTCACCCCCGTCTTAGCCCACACTGCTGCAAAACCATCAGCCATCAAATTATCCAGCTCTTTTCACAAACCCGCTCCAGCTGTCGACACCCGGTGCCAGCGGGTTACCGAACGCTTGCTGAGTGCTGGGAGAGCCAGAACGTGCTAAATGGTGGTTATTATCGGACTCCGTGGGCGGGACACATGCTGGCTTTTTGTTGGGTTTTTCTTGCCCTCTGAATAATGCTCCTCCAAGGAGCTGAGGCATTAATCATGTGCTTAGTGAGAACCCAGGGGAGGCCAGGAACTGGAGCAGAACAGCTCACAGGGTTAGTTTAAACCAGAACTGCCTCCCGAGTGGCACTTTACTGCAGATGCTTGTCAACTAGTTAACAAAGAGTTAACAGTATAAATGGGCCATCTCTGGGCTGCCAGCAGACCAGGCAGCTCTCAGGCTCCTCTGGTCTCATGCCTCTAAACAGATCCCAGGGGAAGTCCGTCCCCCTCTTCTTAGCGTGGTTCAATCCCAGCTGACTCAGGGCAGAGGCAAACGAAGGAGGCTGTTGTTTTGGTGACTGGGTTAGGAGTCGTTATTGTTAGCAGCGCTCCAGCAGTGCCTACAGGTTCCTGCTGAGACGGGAGCCTCATTGTGCTAGGTGCTGTATAAACACACAGCAAGAGACCTGAGAGGGAAAGGAAGGATTATCATCCTCATTTTACAGAAGGGAAACTGAGGCCTGGCGAGATGAAGGGACTTGCCCAAGATCACACAGGGAGGCTGCAGGAGAGCTGGGAACAGAACCCTCAGTCCCAGGCCCACTTCTCAACCACACCACCATCCCGCACGGCCGCTCAGAAAGGCTACCCGCAGTCAGGCCCAGCTGGCTACACTGAGGAGAAAAGCCCCTCTGGGAGGGTGCCCGGCAGGCCCTGCGCCCTGAAGGAGCAGTCTCCAGCAGGGACAGCTCAGCCTGGGGTTCTGAAATAACAAAACCTCTCAGTGGTGGCAACATCATCTAGACCCAAGTTCAAAAGGCACAAGCACGTCCCAGTGCCGCTCCCCAAGCGAAGAGCTACCTCCCTGGGGCCCGTTCCCAGCAAGCAAGCAGCCTCCCAAACGAGGAGCCAACCCTTGAAGGTACAGCACAGGCCACCCTGTGCTTCTGCCGGGATACAACCCCAGATCTAGCCACGGGGTCACCAACGCAGCAAGAGCGGCATGGGACTACGTCAGGTCCGTGGGGAGTGGCCCTGCTTCAATGCCGCTCACCCAGCTCCCGGGCTCGGAGACGGGAGCTTAAGAGCGCTGAACCTGAATACTCCTGGTGATCTGTTCTCCCCTGAGGACTTGCCAGGGAGAAGCTGAGCCAGTGACAGACACAGAAAACAAGCCCTGGGGAGGGTTAAGCGGGGAGTTGGCTCTGACACCCCAGCGGGTGCAGGTGAGGATTCAATGCCACTGCTGCTTGCAGGTTTAAACACACGCCCCCACCTTGGAGACCGATGGCATTAGCCTGCAGCAGAGCCCGGCTCAGCATGGCCTAGTGCGTAGGGCACCAGCCTGGGATTCTGGAGACCTGGGTTCTACCCCCAGCTCTGCCGGTGACCTCGAGCAAACCACTGGTCTCTGGGCCTGCTTCCCTTCCCCTTCCTTTGTCCTGCCTACTTTGGGGCAGGTCTGTCTGGGTCTCTCCAGCCTCTAGGGCAGTGAGGCCCTGATCGCAGCCGGGGCCTTTAGGCACTGCTGTCGTTCATAATAAAACCACCACCAGAATCCACAGTAGGACCTAGGTTGAATCAGCAGCTGCACTGGCGAGGGGGTGATACCAGCAAGGCACCCGCCATCAGGCTCCAGAGAGATTCACTGCTCTGCAGGTGCCAGCCAAAGGCACGGTGTCTGCAGACGGTACTCACCCCCCAGCTAGACCAAGGGAATGTCCAGGAGCTGGTCTCCCAGCCACACAGCATTGAGAGCTGCCTGCAGGGGGCAGCACAGGACACAATGTACCAGCCAACCCGGCCTGCTCAAAGGATCTTCGCAAATCCGTGTCAATGAACCCAGCAGCCTGCAGATCTCCTGGCCGGGGATGTGCCTCCGAGCCCCGTGGGAACGCCTGGGAGAGTAGCTAAAGTGCAGGTGTGTTCCATAGGCCTAGACGCGACGACTATCCCAGGAGCAACCCCGCATCAATCATAACCCAGCCATGCCCAATTTCCCTCGAGGCTGCAGGGATTCCTGCTCTCCACTTCAATGCCCGGGTTTGAACAAAGCCCCAACCGCGTTACTCCTTCCACGGCTGTCAGAGGAGGAGCAGACCCATCGCCTGGGAGGCCGGTGCTGGCCCAGTCTGGTTTCAGTCCATCGATGAGGGCGCGAGGGCTCCCCCAGAGAGGAAGAGGGCTCTCCACGAGATGTCACCAAGGCAGATCTCCCCCACGCCCCAGGTCTGGCCCCGCACAGAGGAATCCGGCCCCTCGCTGAGCCGAAGCCGACACGTACCTGACTGTTTTTGCACCCTGAGGCGAGCTTCCTGCCATCGGGAGACCAGGCGATGCTGAGGACCCAGTGCCTGTGACCTGCCGACGGGAGAGAGTGCAGGGGTGAGGAGAGCCCACCATCCTGGAGCTGTCCCTGTCTTCAAGGGGCAGCTGTGGTCCGGAGGTGGGGGTGGGGGGGGAAGAAGGACCAGGACTCCCCTGCACTTGTCCCAGCCAGTCTGACTCCCTGCGCTTTGCTGGCCCAGTGAGCAGCTGCTCTTCTTGTTGCGCCGTGGCCTGGGCACTCGCAGAGCACCTCCAGGGAGGCCTTTCCAAAGGGCAGGGAACAGCCAGGCCCAGGAATCGAGGCCTGGAGACACTCGAGGCAGCTTGCACGCCATCCGTGGTGCTCACTCTGCGATGTGCTCCTCACACCGAGCTGGCACCAGGCCCCAAGCCTCGGAACGCGATCACACGGCACACATGGGGGAACCGAGAGGGGGAGGCAAGTCACTGCAATGAGCCCAGCTCAGTGGCTTTCCCCCAAAGGGGGTGTGGGGGCAGTGGCTGGGGCAACCCGGTGAACTCATCAGCGTTACAACAGAGCCATCGATAGTCTCTGGCGCAGGAGCGACTCAGGGAACCCAGGGGCCACACTCTGCAGACCAGAGAGGCTATTGGGAGGGGTGGGCACAGACTCAGAACACCCCATGCGGTCCCCCCTCACCCGCTGCACCCACCTTTGGCAGTGAAGTGTGGCGTCTCCGTGCTAAGATCCCAGAAGCGCACAGTGGTATCACCGGAGCCGCTTGCCAGGTACCTGAGATGGTGAGGAACAGGCTGTCTGGGCTCAGGGCGGCAGGCGGTGCCTAGGCTCCTTCCCGGTCCGTTCTCCCCACCCCACTACCTAGCCTGTCTCCCCATTACCAGGGCGTTATAAACTTCAGCAGCCCTGGTCCCCAGCCAGCCCAGCCATTCGGCGCTGCCCTGCCTCCGCACCCAGAATCCCCAGCCCTCGTGCTACCCCCCCTTACTTTCCGGTGGGGCTGAAGGCTACGGAGATGACAGCCTCAGTGTGCCCCTCCAAAGAGCTGGTGCATCGCGTCACTGCCCGCACTTTGAACACGGCCTGGGGCTGGTAGATGATGTCAAGGACTCTCTCCGTCTCCACCACCTGCCCCGCCAGGGTGTTCTCCAGCGACGTGACTATTTCAGCATCGTGGACATAGAAGGCCAAGGGCAACGGCTCCTCCTGTATGAAAAGAGGCAGAAGCACTAACCTGGGGCAGATTTAGGCAGGACTGGCTCATACAGCCCTCCTGTTCCCTGTCCCTCCACCCCGACATAGGAAAACAGTTTGGGACCCCGTGGCTTCCCGTTACTCCTTCCCAGGGCAGCACCAAGCTGGGGAAGATGTACTAGCTCAGAATTGAGGCAGTGGTTGACAGATCCGCCCTGGGGCAGATGGGAAAGACTCCGCCCCAGTCCCTCTCTGTGCCAATCCCTGAGCATCCAGGGAGTCCTGCGGTCAGAGTCCCGGGCAGGGCAGGCCCAGGCAGTGCTACGAATGGCGTCTATACAGGAGGACCAGAGCCGTGGGCGTGGCAGCAGAAATCCCATTGCTCATCTCTCACTTTCCCACAACTGTCTGATGCGGCGGTCCTGGCCACTCGGTCTGGATCCTGCTGGGTTAGCACCCCTGGAGCCTTGGCCCAGCAGGAGCGGTTCTAAGCATCCCAACACACTCAGCACTGCCGAGAGAAGCCCCATCCCTCCGTGCAGTCCCACTCCCCAGATGGGGCTGGGATGAAGCCTGTGGATACCCGCAGTTTGCTGGCCCCCCCCCCCCATTAGAGCAGTGGGGGGGGGCACAGGCTCCTTGGGAAGTACCTTCTGGAGCAGCGCGTTGCAGACCAGCTGCAGCTTCTCGGGCGTGATATCAATGGGCACGTCAAAGGGGGACCCCAGGATCTCGCCAGCCTCATCTTTGAACAGGATCAGTAGCCTCTCCACGTCCCCTTGCATCGTGGCAACCTGCAAGCACATTCCTGCATCAGGGGGTGAGCCCCACACCAGGCGCAGCGCGACTATAAATCAAACCCACAGCTGCCAAAGGGAGCTTTGATAGAGATTGGCACCAGCAAAACCCACACACTGCTGAGTATACCACAGCCAGAGAGCTCCCTATGACCGGACGCTCTGCATCTCTACAGGGACTGTCATCAGAGGATCTCTAGATGCTTTCCTGCCATTAGCCCTCACACCTCCACCCCGCCCATTGTCCCCATTTTACAGGTTGGGAAATAGACACAAAAGGCCTGGCAGAGACAGGTACAGAACCCGGGAAGCCTGACACCCAGCCCCACCATCTATCTGTTAACCCAAGATACATTGTTAGCTTGCCCAGTTCCACTCAGTGCAGTGCTCCAGAGTCCAGACCCTTCCTCCAGGGGCACCATGTCAGCACCCGCAACCATCCCCATGCATTACTGGGACACGCTGGCTTGGGCTCCTTTGCCCGAGTAACCCCAAAGCTCAGATCATTCGGCCAACGCTTCCCATCTCCCTCCCGCCACAAACTCTTTCCCTGGGGCTGGGGAGGCAGGTTCCAAAAAGCTCGGGGCCTGATTCACTCCCGCAGCTCCTTGCTACCTGCCTAGGTAAATCTCCCAGCCCAGGCTGGGCACCACCTGCTGCAGCGGGGTCTCTCCTACGCTCAGCCGCCCCTTCCTGGCAGCTAGGGGGAGGGGGGTTTAAACACCACCCCACGGTCCGGCTTTACAATGGGAGGGACGCCCTCCTTCAACCCCAGGAGCAGCTAGGACTCCCCCAAGTAAGGAAGGGATAGGGCAGAGCTCCCTCTCTGGGCTGCTCTGGGTTCGTTTGCAGCCACAGGGCTCTCCCGGGGGGCCAGCAAGCAGCTCTTGCTGGAAGGGTTTTGGTTAGGGACACCTCCTCTGCCCCCTCCCCCGTCCCCAAGCCCCAGCAAATCCCCACTCACCTGGGCAGCCCCAGCCATGTGTTTACTGCAGCCCTGCCCACGTGGAGAGGAAATGGTGAGCTCATCTCTGTGCGCCGGGGCTGCCGCTCGGCCGGGAAGCTCTGCTTCCACCTGCTGGAGAAGAGAGGCTATAGCAACCGATCCTTGGACAAAGGGAATTGCAGCTGTGATGTAGACACGCATCTGGGTCAAGCTGACATAGGACAAAAAAAAAAAAATTCCCGGGGCAGATTTCTGCACGAACAACGTGCGGGTGAGGGAGAGAGAAAATAACCAGCCTTAAAAACCGAGTATCTGGTGGCAAGGTGTCAGGAAAAAGAGAGAACAGAGAAAAGAATGGGAGTATTTTAGTTATTCCACTCGACTGTAACAGAAAGACACACCAAATGAGGGCACAGGAATCTATCTGGGTTCTGGCAGTGGGGAAGCATCAAATGTTTTTCAGCTTCATGAGTAGTAACTAGTGTGTTTAAAAGGATCCAGTCATGTTAACAGGCATTAAACCACCTATGTTCCCAAGATCACCTTAGCTTATTCACATGTGTTGTGGTAAAAATGCAATGTACTTTTCTACAGTGACCCTGCTTCTTTGTATTTTGCATCTCTTAGCTGGACAGGGAAAAGAGGTGACTCAGTTTCACTTCGTTCTACAGCTGTCATGGTTTAGACCATCTGCAATGGTTGGGTTACAAACCTTGTCAAAGACTAGGTCACTGTAAACATACAGACCAAAACCTATTTCTTTTGGTAATTTAATGGAAACCTCTCTCTCTCAGACTCTGCCTCCTAGGGTTTGTAGATCTTAGCCGTGGCTTTTATGAAACCTATTCTGGGGCCTAGCTCAATTTGGCAGCATCCCTCTGAAAGAGCAGGAGCCTTTAGATCTCAAATCAGAGATTTATTGTAGTCATGTAGTCTGACCTCCTGCAGAACGCAGGCCAGAGAGCCTGCCCAGAAATTTCTGCATCCAGTCCATAACTTCTGAGAGAGCTAAAGCACCTTTTAGAAAGACTTGCAGTCATGACCCCAGAACGTCCCTCATCCTTCAACAAGTTCCATGCAGGCAGAACCTGATTCCCATGGAGCTCGTTACAGGATCAGGGCCTTAGACGGTACATACCACCCTCTTCCATTACGCGCCATACTGATGGTAATCACTTGTTACTCCTCAGCAAAGACTCAGCAGAGAGCTGCAGAAAATATTGGTACAATCTGATATTCTAGCTCCAGAGCATTTTGACAGATTAAAAAAAGAGGAACCATCCAAATAGTTTGGGAGGAAGCAAAGAGTCCGCTTTGATAAATTAATACCTAGTGCTTCTGTAGCATTTTTCATGTTGATCTCAAAGCACTTCACAAAGGAAATCAGTATCATTCCCTCCCGGCTCACAACAAAGATCAGATCCTTTGTCAAACTCAGAAAAATCCAAATTATTGTCAGACCTTCCCACAGCTATTTCCATCCTCATCCCTGGCCTTTCTTTTCATTGACTTTGTCACTAAGATATTGGTAACATTTTCAAAAGCACTTAAGTGACTTAGGAACCTAAGGCTCATTTTCAAATGTGACTAGCACTTTAAGGCAATGGGATTTAGGCTCCTAAGTGCCCAAATCACAGGCAAGTTTGCAAATTGTAACCACTCAAGATTTCACCCTTAATTTCCTCCCCCCTATTTCAGAATTGTAGGACTTCCGACAGTGAAGGGACTGGGCATAATATGAGGGTACTGGGAGGGCTTCCCCTACACATCTCACCAGTGCCCCTCAAGCCTGACCTGTGGCACCTTGCTATTCCAGTCCCGGGCTCCCCACTATACACAGTCCTGCAGCCCCCACCCCCTTGTTATTTCCAGCCCTGGCTCCTTCCCGGCAGAAGAGACTACCATCCTGCTGAATCGTTTCCAAGTTTTGCAAAGCAGAGAGACCAGACCACCACCTGACTTATTTTCACTTCTGAAGAAACAGAACTTAAAGAGGCAAAAGCCAAATGCATGAACACATTCTACTAACCACCTAAGGATTCTAATTACTGTTATTTAGGCACCACAGCTACCCTCAGAAGAATTACAAACCGGGGTAGAACTTGCTTGGATTTCCATCCCTCTTTCCCGACATCTTCGAATTAGCCCACGTGTTGCATGATACACCACTTTCGGGTGCGTCATGGTCCCTTTTTGATTCTTCTACATGGCAAGGAGGTGGATTTCCCTAGTGTTTCATATTGTGAGGGCACCTGCTTGCAAGAAGTTGCCAGGTGTGTAAAACTGTTCAGTGATAGCTATCTAGATCCTTAAATGGCCCCTACTATCACAGTATTGGAGCACCTCACAATTTTTACTGTACCTATCCTCATCCCACCTCTGTGAGGTAGGGAAATGCTATTATTCCCATTATACAGACAGGACTTGAGAGACTAAGTGACTTCCCCAAGGTCAAACAAGATGTCTGTGGCAGAGCAGGAACTGAAGACAGATCTCCCACAGGCCAGTCTCGTGCTCTAACCAGTAGGCCATCCTTCTCCTACGCATCCTGTTGAGAACATGGGTTCAATAATGCCTTGATGTAGAGCTTGATTTTAGGCTGTGTTTATCCCCAACTATTAGGCTTGTGTCAAAAGCATCAGCATTTATGGAAAAGGCAAACAGCATTCCAGCTGGAAAGAGGTCATTGGCTCCCACCATGCACCATCCAGACTGCTGCTGTCTCTGCATAGCTAGCTTTGCAACTCTCTGCTTATATGATAGGATATGAAGAAGCGTCCTCCTGGAGTGTCTCCCCACCCAGACAACACTAGAGCAAGGTACCTGGCTGATACACCTTTCTTCAGTGTGGGCTACAAGTTCTGTGGCAGCTTCATTTAATTTTTTTTTTAAATTGAGGTTCTAAAAAGAATTAAATATGACAACGAACAATGCAATCTGAACCAGAGCCCTGCCATTATTTATTCTGATTTAAACATCCCATTAATTTTGTATCATGCCCACTGTACCAGTTTTCAATAGGCAGCAGATTTGTGCATACATAACAGTGGGGGAAGGGGAAGCTAGGGCTTCCAGCAGCCAGGGAGGCAGTTTGAGATTGTAGGATAAGCACCTTAACTGCTGCTAGTGCTAAAATGGACAGAGAAATAGTTTTCAGAGCAGCAGCCGTGTTCGTCTGTATCCACAAAAAGAAAAGGAGGACTTGTGGCACCTTGGAGACTAACCAATTTATTTGAGCATAAGCTTTCGTGAGCTACAGCTCACTTCATCGGATTTAGATGAAGTGAGCTTTTTAGAGAAATAGTTGACAGCTAAACTAGCATTGTTCCATTTGAGAAACACCCCATTATAACAGGGAGGAGTTCACAGTTCTCAGACACTGCAGCAGTTTACAATTACTCCACAGTGATAAGCATTTCTGCACAGCACAGGTGCTGACGCACATTTCTACAGCAAGGAACAGTCAGGGCTCTGGCATCTATAGTGCCCGGTTCACTGAGGGCTCCAAAGCAGCAGCAGGGTTCAATTTAACAATGTAGGATCCACTTTACAGCCGAAAGGTAGTGCTTTCAAAGATGCCTCTCTACCACAGGCATACTTGCTATGAATGAATGCATGCTAGTTAGGTAGATGCCCACCCAACAGGAGAGAGAGAGAGAGAACAGAAGGGGAATAATAGAGTGAGCTTTGCCATTAAATCCCATTGAGAAAAGGGGCCTCCTTATCACCCCTGAAATTCAGGTGCAGAGGAAGGCAACATTTCAGGAGTTTAGGACACGTGCCTGCGTTCTGCATTTTGTCTACTTTGGTTTTGCATTATGCCACAAGAAGGCAGTAGCCGTCTCCCACGTCCAACACGTGGTGGAGGAATGCACAGTTAGAAGACTGGAGGGTGAACTGCAACACCTTGCTACTCTCCATGATGTAACAGTTTGATGGCTGGAAAAAAAACCCCAAAAAACTAGATATTGACTTGTGATGCAAACAAAAGAAGATTTGGGGGAGCATTAGTCAGACTAAGAGGCTACAGAAGCCAGCACCCAGGAAGAAAAATTACTCAGTTTAATTTGTTTCATCATAATTTAGAGGTGGCATTTTCTAAAAGTGCGTAACAAAGACAAGGTTCAATATCATATTTTCTAGAGCATCTCCTCGTATCTTATCTTCATTACAGACCCTGATTAAATGAGCAGCCAAACTGATCTGTAGGGAGATTTAATGGACCTGCAGTTCATTGACATTCACCATAAAGAACGAAACGGGCTGGGTGCCGATAACTTTCCCTTCCAGCACAGCCCAAGTGGAATACACCCACAGGAATAGAGGCTCATATTGCAACCTTAGAAGCCAGTGGATAACAGAAGTTCCGAGTGCTTTATGGAGAGAAAAGAAAGGATTAATGTATGTACACCCTGAATGAGGCAACAGCCACTATTGCTTCCCTAGTAGCTGAGAACAGCCTAATTCTTGAACAGTGCTTAATGTTTGCCAACTGCTGGAGCTAAGTAGCTTAGACAGGAATAGTCATATTGCCTATAAGCATTAATTTGACAGACAGTCTAGACAATAGCACTGGACTAAGGGTTAACAGCCCACAGAGCTTTAGCTTTGCTCCTGAAGGCTGGTAGATAAGACTTGATGCCATTTCTGTGTGAAGGTCGGGGCCTTTGCTTCCACGCTATTCTTCCTTGATGTATTTACCTGAACCTGGTGAGTTTACATTTCCTCTGAAGCCGGTAAATGGCTAATATTGGGAGACAGCAGTTTGGATTCAGTGATAAGTCTTGGCTTTCCCAGCAGGAAGAGATTGGATTCTGATGCAGTCAGACACAAAATACGGTGTTAGTGTCTGTCTTCCAATGCCCCACTGTGACTCTGAGGAAGCTTTTTCTCCTTCCCTGCCAACTTCGGTGATCCTGCAGTGGAGTCAAAATCCTGTGCTTGTGACAAGTTGCTATGATTTAAGTGCAGAAACCCTCAGAAGCTGGGCTGGGAAGGAAAACTTGTTTAAACAAATAACTCCAATGATAAAAACACAAGGCTCCTCACCACTAGTCTTCTACCATCTTAGAACTTAAGCAGAGTAAACTGGTCTTTATTCTGATATACTCTTGTAGACAGCCTAGATAGCCGTAAGTTACTGAAAACTCAGCAACTAATTACTGCTGTGTCCCAAGTAAATATTCTTTGGCATGTTCCATTCACTTGCTGTAACGGTACATAGCTTCTGCAACCTCAGTTTAACTACAAATGTCACGTCATCAGGGACTTCCACTGAAACGTATCAGTAGGATGTGACATGCATCAAAGATGCTTTACCACTATAACGGTAAAGCTGTAACTGAGAGTCTGTGAAGTCATACATATGCGAAATCACAACAGACATGGGCATAAGGTGATCACAGACTTGCAGACAAATCTCAAATCACAAAAGCACAAAGGATCAATCGCCTGAGTTTTCTAAGTTGATGCATATGCATGTAGTACGGATTTGTCAGTGTTTGATGGTAGCTGTATTTTTTCTAGCAGTCATGGTTCTACAGAAGCCTTCTTGCTTCAGTCAGAAGCACTACATTACAAGAAGGTAAGAAGAGAGAGAGACTTCATAAGCCTGAATTGTTAGGAGCTGTGCTCAATTTTCATACCGTATCCAGGACATTGCAAAGGTTGTTGGCTCCCCACCCTGTACCACTGCATGGATAGTGTGATGTTGAGTGCTATTCCGGGGCAGCTCTATGGGTGTCAGTTCCCCCAGAAAAATCTCACTGTTACAACTTAAGTCTTTCTACTCTTTTGAAAGCTTGTTTTCCAAACCAGTGATTCCCTCAGGAGCATCACAGGTACTTATTCTATGCTTTTCTAAATTGATGCTTCATTTTCTTTTAAGAGACCAAGTTTACCATATTTAAAAACTTCGTTTTGCTAAACTTCTATGCATAATTTCCACCAGGAAAAAATTTAAACTAGCCAATATATGGGCATTTCCATTAAGGACACTAAGTCTGGCCCACTATAACTAACCAGCCAAAGAGGCATTTCAGGATTTTTTTTCCCCCCATAAAAGCAAAGAGGAGACCCATGCATAAAAGATATGTAGGAAAAAATCAAATGCCATCAAAACAGAAAATTGACACAATTTTTAATATTTATATATTTTAAACCAAAACAATTAAATATAATATGTTTTAAGTCCATGAATACTTGGGCATGAGAAAAATAAGAGGTGGTACATAGTACCAAAAACCTTATACACAGCCTTTTTGCTTCTTCTTAGACAATACAGTGTGCCGCTATACAGTCAAATATTGCAACAGAATAATATTTGCTAGTCAATCAAGACTTTCTGAACATTGGAGATGATTGAGAATTTTTATAAAGTGATTTTTTGCACAGTCTTGAGAAAACAAAAGCAATCATAATAAAATAAACCCAAACCAGAAATGCTTCACAATAAAAAATAGAGCGATAAAATAACGGAGTGACAACTTGAGTGCTTCAGATGCTCTGCAGAATCCCCTCACTGGTCTGGTGACCAAGAGAGAAGTATGGTAGATGCTGTGGCTTTTTGTTTAAAACAAAGGCTATATAAGTTGCAAATGCTGAAAATAATGAAGGGGAAATAAAGGCAAAATGTCCTAAAACTGAACGATCTTTTTCCTTAAAAACAAACATCTGGGAATAGATATTGTCTTGGTCTGACGACAGCACATAATGGAGAATGGAAGCAACGCATAATGGCAGTTATTTTACACCTGCATGATAGAGAAGTAAGAAAATGGAACAGAGTCCACTGGGCACAGTCCGCTCAGCACAGTGGGCTGGACTCAGAGCCATGAATCAGAAATGGAGGGCTGCACAGGCGAGAGATTGGTTTGTAAATTTTCTGCATACTAGAAGCAAGGAATGCGTGTATGCAAGTGTAACAGCTTGACTAAGGGCAGAAAGAGTTACATTGTCCAGTCTTCACTCCTGGCCATTTTATGCTTCTTTCAAAATGAATGCTGTTATGAAGGAAGTAAAATGTATTTATTTATCTTACAGTTGAATACTCATCTAGTTCAAGTAAGGAAAAATGTAACTGTTATAGCTCTTTCGATCACTGCCAACGCATTCCTCATCTCAGGCTGACCTCTCCAACGGGTAAGGTCAGGGAAGCTGCCCTGTGGCCTTTATAGTTGTGTGTTTAAAAATTACAAGTAGTAGTAGAACTAGAAACTACAACAAAGCCTTTCCCCTCCCCAGTGTGGCCCATGTCCCATTGCAGATATTGTGATTAACAGTCCTTCCGAGATGGGGTAAAGTATTTGTAAAGCAGATCACAGTTTTCCAATGACATGTTCATGAATCGCTTCTTCATCTCTTTAAAACCTTCATTATTGTGAATGCCACGTGCAGTAGAAAAAAAACATTCTTTGTACTTTGTGGAGGAGATATAGGATTGCTCCTTTTCCTCCTCCCTGGTGGATGAGGGAGTATCAGCTGTCTGAAGTAACAGTGCTTTGTTTTCATTGGCTGTGTTAAAGAAGACTCCACCAAAAGGGAAAAAGTTCACTTATCTTCAAAAGCAGAAAACCAGATTTCTTGCTCTGGCATTTCTAAAATCATAGCTGGGAAAGGAAACACAGAATTAAAGTTCATTCTAGACAAGGTGGCTGAAAACTGTACAGATCAACCATCTAGTACAGGGACAGACAGTTGTGGTGTTGGCAAATGTTTGCACAAAGTTGGCTGGAAAGAGTTTTTGATGAGGGAGAAACTTCCAATTACTGTAACTGTACTTGCTTAATTTGAGTTCCAACCGTCTGTAGCCACTGATTTTTAAAGGCTCCTGTTTTTAAAATGTTAGTGTGTTCCAGGTGACCTTTTCATCTACTCAGACTGGAATTAGATTGTTTACAGACAAATTTAAGTAGAGGGACTGTTCAATAAGTCACTCATATCACTGCCTCCAGAAACAAGAAGACAATCACAAACTAGAGGTATAAACCTATGTTTTGAGTAGATATTTAACTCCTTGGTGATGATGGTACAGAGATGCAGGTAGATTTCATAGGTCACCCTTGGCTTTCAGAAATTTTGACAACCAATACTAAGAGATTAGTGAAGAGGAATACAGCAAGCAATTATATTGTTTCATAATGAAACTGTTGCATTAAAGGTTGTTTCAGAACCTGGAATCTTGTGGGACTGCAGAAAACCAGAAATGCTATTTAAAAAATAATTAAACACTTAAACATAATTCTAAATCAAAGCCAAATCTACCAGGCTTCCCTATTTCTTCATACCATAAATGTAGCACAGTGATAAAGTTGGTGTGACTAATAAGCAACAGCTTTCAAGCTTTTACATGTTTTATTGGTACATTAGGCAAGTATTTTAGCACTCACCAATTTGAAATTGCAAGTGTGAACTTAACTAAGGCATTCCAGTATCGATCACCCATCGTAACAAGACAACCTCTTTAATTAAGATTGTTTACCAAAGATCCCAAAGGAACAACAATGAACACGAGAGGACTTGTGTAACTGTGCAACTATGGACAGATGCTTTCTATCAAAGGTATCTATAAAGCACCTAATATCTTGGTGTCTCAGCCATGAAACTCTTCACAAGCAAGCCAGTCATATAGTCTGAAAAGCTGATTTCATGTTCATGAGCACTCTCAAGAAATCTTGCATAGTGTACAGACACACATTCTAGTTATCAAATTCACTAGGAAAAGTGTGCAAAAGCTCCATTCTTCCCAAAGTTTGGCTTGGGTCAGACTGGAAAAGAATAAGATGGTTGAGGCTCCTGTATTTACCTTTGTAACTTTTTCCAAAGGCTGGTCATTTTGTGCCTGCTGCATAACATCATTGACTATCATCTTTGCTATCCTCCAAGCCATCTCTTCTTGGGCCTAAAACAAAGGAAACTGGTTTCTGAGTGTAATTCTTAGAGTCACAGGTCCAAAAGCGCTCTTACTACAGTCACATTTTAAACCTTGTAAAACAGGAGTACTTCTAAACAGTGCTAATCTACCCATCTCAGTGACAGGCAGAGTCTTAGATTTACTTTATGGGGAGCTGATCAGTCCTGAAGAGGGGACACTAGTCCTCAACCTAGATGCAGTGGTCACTTTACAGCATCACTATAGAACAATTATCAACACCTGTGCAAAAATGGAGGTTACCTACCTGTAGTTGGAGGCTCTTCAAGATGTGTGATTCCTATCTGTATTCCACACCTGGGTACACATATGCCCCATGTGACCGAGTCTGGATTTTTTAAAAAAATATTAATTTTTTTTTTAACCAAGCAGTGTCCATTGGCCTGCACGTGCGCTGTAGCTCCCTGTGCTCTGAACCAATAGCGTAAAGGGTGGTGAGAGCTGGCACATCTCCAGTTCCTATTCTCACAGTCCAAACAATCGGCAGCAGAGGGGATGGAAAGTGGGTAGTGGAATACAGATCGGGACCACACATCTTGAAGAACCTCCAGGTACAGGTAAGTAACCTCCATTTCTTCCTCAAGTGATGGACCCTATGTTTATTCCACACATGGAAGATTAACAAGCAGCAGTCAGAGAGGAGGTGGGTGCGAGGACACCATAGAGATAGCTGACTAATACTGCAGTCCCCACAGTTGTATCCATAGTAGAAGAGTCAACCAGAGCGTAATGTCTTGTAAAGGTATGCAAAGAGATCCAAGTAGCTGCCCTACATCTCTCTATCAGGGTAGGTGTCTCAGAGATGCCGCAGAGGCTGCTTGCCCTCTGGTGGAAGGAGCCCTCACCCCCTCCAGAGGGGGAATGTGAGCTAATTGGTAACAGAGTAATACAACCAGAGATCCATTTTGAAAGTCTCTGCACCAATATAGTTTGACCCCTTGATCTCTCTGCTATGGAAACAAATAGGTAAGTCTAATGTCCATTGTTTTTTGTAGACAAAAGGGCCTTAGATGTCTAGAGAATGCAGCCACCTTTATTCATCCAAGGCATGTGATTTAGGAAAAAATACTGGTAAGTTGATTACCTGACTCACATGAAACTTGGAAACTACTTTAGGGATGACCCTGGGGTGGGGCCGTAACAAGATCTCTTCTTTATAAAAGGTAGCACATGGTGGGTCTGCCATGAGTGCCCCCAGTTCATGGACTCTTTTGGCTGATGTTTTAGCTGTCAGAAAGGCCACCTTCATAGACAGATGGACCATAGAGCATGTAGCTACAGGCTCAACGGGATGTTTAGCGAGACGACAGAATAAAACTGAAGTCCCACTATGGTGTGAACTTCACCAGCGGTGGAAAGGATCTGAGAAGTCCATTCAGAAATCGAGTTGTGACAGGATGAGTGACGGTTATCCACTGGAAAATGGAAAGCAATGACTGCTGCTAAATGCACTCAAAGAGAACTGAGCACGAGACCCAAAGACTTAAGAGTAAGTAGATATTCAAGGATAGTAGGGATCCCGGCTGATTCTGGGGACAAGTGGTTTTGCTGAGCCCAAACAGAGAAATGCTTCCATTTTGCTGAATAATAGCTCCTCATAGAGTCATTTTTGGTGGGGGGAGATGGAACATGAGCACTTTACTTCCAATGTCCATCCAAATACCGGGCTCTGAGTTGAAGACACTGCACTTAGCAGAGATGTGAACCTCACACAGGCAATAGAGAGAGCACTGATGTTCACTGCTCACAGAAAAGGAGCGAGGGCAGAACAGTTTTTGAGCACCGGGACCCTGAGCTTAATCCCAGACTTCCCCACGAGGGTGGTGGGGGGAGACATTATATAACTATACTATGCTAGACTACACTATAAATATTAAACACTGCTAAAAAACCTAACTATATACAATATATTTACAGCAATGACATAGTAGAAAGGAGCTGAGGACACTGAAGATTCTGACTCAGATCACGTAGCAGTAAGAAAGAACTGGAGAGGCGTTGACCTGCACCACCCTTTATGCCCTGAGTGTGGAGCATGAAAAGGGCTACGGCTTATGTGCAGGCCAACGGACACCACTTGGACAAAAAAAAATTCCAGACTCAGGTGAGTGATGTGCACAGAATACACCTGGGGACCATCACTTGAAAAATGAATGAATGCTGCTTGGTTATCTGGAAATCCCAACCCCTTTCTTTTGCAGTTTGTTCCCTTCAGAGACAATAGAAAATCCCTGACTACAAACTTGTAGTTACCAATTACATTAGTTAAGCCAACCAGCTGGCAATGCCAAAAATCAAACTGTTCTCTCAACTGCATGGAGGTCATTTATGTTTTCTGAACATTTTGGTACAGGACAGTTAATGAGCTAGACCGCTGGAGGAATGTCAGACAAAGAAAGTGGTCAGGACTGAGAACCAGAGAATATTCTTCATCCGTAATTGGAATGGTAAATCCAGATTTTTACACTCATAAAAAACGTTGCTTGAAAACAGGGCATACCTCGTCCGTGTTTCCTTGCACCCATTTCTTCATAGCTTGTGAAAACATGGACCCTTATTGTTGAGAAAAAAAGGAAAAAGCATTCAAGGCAAGTATTAGTAAACTCAGCCAAGTATCCTCGTCGCCCTACTCTGGAAAAGCCTATCTGCACATCCAGGCCAGGGACTGGGAGACTCTGCTGCTAGTGCTGGGGAGAGCAGTGCAGATGCCATAGGGCACATGTGGAAGACAGATACTTAGGGGGAGGCCTGGCACTGAGTCAGGCCCATTCCTCTGCTACAGCTCTCTGGAAGCACACCGAGGAACAGGATGAGTGCAGATACAGTGGGGTGGGAAGCTGGCTGAGAGCTGAGCCAGCGAAGCCCTTTTTTTAAGTTCAAATGCATAAGAGGTTTTATCAGCTCAGCTCTTAGCTGCTTCCCACCCCCTGCCAGGCTCTGTCGATAGTTCAAATCCCAGAGGTTGCCCACAACACTCCTCCTGCTGCGAAGTCCTGCTGGAGCAGGAAAGCAGGGTCTGGCTGGGGAATGAGTGTGGGCTGAATGTACAAGACGGTCCCTCAAGCACCTCCCTCTGCTTGACAAACATATATGGAATGGCTCTGGAGACCGCAGAATCCTGCTCATCTTGGCTGTTGCAAGCAAGGAAGAGGGCAGCTGCTACTAAACGTTTACAGATGCAAAGGAGGAAGGAGAAAGCAAACCTTTTGATTTCTTTACGTCAGGTTCTGGTTCAGACTCTCTGATAAACTGTCCCAGGTCACTGACTCTTCCAAATGTCATCTTCCTGCAGCAAGAGGCAGTAGACAAAGCTATGCATGTTAACCAGGGACGCAATGTGAAAAACTGTCCAGTAGAAGCAGAGCAAAGGCTCTCTACAATGGCTGAAAAGTGCTTGGGCCCAACAGTCAGGGCTAGCATTTTACCATCCCGATATTTCCCCTCTTTCATCTAAATCCCAAGTTTATTTTACGGAATCCATTTCTAGAAACTCAATAGAGGTACAAACCTCAAAATGATTAGATTGTACCACATTGAAGTCTGTCAGTAAGTGCCCCAATTGCTGCCATCAAAATGAATTATTAGGGAACAACTGATTTAAGTTAAAGGTGACCTGAAAATGAAAGAAAGTTGGCTTGTGCTTTTTATGATTAAGTTGCCCCATCTCCCAAAAGTATTTACTTCTTTACATTAGAAATTTAGATCCTGTCTAGCCTGTAAGACACAGACAACACAAAAAGGAACCAGGACAGTGAAAGTTAAGCAGTTGAGATTGGAAGGGGGTTTTAGTCAGATGTTTTAAACTTTCTCCTGACACATACATAATTTCCATGGCTAGTTAACATTTTGGAAAAAAGAAACCTTTGTAAAATATTTGACATTTCTGTCCCTTCAATTAACACAAGATCTAATGACATGCATTCCCTGAGATCTCCTAGAATCAGAGAGTCCTCTGGGAACACTCGGGATGACCAGAGTTTACATTCCTGATATTTCTAAGGCGGGGGGGTGGAAGGAGCAGAAAAAACTACGTTTCCAGGACACCTTCTTTCATGATCTCCCTATACATCATAAAGTAGCAAAAAAGGGGCAAGTCCAATTTAAAAAGTGCTATCATTTTTTGTTATATCTGCAATGAGCAACTTCCTTACACTTGACCCCTTATTTTAAGGAATCCACATTTTTATGATATAAGCCATAGAAAAAGCATCTCTGTTTGAGAGATATGGGAAAAGAGGCAGAAAACAGAAGCTTCTCCAGTACTCTGATGACTATCACAATAGGAAGTGACTTAAGAGGCAGAAGAAAAGCACAATCCATTGGGATTATGGAGAGCAACGGTTTCTTCTCTATTTGGTGAGAGGAAGGAAGACAATCAAGGGTGCACATTGCACTATTGAGATTTTCTGGGCTTGCTTCCTTCTAATCCAATACCTATCAGTGAGAGATCAGGAAATACTAAATTTATTTCTGGGGCAGGGGAAACATCTTGGAACCAACACAGTGCAGTTTAAAATCATTTTTAAAGTAAGGGCTTTTATTATTAGTGTTCAAACTATCAACTGGTGGATTTTTTTTTTGGTCAGAGAGTCACAAACATAAAGACATTTCTATGTGCATCATACTATTTAAATAACCATTACTTTCAAGAAATAAAACAGAACAAACACAGAGTGAAACTATCCTGTATGATATCAAGACTGAACCTGCCCTTGGGGGAGAGGCAGGGGAAGGTGGAATGATTCCATCAATTTTGCAAGCTGGAGAGATTCAATATTCTAACCTGCTGAAGGTGTTGAGAGGCTCCTCACAGAATTACTATTTGGTGAGATTTACTTGAAAGGAAAAAATCAGGGCCTTTAATTCAGGGGTCTCAAGGCCAGCATATATGCCAGTACTGGCATTTCAGGCATTGGGGCTGACACTCATATTTCCCTCTCCCTGGGAGATATAAATATAAACCTTTTTTTCCAAGGTTGACCACTATTGTTCAACTCCAAATTCAATAGTGCTCCCATGGCTGAGAAATTAGAAGTTTGAAGCAGACCAAATTCCACTGTGAGTTACAGCTTGCTTTATTCAAAAGGGAGGCAGGCAGACACAGTTACCTGAAGAGGTAGAATACTTTTCATCTAACTAACGCTCTACAACTGTAATAGTCTACTGGAATGAAACAAGAGTGCTACAGCTGGCATCTATCTGCACTGTTAATACAAAGGGACACAACAAGAATGAAACAAAGGTGAAGCACAGACATGAAAGAATGATAGACACTGAATAAACCTTACCCTGCATAAGTTCGTTGATATAGAGATTCTGGATCCAGACTTGCAGCATCTACAATTATTGCTTCATCAAAATTTTTCAGGATTTTAACATTAGCCTTTTTGACACTGGACTACAACAGAAATTCTAAATATTAGTGCCAAATGCAGAGAACTAATAGCCACTTAGCACACCAGGTCAAGTGATATTCTAGTTTTCTTGTACACTATAAAATAGTTCAAAGTTTCTAAGTAGGCCCAAAAATATTCTACAGCCTCCACCCCACAAAATATGAATTTCAGAGTAAGTGACATAGTTTTTAAACAGACAGTGATAAAGTACAGTTACATGAACAGAGCATAAAAAAGCAAAATGTGTAATACACAAGTCAGAATATATCTATTTAAAAAGAGTGGCTGACTGAGTGGATTTGTGTGCACATGCATATATTTGTTTCTGAATTTAAAACAGGGAGCTCTCTCAAAAGCTGCAGCTATTAAAAAATTCCCCTAATTCCAGCCATCTACTTGGTAAATATGTGATTAATCCTCAATGGAAATACATGGTTCCTATGACATGTAGTATGTTTTCCCATACACAGAACAAATCATGCATTTCCTAGGCTAGTTGCTTATTTCATCTTAAGGAAAACATAGAAACATGCGAGTGAGAGTGAGTGCACATATACAGTAACTCACTAACATGCTATATTTAAATGGAAACATTAATGGTAGCTGCCTCATAGCAGGCTAGTGAGGCATGTAGGGAAACCCTGATATATGTAAAGTGGAAGCACACAACAGAGAATACTCTCTTTCAGTTGCATAACTATCTACACCATTAAACACAGTGTTCTATTTTTTTAACATATTCTGCCATTTATATTGCAAAATTCCTCGCAGTTTGTTCTACAATACTTAGTCCGGTTTCAGAGTAACAGCCGTGTTAGCCTGTATTCGCAAAAAGAAAAGGAGGACTTGTGGCACCTTAGAGACTAGCCAATTTATTTGAGCATAAGCTTTCGTGAGCTACAGCTCACTTCATCCGATGCATGCAGTGGAAAGTACAGAAGATCTTTTCAGTGGCACAGCTACCCTGGTGACTTGATGCCCCAACACCCGTGTTTATCAGACGGGGTGTTCAAACCATGTCAGTATCTGCTTGCAGTGGATGTTATTGCTATTACTTTGGTTCGGCTGAGAGGAAATTGTTTTGCAGGATTTCTGGAACTGTTCTGCCGTAAAGCCAAGCTCAATATCTGAAGTGAATTAAGTCTCTGGTAACTTGGAGCCCACTGCTATACGCTGCCCCTGTTCCATATCTGAATGTAATGTGAACGAAAATTTCATTTTCACTTGTGATAGACAATTCCAGGTTAAAAATGTGTTTGCCATTAGCCAAGAGAAAAGTTCCCCGATGTGCTTTGCTCTTCTCAGGCTGGACCCACTTATAAATGCAACACACATGGCACAAGCCTGAGAAAACTGCATTCTAAGGGGGGAGAAATGGGTGAAGAACCAGAGAAGCCATTAATGAAGCACAGAAAAACCTGGAGTTGAGATAAAACAAGACTGTACTTTCACCAGGTCACTGAACTAAAGTAAATGTAATCTAATCTCTCATTTTTCAATGAAGTTAGAAAGCAACTGAGGGTCAAAGGAAGCCAGTTGCAGTCTCACTTCCAAATGGTTTACAGAAGAGTCAAACTAGTCTTATTTAGTGTTTTGTTAAAAAGCTCTCTGCCTGCCTCAGCAACAGATCTTTTAAGTCATTATTCACAACGTAGTCATCTTCAACTGCACCATATACAAATAGAAGCCCAAACTCAGATATCACCACCATGTAGCTCAGCTAATTACAAGCAGAGTTTGGCACAAGAATTCTTTTCTAGAAGTCCAGAGAGACTCTCAATTTCTAACCAGTTAAACTGACTGGACATTGGGTGAATAAAGCACAACAGAATCTGGAGGGTCCTTTCTGCTTTCATAGAAACCTAAATACTAGATATTCACTGTTATTTCTCTCTATGCCAGTAGTTGTCTCTATTTTGTCCTGAAAAAGAAATGTTCTGCTCCTAGGTTAAATGTCTGGCTGTCATTTACAGGAACTAGATTGTTGTAAAGTACCATGCTATTGTAAATAAAACCTAAGAGCCATAACTTGCGTTGTTTATATTTTAACTACACAGCAATTTATTCACAGTTGTCAACACTAAAAAGTCAGCATTTTCCAGCAGATAAAACACATCATAGATACTGTTTTGTTTTTTTAAGGGAAGACCTACAGTATTTCAGATACCACTGTGTACTATTGCTGTCACTTCTAATGACAACCATTGTCTAATAATGCAAATTGTAATAGGAAGTCTTCATTGCACATTAATAGTTTAATTTCTTCAATAATTATTTTTAAACAAACCAAAGACTATGTACTTTCTGTACGTCTCACAGCAGTATTTGAACAGTATTATAGTAAGAGGCGCAACTTTGGTTAGGAATAGGAGCTATACTAAATATTGCAATGTAAATTACTTTTATTGATGGATTTCAGACAGACAATAAGGTGGAATAAAGATTCCCTACTATAATATAGAATTTAAAAGGAAAGCTAAATGTGAGACTTAAATTACATGAAAATGTTCCCTTAACCAAAGCTTCTTTACATGTAATTCTTCAGGGTTGGTGATGTCACTGTGGAATGACCACAACTGCTATTAGGATGGAAGTAAAACAAATTTTTTTTTTTTTTTACCTGGGAGGCAGAGCCATCAGAGCCAGTTGTATGAGGCTCAGTGTCAGGAGAGCTACTGGGGCCTTGTACAGTCAGTGCAATATTTCCCCCTGCAAATTCATCTCCTCGTACTGAATGGATGAGATCATTCAAGTATTTGTAATAAAGGTTGCTGGACAAAAAGCCAGGTAAAAAAACCTAGGAAACAGAGGAATTGGTTTTGTTGATAAAAAGGCAGAAGATACAATCGGAATGAATGACTATTACAGTGGCACACACAGGACAGGAGAAGGGGTATCTGACCATATGCGGGAACTAAAGGCTCATCTACCCTTGGAGCTATTCCTGAACAAGAATGTCCATACATGGAATTATTCAGGAACAGGTATAGTGCTTTAAATTCACACCCTACTTTAATCTAAATTAATTTTCTAGTGTAGACATGCCCTATGTATCAATATTTAAACTCTTGTTTCAGTCTCTGAAGGGTTTAAGCACTTGCCTTGTGCTTTTTGCTCCTCCTCTTGTTTCTCCCTATCCTTGTAGTCTGAAAATGTTTTCACTAAATTGTTCAAGAGTTTTTACCAGCTATAGAACGCAACCACTATCTACATGACTCAGATACTTCAGTTAGTGGCCTATAGTTATATGGCAGTTACAGCATCCTCAAGAGAATTGCAAAGCAACTCCTAATGATCAGCTATCAGTATTTTTAATGAGTCTTTTTCTGCAAAAATGTGGGCTGGGCACAGAGGTAATGAGGGAGGAAGTGGGTTTCCGGAAGGAAACAAAAAATTAGCTGAGGTTAGCAGATGACCTCAGAAGAAAGTTTGAGATATATTAGACTGCAGAATATTCTCCACTTCACAAAAAAAATTAACAGAAATGTCTTTGCTTGGAAGATTTAAAAACAGACTGAACAAAGCACACTGGAAAATATATAATACGGAACAATTCTACATTACCTAGGCAGCAAGAGGTGAAAGATTAAGAACTGATAGAATTTCCCCCCCCATCTCTAATTTTATTATTGATCATCTTTTCTCTCTACTAGTTTCCAAGAATGTTTTCAAAAAGCTCTCGTTTACCTTCTCCATGGTGGTCCAGGCCTGCCGTAATGGAGTAGTAAAACAGTTAGGGAGTGGACCTCCTTCCCTGCAGATATTGGATTCAATTTCTGATCGCACAAAGTCATCAAATCCAAGAGGATGTGTGGCTTGAAGGGAGAAGTACCTGCAGCATATGATAGTGGAAGAAAACCATACATAAGACAAATTTCAAAATGTTCACAGGTGGGCAAAATAACTATCACTAGGTGGCCACTAGCCTCAAAACAAATGTACAAATGATATCCAAAGGTTAGGAAAAAATCCCTGAACTGAGAAAATAAACATTTTTTATAAATATCTCCTCAAATGAGAGAAGAGTAAATGGAATAAAGTACATTATGTGACTGCTTATGGGCAGTGTTACACACACAATGCTATGTTGTAAAGCAAGGAGGCAGCAAGCACTAAGAACCCAAAGCAGGTTCATTTTCTTTTAACTGCACTATTAAAAAACTGATTTTAGGGAAACTGAGATGAGCTGGTTAGTTTGAAATAGATCAGGGACTGTTCCCTCTCACTGACACCAGTTCCTAACACAGCAATAAATGAATTCAATACAACTTGTGGCCCTGGGTACTCAAACTTCAGTTTTAGAACAAGCTTTCTGAGAAGCAGTTTAGGAAATCATTATTGTTTGAACATGATTAAAGTCAACCTGCAACGGTTCGGGTGACAGTTACATTATTGGTGCCCTTTCTTGTTTCTTTATGACAGCTAAAGGGAAGTCTGAAAGGTTTTTTTCCCCCAAAAAGTGGTAATTAAAAAAACAAAACAAAATGAACAACTTCTTAAATATCAGAAACAACAAGTGTTTTCTAACTCTGTTTTTCCTAGAGGACTCCTAGGAAGACTAGAGAACTAAAGTGGGAAGTTTTCTCAACCTTCTGTTGAAGGCATGAGGGTGTTTGAATATTGAAGAGTGAGTTTTGCTCTCAATTGTACATCAGGAGTTTGAATTAAAACCTATTATTAAACTCAAAACCCAGAGTTGTAAACAGTGACAAACAAATCCTTCCCCTCCCAACTGCCCAGGTCTTGTGATGACACAAAGCCATTAGTTCTCCAGCCACCCATAGAGTCCTCCAACATAAATAGGCTAGACAACATTCAATATTTCTCATGTAAGAGCATGCAAGATGACTTTCAAAGCTTTTAGACTTTTGAACACAAGGAACTTAAAAAAGTCAATTTTCCACCCATTTACACTGGAGGTCACCTTTAATAAACATGCTCTTCAGCATGTGCCCCTAAGTCCCATATACCAAGCACACAGAAAGCCAAGAATGTAAGATGTTTACTGAATAAGAGAATATCGCTGTATTCAATGCCACATATGCAAGTACTAGATTTTTCAAACTCGAACTGTGGAGGCAAATAATTGTTAGAACAACTTACCTATCATATAAAATCATGGCATCATTCTGTGCCTCCTGCCCATCATACTGGCCCTTTTTGGCAGCAAGCTGAGACTGGAAGTTATCTGCTGCTAACCAGAACTGTAATATATTAACTGCATCTTCCTTTTCCATGTACTATAAGGGAAATTAAGAAATATGAAACATTCTTTAAAAGAAGAGAAAACAGATTTTAGCTAAGAAATGGAAGGGGAACATAGACAGGCCTGGTCCCTTTTCAAATACACCCCCCTCCCCCCCCAAAACCTGAATCACATATCAATACACAAGAATTATCTGGGCAGATACCATATAGGTCTTCTGGATGCTCAGATGTATTGTTACACAAAGCAGGGATTAACAGTCTGTCTTCACTCACAAATACAGTAAAAAAAAAATCACTAACAATAAAGGCCAATATTTCAGTGTCAGATGATGCTTGGATAATTACACGTACTTGTACTGTATGAAAACACATAGGAACACAGAAAAATAATTTTCACATTGTGTGGACTTTATCTTAATGCAACATGAAACAGTGTGGGTGTTTGGGCTTCTTAATCTGCCATTTCAAGACATATGGGCCAGTGTAGTTTGCAACACTCTTAGGCCATGAAAACAGGTTTGCCCCGCTGACAAGCCCAATTCCCCAAACTTAGAGAGCACTGCTACTGTGAAGAGGTTTCAGATTCAAAACATTCATCATGTTCTGGTCTGAAGTCATGCTGGTGAAGCCAATGGAGTTACTCTGGATTTATACCAGCATGACCCAGGTCAGAATTTTGCCCAGTACTTCTTGTCAATGCTTCTTTTGGCAAGATTATAAAATAGCTAAAAGCCAAGGCAAGATTAAACAATTCTATCTGCCATCAGCTTACTCTGCAAGAGATTAAGTTGTTGTGCCCATCACTTTGCTACAAAAATTTCTGGTACTTCTTTAGGGCTTTTCAAGATTCTCAAGAAGATTTACAGATATTAAACCTCCTAGCAGCCCTGTAGGGGTAGGTAAATGAACTGTTACAATCATAGGACTGGAAGGGACCTCAAGAGGTCATCTAGTTCAGTCCCATGCACTCACGGCAGGACTGGACTGAGTATTATGTAGACCATTCCTGACAGGTGTTTGTCTAACCTGCTCTTAAAAATCTCCAGTGATGGAGTTTCCATAACCTCCCTAGGCAATTTATTCCAGTGCTTAACAATGTCCTGCCCCAGAGCAAAAAGAGTGCTATGAAGGAGTTCTAAACAGGAGACGAGATGTGTGAAAGCTCAGCCTAAAAGATAACACAGAAATTAGAACATTTGCAGTGATTCTACAGAGACAGGAAAAAAATAGTTTAATGCATTTGTTCCTAGCACTAGGTATATTTAATATTTTCAAGTTATATAAAGGGCTCCTAAAATAAAGCTGTTATGGCATACGTGGTTTTATTACACTACACTGAGGGGGTAGGAGAGAAACTTACCTCAGAAAAATAGAACAGTGCTGATTCACAGAAGAGTATATCAGCCAGGTAAACAGTCCCACTGGTCAGCACCTCAATCTGGTATTTACAGAAATGGTGACTTCGCAAAAATTCACTAAAGTGCCTGCACATGGACAAAACAATATTAAATATTATTAGCTATCAAGTGCCAACAGCAAACATGGCATTTTACAAATAAAACCGTCCCTACCCCAAGATTCTTAAAAATCTAGTCAGATAAAGGCAAAACAGATCAGAAACAATAGTGTGTGGTACGTCTGTATGAACTGAAAGTGGTGTAATTATCTAGCAGTAGCATTTATAAATGACTTCAGGGAAGCAATCATGATAACAGATTTGGAGTATAAGGAGGGGCTTTGGAGCATGAAGACAGACTGTTCCAAGTATAAGAGGTGGCACAGAGTGACTTAGCACAATTACTATTCACTTAACTATATAAATATGTTTATCCTTAGATCTATGAAACTGTTTTTGAAAAATAGCATAAGAGGAAAGAACACACAACACGATAAAGCCAAACCATGGAATCAACTTACTCTTGTTCCATTGCATTAAACACTATTGACTGTGCAGTAACGAAACAGTTAGGATCCACCTGTCCATCCTCCCCACAAATCTTTGCTGTAAAAGAGACCAGACCAATTTTAATGGGGAGTTGGGTTTATTTAGCTAAAAGAAATCATTGGTGATAAGTCTAATGAAAAAAAATCAACAGTTCAAGCCAACTGGGATTAACAAGTTCTGACTGTCCAAAGAACTTTTTAAAAGTTTTATTTCAAATGTTGTCTATAAAATGAGAAGGATATTCTCATGGTTAAGATATTGAACTGGGACTCAGGAGATCCGGGTTCTATTCCTGACAATGCCAAACATTCCTGTATTAACATAAGCAAGGTCAGTTTCTCCTCTGTGCTTCGGGGGAAGGGATGTTTGAGCATTGGCCTGCTAAACCCAGGGTTGTGAGTTCAATCCTTGAGGGGGCCATTTAGGGATCTGGTGCAAGAATTGGGGATTGGTCCTGCTTTGAGCAGGCGGTTGGACTAGATGACCTCCTGAGGTCCCTTCCGACCCTGATATTCTATGATTCCCATCTGCATAATGTGGATTATAAAACTTTCATACTAGAGAGACGGTAAATCACTTAATGCAGTGGCTCTCAACCTTTCCAGACTACTGTACACTTTTCAGGAGTCTGATGTGTCTTGCATACCCCCAAGTTTCACCTCACTTAAAAACTACTTGTTTACAATATCAGTGCCACAGCACACAATACAAAAATACAAAAGTGTCACAGCACACTATTACTGAAAAATTGCTTACTTTCTTATTTTTACCATATAATTATAAAATAAATCAATTGGAATATAAATATTATACTTACATTTCTGTGTATAGTCTATAGAGCAGTATAAACAAGTCATTGTGTGTATGAAATTTTAGTTTTTACTGACTTTGCTAGGCTTTTTATGTAGCCTGTTGTAAAACTAGGCAAATATCTAGATGAGTTGATGTACCCCCAGGAAGACCTCTGCGTAACCCCCAAGGGTACACATACCCCTTGTTGAGAACCACTGCCTTAATGTATGTGAGGTGCTCAGATGCTACAGAAATAAACACCATAGAAAAATTTAATAAATAGTTGGGGATTTCTGAAGTAATTAGGTGTATATTTTACGACCTATTTACTGCTGATGTTTTAAACTCATAAAAAGTGAAAACACAATTCTGTTGTCGTGAGAAACAAAGAGGAATCCATTCTGTTGCATACCAATGCAATTGCTTTTGGGAGATGCAATGGGTCAAGTCAATTTTATTAAATACAGCATGTTCTTACCCACTATGTCATTCCTCATTGCCTCTGTAATAGGTATTGGTTTAGCAGCATCTGGAGAAATATATTTGGTAAAAGTAATAACTGCATCCCGCTCTATACCTAAAAGAAGAAAACACAAGTTGAACTTAAGATCCATTGATGTATATCTGTAAGATGAGTAAATGATATGCATTTCCACTTAGGAACAGGAAGCATCTACTCAGAAATGGCTCTCCTTTTCTCCAACCTTTTAACTTCCTATTCTGTTCTCTGGACAGCAATTCCTATCATGACAGCCCTGTCTCTAGGCAGATTACAGCACACCCCAGGCTACCGTAAGAACACCATGCACCAGCCAATAGGACTGAATAAGAGGGGTGCAGCTCTGCAATCCCTCATGTCCACCACATGGGTGGAATATATTATCTCCCAGGCCCACCTCAGTAAAGCAAGAATCCTAAGACAGCTCCCAAACTCTGGCCCTCTTCATAGCTGTGCAGAAAGCTGCCACGTTACAGTGGAATTCTGGTATTTTTTAAAGTGAGGTATCAGAAGTACTACGAGGTCCCCTGCACCTATTTTCTGTTATTCATCCATGTTGTTGTCCTAGCTCCTACTGGCAGACACCATCCTTAAATACAGAAAATATGTTATAAGTATAACCCCCTGAAAGAATTAGTCAATGAAAAAATAAGTTGCACTACCAGGCTGTGCAACATCAGACACCTACCTTTAGCCTGGCATTATTAATACATGAACTGCATTTGCTTTTAGCCTCAAACACAAAGCTTGCTTAAAGGGTTGTTTCTCTTACCTCCACTTTCAAGTAATCAAGTCCATAAATGTAACAGATGGAAACTAGAAACTATTTGAACACTACACAACCTAAATGTCACTTCTTAGTATAAAATTCCATTTAATTATATTTCATTAAGACACATTGTTGGAAAAATAATTTGTTTATGACAAACCCTTAATGGGTTTCACTTTACTTTTGGAAATTCAGTTATACATTCAGTTTCTTCAAATCAAATGAGTTCAGTAAACATACAAAACTTAATTTATGCTCTTTTGACAAGCTTGTCTTTGGTAACTGGAAATTGTTAATACAGATGAATAAGGAAAGAAAGATCATTTTATGATTACTATTCTGAGTTGATACTATGCAGAGGGCTTACGTTACAACTAGAAACGGTTCTTCTCCTCTTATACACAAGAACATCCAATCAGCAACAGAATTAAACATTTTTGTTCCAATCTGAATACAAATAAAATTGCCATTAGCTAATTTTAGTTTCCATTTAGCAAAAATGTCAAGAACCCCCCAAAATTTGAATGAACTCTGTAGCAAAGTCAATGACAATGTCTAGTATTTCAGGCATCTATGCTCCAAACCCTTTAGATTGCTTAAAAAAAAAAAAGAATCCCAGTTCTTGCAAACACTCCCCCACACCCTTTTTTTTAAAATTGTAATAGCAACTCGAGGCCCCAAATAGAATTGGAGTTTCACTGTGCTAGATGCTGTACATGAGAACTGGTCCCAGCCCCAAAGAGCTTACAATCAAAATACACAAGATAGACAAAGGTCAGAGGAAAAAGATGCAACACTCAAGCAGACAGCGTGTTGTGAAAGGGATGTTTCATTTTTGTTTTTGTTTAGACACACACACACAATTGGGCAGGTGCAGGGTGAGGAGAAATGCAAAAGGGGATTACAGGGCATGCCACTTATTAACATACTACCATAAATAATCAAATTACTGTCTGTGCTCCTGCTCATGGTAATAAGTACTACTCCCAGCAGCGTGTGAAGGATTGAGCCCCAAATTAGATCAATTATGAGACGTTTGATCAAATAAATCCGAGAGCAAAAACATTTTCCGTACACATTCTTGAGAGGATTTGTAACTATATGTTATTTTACAAGATATAATATATACAGCTTCCAGGCAGAGGCAACTATCACCCTCCTTCCCGCATTGTCATTCAAGTTTTGCGACAATTTTTTAAAATAGAAAAGCCATTACAGAGATTGCCTTGATTTCACAAGATTACTCATGTAGGTACAGGTACAATGCCAGAGTATGTAATGGTTTTGATGTCTGTTTGACAGCATAATATTTAACACAAATCTTTCAAAAGATGACACAAAGGAGTTCAGCCTTAACATTGGCCTACACAGTATCTTGACAGTTCCTGCTTTCAGAATTCAATGCTTCCCTTTTTTTTAATCCCTGCTGCTACTGAGAATTTATATATATAAATGTAAATATAAAAACAATCTGAGCTAGGGCATCATTCTCAGCAACAGTATGAATCTGACTTTTATTTATTTTAAAGAAAGTTACATGGGATAAATCTAAGGTTAGAGCTCCATCATGGCTCTGTGGTCCAAGCAGGTCTGTTTGTTAGGGTATCAATGTGGAGAGTTCCTTTAGTGACTCAGTTAATAGAACACAAGGCGGTTTTCATGGTTGCTTTGTTTGTCAAAGTGATTCTTTAGCTTCGTCCCCCAACCCCTGCCCATCCACCTTTCCAACCCACAACATTTTCTTTTCTCAATGAAGCAGAATATCTGTTTTGGTACATCGGTCTAATCTCATCGACTTCAGTGGTCTGATGGCAGTACACATCCCTGAACGTTCAGCAGAGGTAGTTTCCAAAGTAACCCACCTACCTTAGTTCACAAATATTTTATGCTGCTGCAAATGCCATTATTTTCTGTGGTACAGATACAATATTGTTAAAAAGAGAAAGCATGCACCACTGCTAGTTCTCTGATAGGGCAAAGTGTTTCAAAGCAACTGCCCTTTTTACCCAGGCCCAGGAATGATTTTGCCCATAACCTTTTAGGTGTTCCACTTCAGTGTCAATTGGTATTAATGAGAGAAAGGTGAGCACACTGAGGGGAGATTCCCAAACTGGATGCCTCCTATGTGACTAGAATTAACACATTAAACCTATCCCAATTGTAATAAGCCCATATCTTTTGTTTCTCTTTAGGGGAGTGTGTCCATTAAACTATCAATAGTTAGCATATAGTCTTTAACATGGAAATTGATAAAACCTAGAGCAACTGCAAGTTCGTAAGAGTTTTCCTAGGATTTCAGGATAAGGGAAGCTTCCTGAGGTAGCTATTGTCAGAATCAGACATGAATCTAGCACAATTAGTCTTCTTAACGTGATGATTGTTCATCTCTCCATTTATGCCTTTCCTTGGGAATAGGATTGCTTCTGCAGGAAAATCCACCTACATTGTAAAAAATCTGATTTTGGGTCTACTTTGAGAATCCTAAAATTTGATTAAGGATTATGTAGCACCATAACACTGAGCTATTATACTAGCAATAAATTAGTCATTTTCTTCATAAAAAGGTTTCAGATACATGTTAGTCAGGTGCACCCATACATTAGGAGTAAAATGTATTTTTAAAAAGGTTTTTATTTACCCTCCCATATTCCTCCACTTGCAGACAAGAGGCAGAGGAACCGGGCATGTAAGAGAACCACTGATGCACTTACTTTTCATTAGTTTTCCTGACAAGTCCTTTAGTGCAGAAGAGGGGCTGTTTCTGTTTGATACTGTAAGCTTGGAAGAGTCTTGCTGTTCAGCTGGAACAGAATGGGTCCCTGCCTCAGACTTCCCAAGATGAAGTACCCTGGCATTATTGCTATCGTGGCTTGACAGCAAGTGGTTCTGAATGTTGCCAACTCTATCATTCAGGTTTGTTGGTACTGTCTTGGTCATGAGCAGATGGACTGTGCTGGAATCCTCCAACCTCTCGTCAAGCAATCCAGTTGGAGAAGATACTGTGGTTTCATGCTGTTTTACTGAGGGAAACACTGGCTCTGCCAATGAACTCTGTTTAACTGTGTTCAGGCTGTATGCTCTTATGCGGGACCATGTTGTGGAGTGAAAGCTTTCAGCCTCTAACCAGAATTTAACCAAATGTTCCATTCTACGCAGTGCCATAAACTGGATAAAATAAGGGAGGGCAACACTGTCCCGCAGGACTTGCTCAAGGGTCTTTGAAAGGCTTGATTTGGTCTCTTGAGCCTGATAATTCAGACACGATCGGCCTAAAGAAAAAGCATCAGAGAGTTTACACAATATTCTACATGTTGGCATCTGATATACAATTACCAAAATGCAACCCGGGGGGGGGGGGGGGGGGAGAAGAAGAGGGAGTGGGATTCTGAAGTACCCCTACAAGTTTGGTGTAAAATGCATTTCCTACCCAACAAGTATTTGGAAAGTGGAAATGCCTACCATTTAAAAAAAATATTATTTATATTTGATCAATCAAGTAAAGTTCTCATCCTACTGTCAAATAGACAGAAAAATTTGATTATTCAACCAATGTATCAAATACTTAGGCACAAAGAGGCCTTACGCAACTAATCCTTACAGGCATTTCCTAATGCATGCCTAGATCATGTGAGGTGGGAGTGCATGAAAACCACCCTACTCACACAGATTTTGCTTACTCCACTTTCTGCTACCTATGCTCTGTACTTTCACATACTAAATCCATGACCGTCATTATAACTGCTATCTTAACTTTCCTCAAACTCTGAATGCATTTTAAAAAACTTTGAAGATAAGCCATAAGAATGCACTGATAACACTTTAGCAACATTGAACACTCAAGCCTTCCTCTGCTCACAAGCTGCGCCATCATCTGTGAGTGAAATCAATCTGTAACAGTCAGTGGATGGTACAGCGAGCAGTGCCAAAAGGGCTTTTGAACTGCATGTTTATTGAGCATTCCAACGTACAATGAGGAAGTTAAACATAAAAACCTCATTTTCTAGTAGTGTTTACTATTTCACATTCAAAAATGTCTAGCCTGCAAAAATATTGGTAAATAGTCTATTGATTTGTTGGGTCACTAAATGGCATTTTGCCTGCTCTGTATAAACAGCTTGTGTGGTTCAGAAGGATCAACTATAAGAACTCTGCAAGATTTACATTACTTAGCTTGGGCTTGTTGAGATTAAAATAAACAAAATAGACTTTTATAATGGATGCCTTGTACTCTTTAGCAAACCTGGTTGTCATTTCTGACCCAGAGGATGAGGCAGCTGGAATGCACAAGGCACACACCTTTCCTTCTGCATTCTTTGGCAGGGATACAGAGCAGGAGGAACGCAGCCTTGGTCTCCTGTTCGGACTTCTCTCTAGCATCCTTGTAGCCTGTTACCTAATCAGTTGGTGGGGGCTTCTGTCGTAATTCCAGGCAGGAGACACACCACCTGGGTTTTTTAGTGTTTCTTTTTTTTAAATTCTCTCTTGCAGTAGGTGTTGGATTCCACCCAGCCAGCAGCTACATGAGGCACAACAAAAATGAGGGGGTCTCCAGAAGCTGGGGGCTAGTCCCTCATCAGCCTTCCAATCAGTTTTGATTCTGTCCCTTACAGTTACAGGCTGGTGACTACCAACATTGAGGATCTGTGGCCCTAGAGAATGGCAAATTCAAGCCTCTATGTAAGATACCACAATGAGTATAATTTAAGAACCTATGTATCTAAGCTTGTGGCTACTCTGGGGTTAGCCCAATGAAGTTTTCCAGTGCCTTAATAAAAAACAAACTGACGCTGTCAGAGTAGCCTTAGAGGCCTAGTACAAAGGTACTGCCTGCAGCACAAATGGCCACAACGTACAGTATGAAGCAAAAAGACTCCTCGTGAACTTTTTTTTTTTTAAAGTATAATCTGCATTCACCATAGCCAACCCAAAAATCCATTTATAGAGAGCCCATTGGTGATGAAAAGAGCTCTAAACAGAAAACAAAATAGAGTGAGTGATCAGGAATCTAATATTTACAGATGTACTAAGCCTACACATAAATTGACACATACCCATGGAGGAACCTGCAATGAAGGAACACAGAAGGGGCCCACAGTGGAACAGACCCATAGCCCATCTAGTGTGCTATCTTCTTTGACAGTGCCATCAACAGTGTTATATAGGAAGGTGCAACACTTTCACAGTATACTTTACTGTAAATAACTATAGGGCAGCGCACATTTTGTTTTGATCCCAACTGGTAACAAGTATGCTTTATACTGAATGGATAGCCCATGTTATTTTGCTCTTTGCAGTATAACTAAGATACTATTCTTGTGTCTAATTTTTTTAACCTTACTAAGCTACTTGCCTCAATGCTACCTTGTCGTAGTGGTCAGCACATATAATATTCACAGGATATGAAAAGATATGGCTCACCTATATTAGAGAACAGCAAGGTCTTACCTAGGTCTCCAAAATGTGCAGCCTCCATGTGACTTGGCTGCTTCTTAAGAGCAGCTGTCCGACTGCTAGAAAAAGAGTCCATGTTGGCAGAGATGGCATTAATTGCCACATGGCTTGGTCCTGCAGCCTCCAGCAAGGCATGATTTCTAGTGCTTCTTTGAGGGGAATGTACTGGTATTGAAGCTGGAATCAAGACAACAATGATTAAAAGAAAAAACTTGCAACCTTTTCTACACAGTATGCCATGCTAAGTACCATGAGATGAGTTACAGCGTTAGCTCAACTGCATCCTTATTACAAAAACACTATTTGTAGTGATGTATGTCAGTCTCTGCTTAATAATCTGACCAGAGCAGGGGTACTAGAAATAAGTGGGTTCTCCATGCCAATGATGATATCATTTTAGCCCATTTATAGTGTTGCCCATTCTCCTTTATCACATTTGTTCAGCAGATAAAAAGGACTCTATGTTTAAGTTTACACAAAGAACGTTAACCCCAAGAGTTTACCTGCCTCATGTATGAGAACTATCATAGCAGTCTTACACTTTTTCAATAAACTACAGAACATCATCAGCAGCTTCATTCTGGACAAACAGGTCAATTTCCACTTCTCTTTTGGAAACCTTTTAATGTGGTCAGAGAAAATTATCCAATGCTATGAAACCACCTGTGAACTTTAATAGGTACATTTAATCTTTCCAAAATTATTTTATCTTTGCTTGCCATTAGAGAAAACAAGGCTAGTAGAGTAAGCACTGATGAGCAGAGAAAATAATGAAAAGCTCATTGAAGCTGAGACTAAGGGCTAATACATAAATCTGTTGCAGTAGCATTAGGATAAGAATCATACTGGCTGCTTGAATTTGAAGAGAAATGAGACAGAGGCTAGTTTCCTCAGAAGAAAACATTTCTGTCATAACAATAAGAATCTTCTCTATTTCCTAAGTGAAAGCAGAGAAAACAGGAGGCAACATTATGCCAATATTCATTTTAGAGACTTCTGGGATATTAAGTTTGACTAGGATGCCAGGCAAAGAGATCCATCCCCACCCAGCCTTATTACACTATTACATAACAATGGATTTTACTGATGTGTCAAGGAAACTTGTTTCAATGGCTTTAATTCTTCACACCTCTTTCATATTTGCAATATCTAATGACACATACAGGCTGGGAATTAACACACTTAAATGCCCAGGCAACAGGAACCTTAGAATTAATGGTATGGTGAGCTGATCTCCTAACCTAAATATGACATCCTGCTTTGTTTTTATGGCCCTTTGCTGTTCATTAGATGTGACACTGTAGGTTAGATTTGATCTTGTTCACGTAATTATCAATTACCTGTTGAGGATTTGTGGTCCGTTTTCTGTACTTTTAATCTATGGCTGTATGGTTTTCTTTTGCTAAATTAGCTATTTAGAGAATACAATCAAATCTACAACTCTGGGTAAATATAGTCTCCCTCTCCACTTGTTGAATGTACATGACTGAATAAACATGAACACAGGCCTGATTCTGGCAAGTAGTCACTGGAAATAATTTGTAAGATATGTGGAGGTTTTCCTTGACTTGAAATATTTGGTCCTGAAATTCTGCTTGCTATTCTCCAAGAAGCCTTTAGTATGTATCACAGACAGGAATGGGAAAACACATGTTCTTCCAAGCCTGTGGGAAGCAGCTAGTTGCTTGGCTGACCACAGCAATTGAAGATTACTTGCTGGAGGACACTGTGTAGAAAAAAAAAGAGACCCATCTGACAAAGGTTTAACCTTTGTGATTTAGTTTTAAGGCTCCTAGCTTTACTATAAGCAGAATTTAAGTTTAATAAACTCTAAGGATGAAATACCTATTCTAAAACTTCTAGATAGTGTTAAATCTCTAACCTCATACGATGCAGATCACTGAAAAGTGCTCTGCCAAACAAGGAAGCTGCTCCCATTTTGCTCAACATCTGCAGTTCTTGTTCTGTAATAAACTACATTGTATTTGAAGTTTTATATTACTTTACACAGTGGCCATGTCATAGCCTTTCCTTAGCAATCTGCTTGAACTAATAAGTAGTCATGACTAATAATTGCAGGGCATCCTGTTAACTTGGTTAGGATGACTTTGCTTCTTGTACTGCTTCAAAGATAAATCAATGTGCTCAAAGATGCTTTTACACTTTTCTTAAAGCCCAGACAACACTTTATAAAGTACTGAAATAAAGTTATCTTTGAGGCACATAAAAACAGCTTAATTATTGTAGCAATACTAAAGGGAAGCTGAACTAAAAAGTGAACATGTATAAAATTGAAAACTACAAATTAGATGTGTTTTCCCTTGGCTTAACATGCTATACAGAGAGTTACCAACAAATCAAGGAAAATTTTCAACATTAAGTCATGTAACGACAACAAAATTTCTATACTATATACTGTAGTATTAGGGTAGCTGCTCCTTCTGAACAAGATTTGGATCTCCACTCCACTGGTGTAAGTCTGAAGCCACTCCAGACTTAAATTGAGTTACTCCATATTTACATTAGTAAAAGCAAAATCAGAACCTGGCTTCCTGTTCTGTAAGTTAGGCAATGCAAAGTCACATTATCAAAATTGCAAAATAAATTACATACCGGAAAAAGCTCCCAAAAACCTCAGAAAGCAATCTACTGCAGATAAGGAATAATCACTATTTGCAAGGTGATCAGATAATATATTTTATGATAATTTGGAAATAAAACCCAAGAAAGAATGAATAACTTTCCATGCTTCCGGATCTGGTAAGATGACAGTTATCAGGAAAGATCAGTTTTCAATTTACTATAGGCCACCTGGAGACAGATAAACTATTTACTTTTTTTTAGTACAAGGTGTACTCCTCTTCAGTGATAAGGAAATGAACAGCTGGTTACAAAAATATGGCAGTGTTGTGGATCTTATTGTCTTTCCATAGAGTTCAGTAAATCTTGAGCTTACTTTTAATTGCTTTTACATCTGTGGTCTTCTCTTGTTCTTTGCCTTTCACTGTAAAATATAAAGGAAGGAGTAAAAAGCTATTTCAGGTTTGTGATGGCATGGACTGTTTGTTGAAGGAGAATATAAAAATCTCAGACTCAGGACTTGATGTGTAATGAAAGTAGCAAATAAGCATTTTTTTGTTTTAAAATATATTTGCTATTTTCCAGTCTACACATACATCCAGTAGCTGGATGGGGATGTTAAGCTTTTTATACACAACCTTGTAGTTCATTCTTAAGGATTACATTTCACAAAAATTAAAACATATGTATTAAAACCAACATCCCATGAAGTTCATGTATTATGTAATTTAAACCAATTTAGGCAACCTACAAGATTGGTTATCTGATTTCTTATTTAAAATACATTCAAAATATAAACTGTTTTCAAAACAAAACTGAAGGTGGAACTAGTTGCATTTTAAAACAAAATATTGGCAGATGTTCTCAGCGAACCACACACACAACACAATTTTGGGAAAATTGTATCCCCACAGTATTATCTGAATACCAGTAGTGTGCCCAGTGCTGTATAGACATAAATGGAGCTTGTCCTTGCCCCTGACTTTACACAACAGTAGATGCTATAGAAATTTACAATTCCAACACAACCAATATTGCTCAAATATAAATAATACAATGGGTGACTGAATTTGAAGCACAACAGGATTAAAGGAAAAATGTGGAAGTTTTTAGGAAGAATCTGAAAGAAGAGAATGTAAGGAGCAGTATACAGCAAAGCATAAAGACTGAACAACAACATAAAGAAGATGACTGAAAAAATAATAAATTTATCAGTGATAATCAAAAAAGTACACTGGCACGTGTAAAAGGAAAGCCTAATCTCATAATACAGAAGTGTGGGGGAAAATAGGTTACTATTTTAGGATAATACCAATACAACCAAATAAATTGTTCTATGTAGCATTATGATAGGCGTTTTTGGCTGCAGCTTGATTCTTTGTCAAAGTAACACACATACATGTCTACCGATTTACCAATCCATTCAGAGCAAAACTAAAAACTACCAGCAAAACTAAAACCAGCAAACATTTCCATTGGCTAAGAAAGCATGTAATATGCTCAATTACTGAGGGACAATCTACACTCATTCCTGTATTTTCTTTCTACAACCAACTCTCTGTATAACTTTTCATGAGTGATGTACCTGAATATTCGAATTCACTTTAATTTGGGTTATTGCTGATTATGCATTATATGTATTTTATGACTTTAAAAACAAACTTTGTACTTGTGGATAATGTAAGCACTATACCTAGATGTGCAGACACACTTTTCTTAACCTGTATATTATATAATTTAACATTAGCTTTAATAAAATTTTTAAATATGGATTTTCGTTTGCTTCAGCAATGAATAGGTGCAGATTGCTTTGGTCAATCTACACTTACACTAGTGACTACATTAGATCATGACTCAAGTTTTAATTCATTACTGATTTTCAAGTTTGGCCAATACTGCATTAGGACCCAGAACTTCTAATGACCCTAAAGGACTTTTATCAGATCTAGTCCCTAAACTGTATATACTTAAATTAGTGTGAGAGTGGGACCCACTTGTCTAAAACTTCAAGGTTTTGAGAATTATTTCAACTCCTGCACTCCCAAACCTCAAAAAATATAAAGTTAGAAGATGTAACTTTCAATGACAAAGCAGTATGTACATGACTCTCAAAAACTCAATCATTACATATCCTGGAGAACAAAAGAGCTTATTTATGGATGATTTATCTTTAGATTCATACAACTGGGACACAAACAATAACAGAAGCCTCGATACTGAACATTAGACAACAAAGAAGTTAAATATATATATATTTTTAAATGTCTAAGATCATTAGTAAATAGACTAAATAGCTCACAATTTCACAAGTATATCTGCACTTTTCTTGCTGTGTCATGTTATGTATCTTGCTGAAAATTTGCAAATATAGAATCTTACAAGGGACCAGAGATAAAAAGGTAATTTAGCAAGCCAAAAGTCTTACATATTAACAAAGTGCACTGTGCTTGAGCAATGGCTTGCACCACAGAACACAGGAAAAAAAAGGGCAATGTATCCCCAGCTTATTTGCTCCAAAGATGCATTTCTGCATTACATGTGTTTTTTCAACTGGCAGCTTTAAAGATCTTTAAGGGGGTGACCAGCTAGAAGTCAGTAAAAGCAAAAAGATGCTCCCTTCAAGTAGTGAGACGTGGGTACACTGGATAAAAGTCTTTTTAAAGATCTTCTCTAATTAGGGGCTTGAGAATTATCCCTCTCTGACCACTTACCCATTCGTAACTCTGGTAGTATCTGATCAACCAAGGTATCTACTTGAAATATTAGGAACATTGACAAGTGATTTAAACAAAGGAAACTGGTATACTATGTTAAGACACTTTAAATTAATCTGAACTAGAAAGAATTACAAATAGCCTGGAAAAGAAAACAATTCTGAAGGGAGAGGTTAAACACAAGTCTGTACAAGACTAAGCAAGCAAAACTTACAAAGATACTTTCACACATCCTGCTTTAACTTTTAAAAAAAAAACCCACCAGAAGTGGGGAAAGTGCCTGAAATTTTTAGAATTAAAAGTTTACTCACCAGGTTTAAAAACTTCCAAATATTATGGCCCAACAGATATGGCAAACAAAACTCACAAGAGAATGCACTCCTTACTTAGTATCTTGGAATTGTCATTATAGCCCGTTAACACACAGTATGCATTTTAAGATTCCTTCTTTTAACATTTCTAAATCAGGAACTATAAAATGTTCATTGCATATCTACATGGGGACAAGGTGGGTGAGACTTTTATTGGATCAACTTCTGCTGGTGAGAGAGAAACTTTAGAGCAGCCGGAAATGAGAAGAAGCCAGCATCATGTGACAAACCAGCTTTCCAGGAGCCACAAGCTAGGGTGACCAGCTGTCCCAATTTTATAGGGACAATCCCAATTTTGGGGGCTTTTTCTTATATAGGCACCTATTACCCCCCATCCCCTGTCCCGATTTTTTACACTTGCTGTTTGGTCACCCTACTACAAGCACTTTGTAGACCACCGTTTTGGAACCGTAGGCTAAATGCATTCACTGCACAGAAGATTTTAGGCCTGTCCTCAAAACAGCCTCTGACCAATTTACTAGACAGAAGGTGCTATTGAGCTTTGGCATGGCAGTAGCAACTTCCAGCATTCACAAGATCAAGCACTTTGTGCCACTGCAAAAAACAAGTACTAATCACTTATGCTTTGTGCATGCATCCCATTCACAAATGCTGCATGCTGCACATGTTGCACAGTAGGAAAATTCACAAGCTCTTACACAAAAATAATCTCAGCGTTAGTTGTGGTGGTAACAGTGTAAAACAGGTGCATGCAAGAATTCCATTCTTCAGTCCTAGAGGCCCTATTCAGCAAGGGACCCCATCAATTAAGAATGGCAAACCTCAGTCTCCCTTCTCTCTGTTGAGGAACAAGAAACATTCCACAGAGGAACAATACCAGGAATATGATTCTTACTAGATTTCTGAACAGCAATCTTAACAACAGAATTATTTGGTGACTAAGGCTTTTTTGATCTCTTTAGCAAAGCAAAAAGAGGTCAATCTACCAGCAGAGATGGAACCACTCATGACTGAAATGAAAGCCTCTCATTGCCAAAGGCAGAAAAACCTGCATTTTACACTACTGTAAGGACCCTGTGCATTTGCTAAAATATGTTAGAGCTCTGATGATTATATTTAAGCATCCACTTAGGGGGGCATATCCTGCCACTGATGTATAGACAGAGCTCACCACTGCCTTTTAATTTTTAAGCTTAACCAAGAAAAACAAACAAACAGAAACCGGTGACTTGAGTTTATTTAGATGGAATGAATAATTTACCCCCCTCCCCAATATGGTGATTTTTAAAAAAAACAAATACTAGAAACTGGATTTTGTGCTGGAAATGGCCCACCTTGATTTTCATGCACGTTGTAAGGAGAGTGGTCACTTTAGATAGGCTATTACCAGCAGGAGAGTGAGTTTGTGTGTGTGGCTTTTGGAGGGGGGTGAGAGAACCTGGATTTCTGCAGGAAATGGCCCACCTTGATTATCATACACATTGTGAAGAGAGTGGTCACTTTGGATGGGCTATTACCAGCAAGAGAGTGAGTTTGTCTGGGGGGGTGGGGGGGGCGGAGGGTGAGAAAACCTGGATTTGTGCTGGAAATGGCCCATCTTGATGATCACTTTAGATAAGCTATTACCAGCAGGAGAGTGGGGTGGGAGGAGGTATTGGTTCATGGTGTCTGTGTATATAATAATGTCTTCTGCAATTTCCACAGTATGCATCCGATGAAGTGAGCTGTAGCTCACGAAAGCTCATGCTCAAATAAATTGGTTAGTCTCTAAGGTGCCACAAGTACCCCTTTTCTTTTTGCGAATACAGACTAACACGGCTGTTACTCTGAAACTAGAAACTTAGTGCATCTTCACTTAAGATACCATCACCAATTTTAATTTGGCCCCTGCATCCATACGTGGGACAAGGGCATTGTCCTAGGAAGGGGGATCACTATCTGCAGAACACAAAAACACTAAATGAAGAAAAGGAACTTGTATGCTGCTTCACTTACAGCACATGAAAGGTCAGTTTTCTCATCTATTCAAGTCATTTCTTCACATATTTACTTCCTGCAGTTTTCACTACTGCCCAAAAGAGTATTCAGTTTCTAAAAACACATTACTGTTAACTGAAGTGTATGGCAAATTTGTGAGAATTCAGAGACCTCACAGAGCACCTGATGTGAGGGTCAATCATGTCTCCTCCTCCCCATGCCCTGACATAACTCAGATAGTATTATCTAAATAATCTAACATTTGGATATTTGCACATCCATCACCTGCAGCCTTATTACATACGTGACTTATTAGCACAGTTAAGATATATATGCTTTGATTGTGGTGGATGACAGCTTTGACAGCTGCTTTCTATCAAGCTGTGAACTTTGTATAGATGATTCCTATGTAATTGGTGTGGTTAGCTAGAAAAAAAGATTGGTTTAAATCTAGGTGGTACAATTTCTAGTATATATTAGCATTCTACCAAGTAATTTAAAACATGCTTTGGTATTTATGGTGAACATTTTAGGTTGTATGCTGTTTGGGGCAGGAACTGTCTCTCTGTGTTTGCAAAGTGCCTACAAAATAACTACTGTAGGGAGATATCTTAGTCAAAAAAATCTACATCTTATGGCTACAAAAAAATTATTTTTGTCAATTACAAAAAGACCCCTAAAGATCAATTTGGCAAAAAATTATGAAGTAACCAAAATATTTACGAGAGAGTTAAAAATGAAAGTGATACTGAAAACATGCTTGTAACTTCCAGTTCCATCTAAATAAATATTTAAGCACATAAGCTACCAGTGAAATCTTCTTTGGCCTCTATAGGCTGAAAAGATTACTTACAAATAGCTCATTCATGGACCACTGGCCCTGAAAATCTTCCAAGTACAATCTATACAAATTGTAACTACTAGAATCAAGTCTTTACATTACAAAACGTGAGCACATTTTTAAAAAGCTCTTACCCCAGATTTAAATATTTTAGAGAAGCATTTCAATCTCCAGTTACATAACTGTTCTGCACAATAGTCAATGCAGCATTCAGTCTGACAGCCATTAGAATGGGAAGTATAAATGATGCAGATCCATGAATTGGCAACTCAGCATTTTACATTTATACTAGAGGTTAGCACTCTCATTTTGGAATAGAGTAATTCAAACCTTAATTAAGCAACTTGGGATTCTTGTTTTCCACTTTTTTTTTTATGTAGACCCTCAATTTATACATGACTGTAGACATTAAATATTTAAGATGACTAGGTTTTACATAGATTATTGAACATTATTGTCCAGATGAAAATTGTCTGGGAAAATCAGCACATATCCCCTCTAGCTCAGTAATATTTAACATATGTAATTTGTTACACTGCATCAGAATAGCATCACTCTCATTCTCCCTATAACACTGTCAGTACTTGATCCATGAAGTCCAGTCTCAGCTACCTCTAGTGACAGCGATTACTCAGTTTCCCTTGTCTTCCATTGTCTAACTGCTTTAGCTAAAGGCTGTTAATTGTTCTTCCATGCCAACTTCTCTATAAAGGTAAGTTGTTACTCTTTAACTAGTTATTACTTTACTACCTGTAATATGATATAGTTCAAATTGTCACCTTCTACTTAAGTGGTGAAATGGGATCCTTCAGTATTCTAGGATCACTGTCCGCAACAAGCAGAACAAATTTACAAAGCAATAGTTATAGATATAGGAATGACAGTACATGCATATAGGCTATGTTTCAAGGAGTAAAATATCACTACAAGAATTTTGCTTTCACCCTGCTGCAGCCAATCTAGGTGGTATCACATCATGTGCTTGAAGCCAATTCTGAACAACAACAATAGCCATGTACATTAGGGGTAACAGGTCTGAGAGAATTTCCACGGGCAGCCTTCATTTTCAGAGGACTAAGAGTCAGGCTGAGGTGCAGCCTGCCATACAAGGTCTAAGAATTTTAATATATTTAGTGAGAAAAATCAGAGAAGGATGAGCAAATGTAAGCTGTCTTGTATCATTTTATATGTGCATCAGTTAACCATTCTTCTTACACCATGGCAGGACTGTTTATATTATTTCTAAGATATCCCTAATAGACGGGTGTGTAATTTGGCCTTGAATATTCTCACTAATGAGAATTTCCTAACCTTCTATAAGCTCCTTTGGCTGCTGGTTCAGATGCCTAACAAATCTTATAGTTACTTTTTTTCCTTCTACTATTCAACCCTAAATTTCCCTAGCCCCTTGCCTTATGGCCCATCTTCATCAACTAAAGATGTAGTTTATTATTGCCCCATTTATAAGATCTCTAGATATTTATAGACAGTTATCTCCATCCTCAGTTTTCACCAAATACACCCAGGTCTCTTCATCTTTCCCAATTTAGTCCCTTACAAAAATACTATAGCAATTTGCTCCAACTATACTGATTTTGGACAGCGTACTTTTGTTTTTAAATGAGGATGTTGGGGGTATTCAAAACCTTTTATTTGTTGCTTTTCTCCAACAACTCCAATTTACACCTTTCCTAAAATGCAGTATCCAAAACTGAAAGCAGCTCTTTCAGGCCTAACCAGTTCTCATGGGAGCAGACCAACAACCTTCCTTGTGTTATATGTAAGGCTACATTTTTAGTCACAGGTATTTTTTAGTAAAAGACATGGACAGGTCACAGGCAGTAAACAAAAATTCACGGCCCATGACCTGTACTATATATCCGTGACTAAATCTTGGGAGGTGGTCCAGGGGTGCCGTGGATGCTTGGGGCAGGGCCCAGGGGAAGCTGTGGGTGCTCGGGGCTGTGCTGGGGGGAGACCCCTGCTGGTGCGAGGGGGGGTTGGCAGGGCTGGTAGGCTCCTTAACTGGTTCCTTGCAGCTCCCTGGAAGTGACGACAAGTCCCTCCCTCAGCTCCTAGCTCCGCGCGCTGCCCCCACCCCAAGGGCCAGCTCCACAGCTCCCATTGGCCAGGAACCACAGCCAACGGGAGCTCTAGGGGCAGTACCTGCGGGCAGAAGCAGTACGCAGAGCTAGGAGCCGAGGGAGGGACATGTCACCGCTTCTGGGGGAGTCTCCCAAGGTAAGCACCACCCAGAGCCCTCACCCCCTCCCATGCCCGAACCCCATCCCTGAGCCCCCTCCCACACCAAAACTCTTGTTGCTGGGGGGGGAGGGAGGGCAGGGGCCCGAGCCCCGAGCCAGCCACACCAGCTGCTGAAGTCACGGAGGTCCCAGAAAGTCACGCAATCTGTGACTTCCGTGACAAACTCACAGCCTTATTTATATATTTCTATTAATGCAACCTAGAAGAACTGGGTTTTGTTTGCAATAATGTTGCACTATCACATTTAGTTTCAGCCACTTCTGCTACAACCAATAATCTCAGATCCCTTGAGTCATAGTACTATCAAAACCAGTATCCCTCTATTTTACATTTGACTATTCCTTCCTATAAGAATCTCTCTGCACTTGTCTTTGCTGGATTTCACTTTGTTTCCATATCAGCTTATCAAGACAGAGTACCTGTTCCACAATTACCTTTATTGTCTACTCTGGAGAAGGTTATTTCATACAAGAGCCTACATAAAAATAACTGCATACAATAATACTTCAGTGTACAGAGTTGAAGAACATTTTGTATTGACCATTAGTTCGTAGCTGGATCTATATTAGGATTTTGCGCTGCTGCCCATCACTATGGCATCTGAGCACCTTCCACGTAATAATGCTGTTGTCATAAAAAGTCTGTAGTGGACTTCATGGCATCTCTGGAACTTCTCCCATGAAAAGTGGGGGGTTAAAACTGTTTTTCCAGGACTACTGCACTAATCCACACACATAAGGGAATTCGTGCTGCTACTTTGGCCTTGAAATCTTATAACAACACGTAAAGTACTTCCAGTCGTAGGTGAAAAATATGAGCCTGGCCAATGAACACTGCTATCTAAACTTATAAAATCTTCTCACTCTCCCAGAACAAAAAATGCAGTTTGGATCCATTTCTCCGTAACAAGACACTTTACAAGAGACTCGTATCAGCCACCCAATTGTTGTAGAAGCTCTTGAAGGAACGATAGTTTTACTACTTGAACTACAGTATTATCACAGGTTGACAAGATTGATTTTTACACAGACTGCCGAACACACAGTAAAACACCTACATTACCCTTTAAATGTGGAAGTGATTTCCATTTTAAAAAAAAAATCGAGTCTGTCAAAATTAGAGGTGTTATACAACATTAATTTTCTAATGATTCAGACCACTAATACCAACAGGATTATTTTATTTTCAAAGAACAAGGAAGTAGTAATTCTATACAAAATCAACTTGAAAAATGTCAAACATATTTGGCTTTACAATCTTATATTTTAAGTTATATTGTTACCTTCTATCTATTAGCCATTTTCAGTTATTATCCTCATACCCTCATTTTCTGTGTCAGGTACTGGACACATTTACTGACTAATCAACCATAATTGAAAGAATAGTTAAACATGGAAGACTCTGCACATTGAAAAATAGCCTGTTATAGAAAGCTGTTAAACACCAGAAATTCTAGGAAGTACCTACTGAGCTCCCATAGGAGTTAAGAGTTCTTGACAGCTTTCAGGATCAGCCTTTTGTCCCCAAACACTAATAGCATGCTGAAAATATTTTTCCCTAATCAAAATGTAAGCACCTCTGATTGTACATTTTGAACTGAAAGTAAAACAGACTTACTCCAGGTAAAAGTAAGGTTCTACTCTTTGTCTTAAAGGGATTCATCTTTTGTGAATTAAAATATTTAGCATAGCTCAAATGGTAAAACCCAGAATGCATGTCATTTATTTCAAGTAATGAAAATAATGGTTAGTTTCTTTGTCTCATTTTTCTTAGCACAGAAAGGCTTAGTTACATTTCTTGGGTGATGTAACTTCTCTAGAGACAGATTATGAACTGAGGAATTTAGCACCCATATGTAAAGCAAAAAACCACCCTCTACGTTTCAACTGACTGCTTTTAGACCAATTCAGAAACAAAATCTAAACCAGCAGTTTTCAAACTGTGGGTTGGGACCACAAAGTAGGTCGGGACCCTGTTTTAATGGGGTCGCCAGGGCTGGTTTAGACTTGCTGGGGCCTGGGGCCGAAGCCCAAGGGCTTCAGCACCGGGCAGCAAGGGTTGAGGTTACACCCCGCCAATCTTGGACTAAAGTCCTTGGCCTTCCACCTTGGCCCCCACACCCGGGGTGGTGGGGCTTGGGCTTTGGCCCTTCCACCCAGGGTGGTGTGGCTCAGGCTTGGGTTCCCCCTCCTGGGGTCGTGTAGTAATTTTTGTTGTCAGAAGGGGGTTACAGTGCAATGAAGTTTGAGAACCCCTGATCTAAACCATTAACTCAATGATTACCCGTACTCATTGCACAAAAAGAGGAATTAGGAAAATAGGATTCTTAAAATATTAATATCTTGAGTTATGTTACATAATTTCTGTATAATAAGTAATAAGCTCTTTGGGGCAAGGACTGTAGCATCTGTGCTTTTGTCCAGCATTTATCACAATGGGCGCTCATTGTGCTTGGGGCTGTAGGATACTATCACAATACAAGTAGCTAATACGCTATGGTTTACTATACCATGCAAGTGTTATTTTAATTTGGTAAAATTTAACAAGATGGAATGGGTTAATGCAAAATTTTATTTGTATTCGTCTACCTAATGAGGAAACAAGTATGCAACATGTAATAGTTATCTGTTTTACAGCTGTTAAACCAGGCTTTCCTTAAGAAAATGCAAACTCTGACCTTGCTAGTTACAATTAATCTGAGAATCACCCCAGTGAATGAAGCTGCTAGCTGCATCACCAAGGTTTAAAACCAGGATCTATTTCAAAATATGCTTAGATTTCCTGAGGTCACATCAAGATCCTTGTTACAAGGCAAGGAGAAACTGCAGCAGACATCTCACTCTGAGATGCAGCAGCCAGGATAAAACCAAAGGAGTTTAAACCCATCATAACACCCCAAACCATGCCTTTTTTTTTAAATTTATTTTGGTGGGGTGGAAAGGGGTCAGGATTATTTACTGAAAGCAGATCTGACAGGTCCCACTCATTTGGAGCAAGATTCAGTCATTTCCGATTATTTTTTAAACTCCCTTGTTTGAGGATTGCTTGCACTGCATGCTTCAATAAAATGCTTAATAGTTTTGAAGTCTTCATCAAAGACATCATCATAAGTTGGACACCCCTGGAAACATGGAAGGGGAAGCACTTATTGACAGCAGAGAAGGGGAGAGAAAAAGGGTGTCCAGAGGGGAAAGAATATGCAGACCCCTGGCAGGCTTGGGGGGGGGGGGCGCCTACAATCCCTTGTCCAAGGTCCTGCCTGCTCCTCACCACCCCACAAGGCAAAAAGGCCTGGGTCCCACACCTCAGCCTCTCTACGTGCCCCCAAGAAAAAGCAGTTCCCTCCCTGTCACCTACAGCCGCCCACATCCCCAGGCCTCCTGCCCCCCGTGTTCCCGCCCCCTCAGGCCTCCTGCCCCCCATTTCCCCTCCTCAGGCCTCCTGCCCTCCCCCCCGTGTTCCCTCCTCACCGCCATGCCAGTCCCTTCCCCTCCCCAGCCCTCCTACCCCCATGTTACGTTCCCTCCCCCCGGCCTCCCCCTTCCATGTTCTCCCTCCTCGGGCCTGCGGCCCCCACACTCCCCGCGGCCCCGCCTTGCCCGCAGCCCCATGGCCCGGCGGCCCCCTCACCTTTCCGCCTGAAGAAGGACATGGTGCCGGCGCGGGGCGGGGCGGGGAGAGCAGCAGGCCGGGCTCCCTATGAATGAGACTCCTTCCTCCTCCTGCCGGCTCCTCTCCCTCCGCCTCTTCCTCCCACGGAGCAGCCAGCAGCCGCCATATTGTCAACAACTGCCACCGCCGAGCTCCCTCTTCCGGGGCGAACGGAGGAGAGGCGAGCGGAGCTCCTGAGGCATGACGGGAAACAGCGGCGCGGCAAGACTCGCGGCTTCTTGCCTTCCCCCAAGATGGCGGCCCCGGCGTCAGGCCGCCATGCTAAGTACGGGAAGGCCGCTGAGATAAGGGCAAAGGGGCCCAGAGCCGGTAGCCATCTTGGATAATGGCAAAATGCCCGAGGCTACAGCAGGCAGCCATTTTGGATAAGGGCAAGAAGCCCCAGACCGGGGGAAGTGGGGCTTAGTCCCCATGTTAAAGGTTGGGGGCGGGGAAGGAAAATGTCAGTTTTTCCTGTGGGGCTCACTCCGCCTTTATGATGTGGCATTTGCCTGGCTGTGGTGTGATGTCATCCGGCTTTGATGTAACAGCATCTTGCTGTGTGAGGGCGCCACGATGTAATGTCCCATTGGGTCACAATGTCATCACGCTGAGATGTGACGTCATCACGCTGTATTATAACAGCATCACCTGCTCTCAAAACACCACTGACACGGGCCATGGTACCACATCAACACAGCATCACGGCCACGTAGGGTTGCCAGTTGTGGTTGGACACATTCCTGGAGGTTTCATCACATGATATAATCTTTAATTAAAGATCAATCTTTATATCCTGGAGACTCCATGACAATCCTGGAGGGTTGGCAACTCTACTGCCACGTGACATCACAATGGATCAAATCCTTGTTCTTGCCACACACAATCACACAGAAGCAGCGTCACTGTGGCACTCACAGTGCTTCCATACTGTGTCAAAATGTTGTCAGAGCACAATGTGGCTTCATCATTTTGTCTCAAAACGCCCACATACTGGTGTTGTATAGCCAGCAAAAGTTCCCACCCTACTAGTCATAGCCAGAACTTAGAGATACTTTCACTTGTGACATTAGGCCACACAGACTGTGTCAGTTAGTAAGCGTTCATCTGTCTCCAGATGTCTCAGTAAAGCATCCTCTTTGTATTCAGACAAGCAAATTTTATTTCTTCTCTACCACAAAGGACATTAGAGTTATGACACAACATTGCCATGATTATTTCTAAAGAGCTGTATAGGTACCAAGTTGTTTACAAACAGTTAAGAAAACAGAATGAAATTCTCTGCCCTGAGACGTATAGAATCTACTTCAGACAACACGAGAGCATAAAAATCGCCATTCTGGATCAAATCAATTGCCCATCTGGCTCAACAGACCTTTCTGACAGTGGCTTGTATCAGTTGCTTCAGAGGAAAGTGTAAAGCCCCCATAATGGACAATTATGGAATAGCCTGCCTCTGGGTAAGATTCTGCCAAGCCCCAAATGTAAGTGTAATAGTATCTTCTGGATTCAGTTGATGCTAATATCTGTCACCAAGATTGCTACGCCATCCTTGCAAAGCACCATCCTGCAAAGACATATGTACTTAGCTTAACACACTACGAGTAGTCCCATTTAGTCCATCCGATGAAGTGAGCTGTAGCTAACGAAAGCTCATGCTCAAATAAATTGGTTAGTCTCTAAGGTGCCACAAGTACTCCTTTTCTATTTAGTCTAATGAGGCTATCTGCAGTGCAAAGAGTTAAGCACTATCTATGTGTTTGCAGGATTGGGGCCCAAGGTCTTACATCATAACAAACCTTGAGGGTCAGTAGTCACTGACTACAGTGGCTACTATTTCAGCTGGCTTATGACCTGAAGTAGAACATTTGTATTCAATGCAATATAAATATTGCAACACAAATAAAGTTTGCAGGCTCAAACGTCCATTTTGACGTGGGAAAATCCTTAAGTAGAGGTTTGAAGGGTGAACCTTAGAAAAACACAAACATTTGTTTAATTGCATCATGCAGTCTCAGATATTATAAAAATCCTGTTTGAGATTTTTATAATTAGTTCAAAAATCCTCAAATGAAAGGATATAATATACTGTGGATGACAAGCACAATTAATGGGAAGTAGAATAATAATAAAATAATGATATTTTGTATTCCAAGAGTGCCCAGAAGAGTATAAGGCTCTTTACAAACATTAACAAATACAATCCCTTGTGATAGCTTGGTATTCTTATTGCAGTTCTACAGACGGGGAAACTGAGGCACAGAGCAAGGAACTGGCTTCCTCAAGATCCCACAGGGTGAAAGATTCCCCTGAATCAGACTTTATATAAAAAGCACACTTCATAATTGTGATGCGTGCCAGAAAACCAATTCAGTGCTATGCATAACCCAGAGCAAGGAATAAACCACAGGCTCAGTCCCTTTAACGGCGCACCTCATCATTAGAAACAAGCGAGGACAAGCGTTAGCTATGAGCTTTCCAGTATACAGCTCTTGACACTGATTTCCTTTTAAGGCCCTTTACAGTACAATGCACCTGTCCAGTTTTTTCCATGCTCATCCTGATTTAGTCAGGGAGAACCTGCACTTTGGAAGCCCAGCTTGTAGGACATTAAAAGCATCCAGAACTGTAAAACCATCATCATGTTGTAAAGATGCATGGGAGGAAGCTGTGATACTCTGTGATGTCATTGCATTATGATATGCCAATGCAGCGTCATCACTTTGCAATGTAACTGTCCTGGTATCATGCTGATGCTGAAGTTTGTCCCATCAGAAAACTCTGTAAAAAATACATAAGAATAACAACAATAATATTAATAATATAATAAAATAATAATAAATAATATTAATAATAAATAACCTACCCTGCTATAGAATATTTAATTGAAGAATCTCAACTTGCTTTACAAATATTAATTAGTTAAAACCTCCCAATCTGTGGATTACATAAGAGATTCATAAGCATCTCTTCAGTCATCTTTGAAATGCAGCCATCTTTAGAGTAGGAAGCAGCTCCTGATCAACACCCCTTAGCAACTAATTATTTCCCTTTAACATTGTAATTGTTAACGTGTTTTGTGGTGCGCTCTGATACGTTTTTGTGCTCAGAGGCTGATCCAAGAGGACCATTTTATAAATACCATATTAAATTAATTATCAATACACAATACAAGAGGCTAATAGTAGCCAAAATATGCAAATAGTGAGCAAATCCGGAAGAAAAACATGGCCCACAGTAAGAAACCTTAAAATCACAGCTCCTGGCAAACAAAGTACCTTCCATGAGCAAGTACTTGTCTTTTTAAACATGGCAATTATACAGAGAAAACTAACACAATCCTCCAGAGTGCTCCACACGGTCAGAGCCCTGTGCTGTTTAATGTCCGATGGGCTTCATGTGTTTCAAAGGGTCTGCCTGTGCAGATCCAGCTACAGGATCGGGCTCTGGATTGTACTACACTCTGGGAGCAGTGACATGGGGTGAAATCTGAGCTCCACAGAAGTCAATGACAAACTCTTATTGACTTCAGTGGGGTCATGACTTCACCCACTGTTTGTATTTTTCTATAAAGAATTATGCAGATTTATGACACTATGTGAGAAATAAATACTGTCATAAAAATAATCATAATAAAGATTTAAAGCCAGCACTTTGGTCCTAATCCTGTCTCATTGTGCCTATCGGACTCCAGACAGCAAGGATTTTATTTTTTTTGTTATATACCATGAATACTTCCACACTGTGCCTATTTAAAAACAAGGGAAGTTTATGAGAGAGCATGTTCATCTCTTTGAATGTCCTTGATTTTATTTGTGTGGTCAAAGAACGGTGCTGGGAATCAAGATTCTTCGGATGAAATCTCTTCCCACTGAAGTCAATGGTAAAACTCCCATTGACTTCAGTGGAGTGACGATTTCACCCAAGTTCTGTTGCTGACCTTGCCACAGACTCACTGACCTTTACTACACTCATGAAATGGGCCCATAATTCATCACAGGTGCAGCTCCATGGGAGGTAGCAATGATGGAAGTTTTACCACCAGGTGGTCCAACAGGCTTTGCTATGGCTATTTACTTGGATCAAGGTGGTCCATTCCATGCAAAATGTGGGTGGCTGAAATAAACAAGGTACCACTCTCAGGTATCTGCCAGGCTGCTAATGTGGTCTCTTGGGTGGATAAAGTTTGGGTATCACCCCATGTCAGCAGGAAAGGGAACAGCAGCTCTTTCCTAAGGGACAGATCCAAAGGGATGACTCTCATTGACTTTGATGGGCTTTAGAGGAGGTCCTAAATGACTAATGAAATCCTGAGTGTATTTGGCCTGAATTGCATATCTATGATTGAAATTTCCCCTCCTCTTTTGCAAATTTGTAGAAGAGTAAAAGTTATACTCCACAGGAAATAAGTCAGCCTTGGGCCCTGAAGCTCTAACTTGGAAGCATAAAAGGTTTTGGTGCTTTTAGCAGAACGTGACAGTTTAATTAACCGAGCAATCAGCTGAAATATGACTTCAGGACATACCCTGGCCAATATCACAGAGGCTGGGGGGAGATATCTCCTCATTATTCAAAGGAAAATAAAAATCTCTTTAGCTCTTAGTTGAGTGGTGAATTTGCCTCCTCTCCATATTTAGATAAATAAATAAACTTTAATTTTTAATAGGATCTAAATGGGATGTAGTGTTTGGGCATAATTAATCATGTGGAACTAGAAATTATTAATCACTAGGCAGTTCATACTCAGATAATTAACCAAAGTGAGCTGCTCTGTCTAATTATTGTGTTCAGAAAAAACAAAAATGAGTGAGTACCATTTGTAGATTTTTCTAGCATCAGTCTTGATTTCCAGCGTGTTGCATAAGTCAGCCAATGAAACAGGAGCAGGTAAATTCTGATATACTGAAACACTGCATGGTACTGACTAGATCCTGCGGACCTTACTCATGAGAGTAATTTTGCCGATTTCAATAGGGTTACTCACATGAGTGAAGAGGAAGGACACTTGGGCCTAAATCAGCTCACACAGAAACACAAGGTTTTGTATGAATGATGTTGGTCTATGGGCCCCAGTCCTGCAATATGATCACCACTGAACTCATGTGGAACCCCATTAATTCAATGGGACTTCGTAAGGGTCTAACTGGATAGATCAGCTTGCAGGATCAGGGCTGTAGTATACAAAATGTATAAGGATCAAGATGGAAGGTACTTTTAAAGGGACACTATCCGTTTAAAAATCATATATTCCAAATATTTCCTTTATCTTTGTAATTAATAATGTAGACTATTAATTAAAACAGAAAGCATTAAAAAAACCCTTACATGTGTTTTGTCATTCATGCTGCTTGCTTTATTTTTTGCATTTCACTCAGCTTGGGACAATGAAACTGGACTGAGCCGTACATTTTCTGTTTATAGTCGGTTTCATTTTCAAGCACTAGCACAATGCTTTGTATTTGCATTTCAGACACTGAAGAGAAATGTTTTTTAAAACAAACTGTATTCATTGAGTTGAGAAAAATGATGCAGAGGCCTGTTACATGTCGCCTCTGCTGCCCACCCATCGGCCTTTCATGTCCTTCCCCTTTCGCTGTCCTCTCCCTGCTTTGCCCCTTCCCCCCCTCCAGCCCCGCTGCTCCTCCATATCCCCCGTGGTGGCCTTGTCCCGCTCCCAGCACAGTCTGGAGAACCAGCCCCTGGTCGGAGTGCTCAGCTCACCAACAGCCTGGCCAGCAGCCTCCTTCCTTCCCCCACTGCCTCTGGCTGGGCTGGTGCCCTGGGAAAGCCCAAGACCCTCTGGCCCGGGGTGCTGGCCAGGAGGAGCCAAGCCCTGCATGTGCCAAAGGCCCGCACAGCGCTGGCACGGGGAAGCCTCTCCACCCCTCAGCTATGCTCTGGAATGCCAGGGGCAGAGGGAAGCGATTTCCAGCCTTTCCACGCCCCAAACCTACAGGCTCCACAACCGCCCCCCGAGCAGGGGCTTAGCACCCTCTTCACCCGCTCAGCACAGGGTTGTTCCGTCCCCTCGATACCCTCCCCTGCTGAGCCACCTCTCTGGCCGGGTTCACTGAACCCCCTGAAGTCAGGTTCCCTGGACCGGGGTGCACAATGCATCCTTAGGGCTTAACCCCTTCCTGCCCATGTTGTAGCCAGGGGACAGGAGGCAGCTGGGTTATGTCAGTGGCCAGCAGCAGCCTGGAGGTGTTAGCTGCCTTTTGACACTGTGAGGGCAGGAAGGGACAAGCTGCTTCCAGCCACACAGGAGTGGTGGGAGAAGAGATGAGCTCTGCAGAGACACAGGCCAAGTCATCCCCTTCCGCCCCTCGTGACTGGAAGCAGTTCCTGTCCCTTCCCTCCTGCACAGTGCCAAAAGGCTGCTGCGGGCCACATTCTGGCGTGAACCCTGGCAGAAATTGGGAGTGGGGGAGATGTGACCCTGCATTCCTGCCCCCGCCCATGTTTCTTTGGGAAGATACAGAGCCAGGTGCCAGGAGAGGTGGGTCCGTCCCAGGGGCCTAGCCAGGCATGGAGGGCAGAGAGCACTGGGCAGGGAGGGTCAGGTCAGTTGGCCACCTCCCCTGTGTTCTGTCCCACTGTAAAGACACCCCTTGGGCAGTCTACTGGTAACACGAGACACTGCTTGCCCTTGAAATCTGTATTTATAAGATATCATCCATGATCTATACCCCTCCCAGCTTCTGAGGACCCTTGCGTCAGAACCATAGTGCTGCTTCTAGGACTGTGCATTTTGGTGCCGTAGGTACCTGATTAAAGCCCCAAACAGGGACATTCCGTTTAAAGCCAATATCTTGGTGTCTGTGTTTATGTTTCTTTCAAAGACTTTTATCATGATGCAGGGAGAGTGTTAGAAACAATGCAAGACATGGTGTTCCCAGGGTATTTCCCCAATCCAGCATGCCAGGAGGAGAGGCGTTGTGTTATTTTGGCCCCGTCCACGGATTCGTCAGGCAGTAAAAAAGCCCAGTGAAAAATATACAGACACATGCAAGAAAATCATAAATATTCTAAACTCAAACGTGGGACCCACATGTATTTCCAGATTTTGATTCAGATGCTCTGTCAGTGAGAGGGCTAATAATTTCTCTGTCACTCCACATCATGGGAATTGAACCTTCCTGAACGCCTAAGAAGCCTATTTGAAGCTACCCAGGAAACCTCACTACAAACCACCAGAGGGTGCTAGTGACCTTAATTGAGAACTACCAAAACATCTTGCATCCCATGAAGTGAGCTGTAGCTCACGAAAGCTTATGCTCAAATAAATTTGTTAGTCACTAAGGTGCCACAAGTCCTCCTTTTCTTTTTGCAAAACATCTTTGAGCACCTTTGCAGTCTGGGCCAGCCTTATGAAGCAGGGCACAGTAGTGATTGTGCATGTGCATAGGAAAAACTTGCACGGAGAACCTCTGAGCAATCCTTGCTTCTTCTCCAAGGGCTTAAGTTAAGCAGACACTAACCTGTGAACCCACATAATTATATCCACACGCTGAGGGGGAAGGTCTTTGGACAAGGCATCCCTGCAAACTGAAGCCCCTGGGAAGTCTTTCTCCCTGAGCCAGTGATGGAAGTGAAAGTAATTTCCAAAAGCAGCTCTGACCTGAAACCCGCCCCAGGGACACTGTTGCATAACAAGACATCAGTTGCTTGCCATGATCCAGTTTACTGACTATTCAGATTCAAACAACCTGTGCCACCCGGGTAGGTGGCTAGTGGCTTTTGCCTGGTATAATTCCAACGGTGAAGGCCGAGTTTCTCCTGTAGTTCATGAAAAGCAATGCAACGTGTAACAGAAATGAAGGGACCGGGCAGGAGTGGCCTGAAAGTTTGACAGTAAAAGCTTGATCTATCCATGCATTTCAGAAGCATCATTAGGATTTTGAACGTTCTCTACAAAATGGTATATTCAAAATGACTCTGCAGAAGAGACACGCGGGTGTGTCCGGCTTTTATTTTCCGAAAAATCAACATCCCCTGCAACCCAACCACTTTGTGATTTCTACCCTGCTTGCATTTTCAACTTTATGTAGAAAATTATCTGACATGAAGGAGGCAATTTTCACAGGCACAAAGGGAAGGTAAGTGACTATCTCCCAGTGATGTCCAATAGAAGCTGGGAGGGTGGGTGCCAATTTTCACAAGGGCCCAAGTGATTTAGGAGCATGAATCCAATTGAAATGCAATAGCATGTGTGCTTCTAAACCACTTGGGCTTTAAAAAAGAATTCCATTCTGTGTGGCTAATTGCCCTTTAAAAAGCTGCCCTTAAATCGCTATGGCCCCAATCCTATAATTGAATCCGTGCAGCTGGACCCATGTGCTCTTGATGTCAATGGGATTCAGCATGGAAATAAGCGTTTGCCTGCTTGAATCCAACTGCAGCTTGGGGGCTTAAATGAAGCTACAAGTTCGCTGACGTGATATTTGACATTGCCCATCAATTCTGAGGCCAGGTGGCACAGCCTTTCAGCTTTTCTCTCAGTTGGAACATGGAGAGAAAGACGAATGTTTATTTATCACTCTTTCCAGACACACATAAGTTTAGGTTGCCAGGTAGTTAAAAAAACAACACTGGTAACTGAAGGCAGGTAAGAAATGTAAACAATCCTTTACATTTAAGTCATGATGATCCAGAGTCAGCTACTGACAGAACTTTTTGCTAAACAAGGAAGTGTAAGATCCATTGTTGGTAAGAGAAAGACAGGCCCAATGTGGAACTGATGTGTGTTCTGATATGTGTGATATGTGTGATATCTGTTGTTAACACAGAGTTTTAATATTATTGTGGTGAAAACGCTGCATGGCCTGAATGCTACACCTACGTTCATTAAGTGGGTGACAGTAACAGTGTTCCATAGTTGTTAGGAAAACTCACTCACTTGTTTCAGAGTAGCAGCCGTGTTAGTCTGCATTCGCAAAAAGAAAAGGAGGACTTGTGGCACCTTAGAGACTAACAAGGCCAGTGGCGGGCCGGCCCCCTGATGGCTGCAAGGATCGGAACGGGCGGAGCAGTCAGCACCAGAGCCCGTGCTTACAACGCCACCAGAGTCCGGGGAGCCAGCACCAAGGGGCGCCACGGAGCCTGAACCTGCAGCAGCAGCTAAACCGGCGCAAGGGGCTCAACCGGAGCCTGAAATACCACCTAGTGCGCCAGCGGAGAGCAGTTCACAGTCAACGGAGACACCCCCGTCACCTGCATCGCTTCCAGGGGGACCAAGCCCAAGTCCACAACCCAACGAGGAACTAATATCTCCAGCATCAAGGGAGCAGTTCCACGCAGAGCAGGAAGTGGAGGAGAGCCTCAAGGGAGCTTGGATGGCGGCCCGGAGCAACCCACCACCTCTCAGCTCTTCTAATAGGTCTGGGTTTGTTGTAGAAGGAGGACTCTTACACAAGGAGTCCCTTTCTGGTGGGCACAAGGAGGACTGCCATCCTCAGAGACAGTTGGTAGTTCCAACTAAGTAGAGGGAAAAGCTCTTGAGCTTAGCCCACCATCACCCTAGTGGCCATGCTGGGGTGAACAGGACCAAAGACCATTTGGGGAAGTCATTCCACTGGGAGGGAATCGGCAAGGACGTTTCTACCTATGTCTGGTATCGTGAGGTGTGGCAGAGGGTGGGAAAGCCCAAGACCAGGGCACGGCCCCTCTTCAGCCATTCCCCATCATTGAGGTTCCATTTCAGCATGTAGCTGTGGATATTCTGGGTCCTTGAAGAAGACACCCGGATGAAAGCTGTACATACTGACTTTCATGGCCACAAGGCCAGGGCCGGTGCTGACTGTGGCCGCAAGGCCAGGGCCGCCACCTGAACCATCTGAGATGAAGGAGTCTGCCACAACCTTGGTTTAAGAGGCATGTGGCTTTCAGCTCCTCCAGCCAAGGCTTGTACACTAAGATTCAAAGGTCCAGGGTTCAATCCTGCCAGCTGACAGCTAGGGCCTGTCCGAGATGTCAACGGGGACGTCCTTGAAGCTCAGAATGTGCTTCAGCATGTTCTCTCCCAGAAGTACAGAAGTTCTCTCCCTAGGTGTTTACCTCTTCCAGGGACCATGTAGTAAGTGTAGCTCAGGGACGGCCAACCTATGGCTCCGGAGCCACTGGTGGCTCTTCAGAAGTTAATATACGGCTCCTTGTACAGGCACCGACTCTGGGGCTGGAGCGACAGGCGCCAACTTGCCAATGTGCTGGGGGGTTCTCACTGCTCTGCGACAGGCCCTGCTCCCACTCCACCCCTTCCCGTGCCATTCCCTGAGCCTACTGTGACCTCGCTCTTCCCCTGCCCCCTCCACAGCTTCCTGCACGCCACAAAACAGCTGATCAGGAGATGCGGAGGGGGAGGGGGAGGTGCTGATCGGCTGGACTGCCGCTGGGTGGGAGGCGCTGGGAGCGGAGCGGGGGAGCTGATGTGGGGGGCTGCTGAGTATTACTGTGGCTCTTTCGCAATGTATACTGGTAAATTCTGGCTCCTTCTCAGGCTCCGGTTGGCCACCCCGTTGTAGATTCTAACACCCAGACACTTTGCACAGGATTCTAACACACTAGTGCTATTTACTTAATCACGTAGAAAATACACAGATTGGAAGAAAAATTGTAAACCCTACATGCAATTCCCTGCCTCAGTTTCCTCAATGCACCAAGCCCTTCCATGGGCCTGGATCAGGGTCACTTGGTGTCATCCAACATCCTTCTGTTGCAGTGTATCACTTATAGGCACCCAAACAGAGCCTTCTCCCCCCAGCTCCGGTAACCTGACCTTGGCCAGTTTATCCTCTTCCCCAAATGTCCTGTGGGTCTTCCCCTAGTGATTTCTTTTAGAACCTTTGGTTTTTGTCATCTGTCTCTTTGTCGACCTTCAGTAACGTTCCACTCCTAACCCCCATTCTCCTTAACGCCACCTTGGCCAAACTGCTTCCCTACTTAGCATAAGGATGTTTCCCATTGTCCTCAGCCTAGTGAGTACCTGCTGTAGGTCCTGTCCAACAGGATGGATACACATAGAAAGGGGTTTCTGTGTATGTATGTGGAAATTTCATGACGACAACAACTTCATAATATCAACTAGAATTCACAAGTCTTACAGACAGACACCCCCCTCCCCACTGCCCGACATGCACACAAATAAATCAAGCCATATGAATTAGGCTTGTGTACACTCAAGTCAGCAATTCTATCCCTCAGTTTTCTGACCAACTGGTGCCACCCCTCCAGAGCCTCCAAATCAGGCTTGTGTGCTCCTTGCCACCAACCACCAGAATGTATTAAACTTTCAGAATTAACAAGAATAATGCCTAAAAATTACTATCATTTTAAATGTTGGATTTAGGTAATAAACCTGCTGGTGGCATCAGATCTAGTGAGGATCCACCTCTCTCCCAAGTTTTGTGTCGGTGGATAGTAGTTCCGAAAATACTACTTGGCACTGAAAGGACAGGGGCAGGGAATCTAATGGGACCAGAGCTGAGACAGATGCTGCAGATCTCTGTGTCTCAAGAGAGATCTTTTTGATCAGTGCAGAAACCATAAAATCTGCTGAGTCTGGAGATGGAACGACAGCCACTTCCACGAGGAAGTTGACAGATGAACCCGCCCCTCCTTCCTCCTGCTGTAGTCACTGCACCTCAGCTGGAATGAAATGAAATTTGGTTGAAACACAAAGGGAAAAATAAATGTTTCCATTGTATTCATGTCAATACATTACATGAAAATATCTTTCTACACCTCATCATCTTACAAATCTTATGCTCAGTTCACATATGTTATAAATGTCACTAGGAAACTTCTCAAGCTGTGGTATAGGATGAGGACAGAGTGAATGCACTGCATTATCCGTCAAGCGTTACGGGGTGGTAGAAGTCACTGTGGGAAGGATCAGCAGAGAGGAGGGATTCCACTGCCTCCTTCTGTTTTAACCTCTGTAGTTGCAGCATCCAGAGTTGAAATGAAATAGGAAATAGTTGAAACACAAAGGGAAAAAATATAATTTTCATTGAATTGATCTCAATAAATTAAATGAAAATATCTTTTCCGCACAGAAGCTCGCAAGTCACTTAGTATGTTCATATTGTTTTTAAAAGTCTCTAGGAAGCTTCTCAAACCTTGGAATACTAGAAATAGTCCTCATGAGGACGGATTAATGAATAGCAACCATGATCATAATAGAAACACACGACATATGTAGAAGTCAGAGTACTTTAGGGGTGGAGGGGAAGTATCATTATTTGATGACCAAAGTACTGGTGAGGTGCCGAAGGATTCCAAATATATGTACTTTGTTGCATGGACTGCCAGTGATGTAGTGCATAACAGCACCTGATATGTGGGAGATTATGAAGAATCGCAAACCTCAATAACAGTAGAAACACAGAAAAATAAACCCATGTAATTGCACCTCCATTTCCAGCAAAAGACGGGAAGAGCCTGAAGCTGCTGCCATGGAAATCAATTTCTATTTGGCCATTGCCCCTGTAGAAGAAGGATCAGGCCCTGTATACGCAGTGTTATAAAATATCTGCTATCTCTGTTCAGTTATATAATTGACCGGAATATTAATTCCTTTACTCCAAGCAAAAGATTTGTACGGTACCTTAGTTACTAAGCCTTCTAGTTGAGTTTGTCAATCAGAACAAAACATCTAGGTATTTCCACGCAAATGATCTCCCAGGCACACAGGCTGTATTCCTTTCCTTTTGGGAAAGCATCTATCCCCTGAAAGTATCATTTCACTCTCCAACTGGTGAGCTGGAGGTCCTCCCTTTCTGGGTTGTTTAGTTCCTTCTCCATCTGTGCTCTCAAACATGCCTCCAGCCGCTGAATTTGCTGGTTAAGTCTGTTACCTGAAATTGAGCCAGCTAGTAAGCTTAGGGAGGACTAATGACCCACCAGAGTCTGGCAGAAAGCAGTGCGTTTAATAGACTGATAGCTAAGCTGAAAAGAAGGGGGCTTGGGTCACACTCACACTCGCATACTCACGCTCCCAGGACAGGCATGTCACTGGAGATGTCAGGATCCTTCCAGGTAAGTGTCCCGCAGTGCGGCGATGGATGGGGCGATGGAGGTCAGTCTTCCCGAGGCACGATGGAATGCAATGCGGCGAACCACTGGCCAGGCGCTCCGGGCGAAGGGCCTTCACGGGAGGTACAAGCTTGTGAGTGCACTCCTGAGCACGTGGCCCCTTCCCCTTTTAAAGACCTGCTCCTCATGGCCTGCGACTAGAGATGACTTGGCCGCGTCTGGTTGGTCGGCCAGTGTCCATGCACTGGGTATGTGATTGCTGCCTAATTAGTGTCCCAGACACCTTGTCTACCTGGGAGCTCTTCTGATCTTCCAGCTGTTCAACCAGCCCTTTCATCCCACAAGCAGTCCAGGAGGGAGGGGGAGGGGGAAACCATTTCACAGGTATTCAAAGAGGGAGAGGAGACAAAAGGGGGGCGGAAGTGTAACAGACCTTTGGAGCGTACAGGTTATGCAGAGCAAAGGCATACAGATCACTGCTGCTCCAACAACACTTCACCCCTTGGTCTATGATTATTACAGTAGTTGTTGTCATTGCAGGGCACAGGTGATCTGTGTCAAACAAACCAAACAGTCATAACCAGGTGAATATAACTAAAACCATTACTAGATATAATATAAACACGAATGCAAATCATCACAATTATAATAATTGGGACTACAATAAAACCATCACCCTGACAATAATTGGGTACACTGACAAACAAAATGAGGCCCAAGTTTGATGCTGCAATAGCTATCAAAGAATAAAAGTCAACCCTAACCCTTAAGTACACACAACAAATAAGATCTGCAGGAGTACCACAGTAAAGTGGAATTAACAATACAAGAACATGTAACTCACCATACCAATTTATCAAGCACAAAACTTAACAACAAAATGATTATTAGAGAACCAAACAAAAAATAAACCTTCCATAGCCGCGGGTTCCCCGGGCCTCCATCTCCTGATGGCCTGCTGCGTGTGGACTGGGAGACCCTGAGCAATCAGCCTCTGTTCCTCCGGAGGCAGAGCTATTTGAGCTGTGGTCGGGGGCACCTGCCCTCCTGCTGTGGCAGCCACACCCCGGCCACACAAACGTGCCAGGAGAACCATTCTCTCTACGGACCGGACGGGGTCTTCCCCAGGCGCAGCAGCTGCCGAGACAAACTCTACCAGCAACGTGCGTGGCCCCACGGCAGGCGCCGTCCCCGCCAATGTATCAAAGACGCTATTGTGTGCAGCATGACCGGCTGGCTGCCGAGCCGCCCCTGCTAAATCTCCTCCCAACCCGGACGTGGCTTTTAACACCCGTCTGGTCTCAGTGAGGTTCAGAGGGTCACCATATCCCGGGCTCACCAGCTGAACCTGGAGCATGAGGGGCCATCCAGGGTTTTTGCTAACTCTATTGCTTGTGAGGGAGTCAACTCGGTCTCTGCCACAGTGTGTCCGGTATAGGGGCTGCCCTGCCCCCTGCGGGCGCAGGCCCATCGTTTCAGACCACCCTCCGGACGGCCTCAACACGGTGTCTGGGGTCCAGCCGTCCGGGGTCTGCATCCGGATCACACCAGATATCCCCATCCCAATCATCATATGGTCCCACACCCCTCTGGGCTTTCACCCGAACGGCGGCGACCCGGGCTGAATAAGCCCCCCCGGGCGGACCCCTCCAGGACCAGATCCTTCAGGCAGGTTACTGCCTGGCTCAGAGCGGCATTCTCTACTTCTACCCACTCCCGCTCCTCCTCTCCTGCCACCACCTGCACTGCGGCTCCAGAGAGGGAAGATGCCTGGGCGCTAGCAGTCAGAGCCTGCGCCTTCCACATGTCCCGTTCCTTCTCCAACTCATCCCATCAGTCCTTGAGTGAATCTATTTCCGTGGCAAACTGACTCTTTGCCGCCTGCCATTGCCAGCCTGCTTGCCACAGCAGCCAGGCGGCTGCACGATCCAGTCCCGCCTTATTGGGACCGTATATAAGTACATATTTATCCAACATGAGCTCTAGTTCAGGAATTGTACTCCCAGGTGGAACCGCCCCTGGCATCCAGGGGTCATGGGCTATGCTCCCCATTCTCCCATGACTTTCCAGGGGTGTTGGGCATCGTTATTCCACACCAGGGTGAAATCCCAGGGGAAGACGTTGCGGGGTACTGAAAGCAAATAAACAGAACTGCAAACGCAGTACGTGAATGAGAGCATGCTTTTGGTCGCTCTACTTGAAGCGTCACACCCCCAGCACCCATTGTTCCAGCCTGGGGCAGGCCTGGCAGGGTGGCTGGGATGGAACCATGCTGATAGGGTCCAGAATATACAGAGAGAGAGAGAGAGATCAACACTCAGAGATCATCCAGAGCTCTGAGATAATAATAGAGAGCCCCGGACTAAGCCAGCCCTGATTACAGAATGGGCCCCACCTGGGAGAAATGAGGTGATTCCAGGTTTAACTACTGAGTGGGCCCAGCTGAGGAAGGGCTGGAGGAACGAGAATGCAGGGAGTCAAAAGGTGCCTGCAGGGTCTTGAGTGAGCAGATTGGGAGACCTAGAAGGGAAAGGTGAGGAAGGAAATAGCGCAGGGAGAACTACACTACGGGTAGAGGATTTGACTTAGCTGTGCAGTACAGGGCCCTGGGGAGTAACCCAGAATGGAGGTTGGGACTGGATTCCCCTACCAGCCCCAAGGAAGTGGCTCGCAAGGGTAGGTGAGCCCAGCGAGGGGGCTGCAGGCTGAAAGTGACCGCGCTGAAGAAGAGCTGTGGAGAGGGTGGAAGCTTTTTATTTCTGCTAAGAGAGTTTTGAACTTTAGTTTGGGTAGCTGACCCTGGAAGGAATGGACTACAGACTGTGCCCTGGCTGGAGGGATATGAGTTCTCTGAAAGAAACCCCCACGGCCCCAGAGTGACTGTTGACAGGGGCTGCTCCCGCACAAGCACTCTGTCATGCCATGCCTGGCCATGAGGAAGTGCAGAGTGGTGAGTAAACCCTGTTACAATGCTTTTCCTTGCATTACTTTAACTGCAGCATGTCTGAAACTACATTCATTCATAAAACCAGGTACCCCAATAACTGGCTAATTGAGTTTCACATTCAATCCAATTGCTGCTTAAATCACTGAAACTTGCACTGCTTCAACACTGTAACTTCTGTTTGCCGTTCCTCACACTTGTCCATCTTGTAACCCAAACTCCATTTTAACTTCTCCCAAACTCCATTTTAAAATGCTCACTTCATTTTTGCAAAACGCTGCTGTAATCTGATTAGTGTAGTTTCGATGTGTGAATGAGGTATGTATGGATGATGGAATCAACCTCCAGCCCCAGCCCGTCCTGATGAAATAAAGTGTAAACATCAACGGCTGAAGATGCAGACAACAGCCCTGGCGAAGGAAGAGGAGTCCACCCTCAAAAGAGAAGAACAAAAGTACAACTGAAGAAACATCAAAGCCAGGTCCCAGGCTGAAGTCATGTCTGCAATTGACCGGTGATCAATCACCCCGAACCCAGAGGCAGCGTGACGCAGCAAGACCTATAGACTCTGGATTCAAACTAAAGCCTACAAAAAGGATGGGTGAGACGGAAGACTTCGGAGGGAAACATTCTGCTGCCAACATGGAAGGGCATCGGTGCGCGCCCAACAGAGACCCAGCCCTTCCTTGTGCCCGGCTTTCCCGGCCAGTTAGCTGCCACAAGCTACGAACCCAAGCTACATTCAGGATTGGTAAGTATCTAGCAGCTGCAGAATATTTGTGTGTGTGTATTTATATACATAGGTATTAGATATTAGTAATTGGTCTTAAATCAAATTGTGTTATTATAATAAACGTGACGTCTTGTCTTGTCCCCTGAAACAAAACTGTGTAGTTGTATCTGTATAAGACCAGCCTCAGTTGCCCAGAAGCTGGGAATGGGCGACGAGGTGGATCACGTGCCGATTGACTGTTCTCTTCATCCCCTCTGAAGCACCTGGCATTGGCTACTGTCGGAAGAGGGAGTACTGGGCTAGATGGATCTTTGGTCTGACGCACTATGGCCATTCTTGTGTTGAATAAGTTTCACAAAGATATGTACAGCTTTGCCAGCAAGGCCAGCGGCCGGCCAGCCCCACCGCCCCCCCATGGCCGCAGGGCTGGCTGGCCCCCTACTGTCAGTGACAAGGAACTTCATCTACCAAAATACATAAAGCCTGACAGTTCGTTGGGGCCTGATCCTGCCAGCACTTTACATGCACGTGTAACATTACTTACAGGCGTAATGCCACGTAAGCTAATGGAACTACTCACATGAGTAACATTACATGTGGGGTTATAGGCTCAGACACTTCAGACTGTCAATACACTATTAATATTACTTTTTAAAAAGCCCAAGTGTTTAGAAAATCTATCTGCCACCTACAAGGCACTACTTGGATAAAATAATCAACTATAATTGTGATCTACTTCTATGTACAATGCCAAAGTTGTGCAACTAAAGGTTGAAGGTCGTGGCCCCAAATGTCAGGACCCAGTCCAATGAAGCCTTACTCAGCCTGGCACTAGTTTCCTTGATTCATGGGTGTAGTCAGGCTTGCAGGACAGGGCCCTCAATGTTACCCAGACACTGGATGTGCAAGACCCCCATGTTCAGTACCACAAGTGATATGTGGAACCTGCACAAAGGCAAATTTAACAATAGCCTTTGTTATAGAACTGACCATAGCATTGCTTAGTCCACGTCACTCAGACCTGCTATCCCATTTCCCCCACTGGCCCTCCGCACCTGCTAACCGCCCATCTTGCCATGACTTTTCCTTTAGCCAACCAGAGCTAAGTGCAGCTTCCTCCAAACACCACCAGAGTTACACTGAGTGCCAGGCACAGGGTGTCACTCCAATGCACGATGCCTTCTTCTTTCTTGGGCTGAGCATGATGCCGCCCTGGCATCCCCAGCCCCTGCCCACTTGAGAAGCAAGTCAGCCCGCTAGGTGCAGAGCATGGGCAAAACACCCTGCAGCCTTGGGTAGTTCTCAACTCTCCTGTTTTTTGTTTAGAAAGCACATGGACACAAGAAAAGCCCTGTGAAGTGATCCCTGGGGGTCTGGCAAACCTGAGGTTAACTTCAGATCTGCTGTTTTCCACAAATTCCAGGCTAAATAAGGAAACAACAACATGGTACCCGAGAGCATCTAAGTCGCTTCATTAATTAAACCCTCTGCAATTATTGCTAATGAAGAACAGGGCAAAGCAGCAGAAGCCAGCAAGCCTTTTCCACGTAGCAGAGAATGCCATTGGATGGAGCACCAGGTAAGAAAAGCTGGGAATCACAAGGTCAAATCACAACACGATTGACTCTGACTTTATCCTTCCGCGGAAGGGACTGTAGCGTGGACCGTGGGATGGTGTTTTGGAGGAGATCTTTCAAAGACTGAGATTCTGTGATGACATTAAAGATCCCATGGCCCTTTCAATTAGAGAAGGGCTTTGCCTTTCCGTCCCTGGCCAAAATTTCACCTGCCCTGCCCAGCAGGCACGTTGGTTGATATCCTCCACCCCAGAGGTGGGGATGCCTATATATCTATAGGGTCTGATCCTACAAGCTGATGGTAGTGAGACCCCCATCAGAGAAAGGGGGAGTTAGGTGCACACAGCAGACTTGCTTCATAGATGCTGGAGGTGCTGCTCCACCCCCTGGCTTGAAGTGTTTTCCATCGCGTACAGGGTTTACAGCTTGGTTCAGTGGCTCTCAGCACCCCCACTATACACCTAGTTCCAGCGCCCCTGCTTGTTTGCGAAGTGCTTTGGGCTGGCATCTGCAGAGCCGTTGCTGCTAGAGGCGGACTGGCCTGCGGGTTCTGCAGAAGGGCAGGCAGGGAAATCAGAAAATGCACTGGCACATGCCCTGCGCCATGGGATCGTCAGCAAGGCAAAGCTGTGAATGCCTGGGGCGCGGGGCAATGCCGGGGTCGGGGCATCCCGGCCAGAAGATGGTGTGCCTTGGGCTGGGGGCACAGCTGAGCCCGATGTATTTTAAAGGGGAAGAGGGCGCTGCGGGGCTGGCGGGGCGGGTGGCGCCCCGGGGCGGGTGGCGGGCTGCAGATGGGGCAGCACAAGGCAAAGCGCGGCCCTGGCACAGAACTACCCCCTTTGGGTGCGGTGCTGGCCAGTGGCTCTGCACCTCTCCCCCGGGGGCGCTCGGGTAGCGGGGGGACCCCACAGTTCAAAGGTCGGGGCCGTCCCTGGTTATGCGGCTTCCCCCCCTTACCGTTAAGGAGGCAGCTGCGCTGCGAGGCCGGGCAGGGCTGCTGCGTTTTGCACGGGCCCCGGGTGGCTTTCCTGTCCTGGCGCGCTCCTGCCTCCCCAGCCTGGCACCGCGCCCGGGCAGGCCGGAGGCAGGGAAAGCCCCATGGCATGGGCCAGGGAGGGAGCCAGCCGCCCCGTGACTAACCCCCCTCCCTCTACAGCCCGCCCCACCCCGGCCTCCCCCGCGGCGCGCCTGGCTCGCCTGCGGCGGGGAGAGCCGGCGCTGCGCCTTTGCGCACGGGCGCATCTGCTCCCGGGAGCGCTGGGGGTGGCAGCCCGAGCGCTGGGAGCCGGGGGTGGCTCCGGCCCCCGCCCCCCAGCTCCTTCTCCCACCGCCACGTGACGGGGCTGGGCCCGAGGAGACGCCCACCGCTGTGGGTGGGAGGAGGGGAGGAAGGAAGGGGCCCGGGACTGGGACACCTGCCCGTGGCAGCAGCCGGCAGAGCAGCCTCGCTCCCTGCCGGCCGGCCGCCCGCCCCTCTCCGGAGTCCCGCGGCGCCCGCCGGGGCTGGATGTGCCGCGGGAGCCGGGCGCGGAGGCGGCCTCGGGTGTCACGAGCGGCTCCGGCCTCAGCAGCAGCTCCACGTGGGCGGCCCCGTCGCAGTCAGGATCCGAGCTGACAGCGGCTGGCTGGGGGGGGGACTGCACCGGGGCGGCCGCCGCCGCCTCCTCCCATGGACCTGTCCGGGTGCCAGCCCTCGCCGCCGCTCGCATGCTGATGTGAGGCTGCCCAGGGGGGTGTCCTGAGCTCCCTTGCTGCCCCCCCCCCGGCCCCAGCCCCAGCCCCCCCAGATGCATTCGCTGCTGGATCGCAAGAAGAAAGCAGGCGGCTGCGTGGATGCTGGGCTGGAGCTGCCGGCTGCAGGTTCCCTTCCCCAGCCTCAGAGGATGTTCAGCTGTGTGGGCTGCTTCTGGGTCCTCCTATCCTCCTGCCTGGTGGCCGCCTGCAGCTTCAGCTTCCTCTCCCCGGCCTGGATCGTGAAGGAGCATCTCCTCCAAGCCCACGGCGGGGTCAGCTTCGGCTTGCTGTGGCACTGCTCCGAGGCGCTGGAGCAGATGTACAGCTGCTACGCCTTCGGGGGCCTGGGCACGTTCCACGAGATCCCCTCCAGCGCCTGGCAGGTGAGGGGCTGGGGGAGCCCAGCGGCGGGGTGGGGGGAACCGGCTGGTCTGCCTGACCCCCAGGCAGGCGGCTCCCTGGGCTTAAACGGTGGCTTCGCTGCTGGTTTGGAATGCACCTTCCCTCCTCCCCTACGTTGGTTGTCTGATAGGAGCAGCCCTGCACCCTGGGGATACAGCCCGGCCGGGCAGTGCAGCAGAGGGGGTGTAGGAGCAGCCCTGCACCCTGGGGAGGGGATACAGCCCGGCCGGGCAGTGCAGCAGAGGGGGTTTAGGCGCAGCCCTGCACCCTGGGGATACAGCCCGGCCGGGCAGTGCAGCAGAGGGGGTGTAGGAGCAGCCCTGCACCCTGGGGAGGGGATACAGCCCGGCCGGGCAGTGCAGCAGAGGGGGTGTAGGCGCAGCCCTGCACCCCGGGGAGGGGATACAGCCCGGCCGGGCAGTGCAGCAGAGGGAGTGTAGGCGCAGCCCTGCACCCCGGGGAGGGGATACAGCCCGGCCGGGCAGTGCAGCAGAGGGGTTTAGGCGCAGCCCTGCACCCTGGGGAGGGGATACAGCCCTGCTGATGCACACAGGCGACCGAGGAGCTGAAGGCTGCAAAGGGCGGGCTGGGCTGTGGATCCGAAACTGATTTCAAACTCCAGAGGCTCTGAGCTCCCCGCAGGGAAGGGAAATCAGGAATGGCCCTGGGGGAGCCAGGCTGGCCCAGGACAGGTGTGGGCACGGTCAGGATCGCCTCCGAGCCCCGTCAGCCCAGGGAGCTTTCCAGGGGCAGGATTAGCTGGCGCTGATCCTCAGGATCCAACGCACTGGAGCGCGGAGCCCATGAGCCGGGCTGCCCAAACCAGCCCAATCCAATTAGGGCGGCCGGAGGTTCCGGATTAGCACCTGCTTCCCCAGAAGCATCTATTTTAGGAACCGCTGGGAGGGGCAGGCTCGGGGGAACCGGACCTACATACAGAGCCGTGTGTGAGCGGGGTGATGGCCCCTGGGAGCAGAAAGCGAGGCAGATCGCTTTCATCTGATTTCTTCCGAAAACTCGGGCAATTATCTGGTTCGTGCCGCTTGCCCGGAGCGGAGCGAATGGAGATGCACATCTCTTTGCAAGCACTTTAGGATTAAACTTCTGAGTTCCCCCCTCCCCTGCATTCACCGGGGTGAACCCCCTGGTACCACCCCTGTATCAGTGGGTTTCAGATATAGACACTGCAGGCAAATGTGGACCTGCTAATGGGGGAGAAAATGGGGAAAGAAAGGGAACAGGTTTTGCATATTTGAAAGTTTGGTTCTTACCACGGTACCCGTGCAGGAGAGACGGCAGGTGGTACCAGCACCGCACCCCTTGAGTCTTTCCAAGATTTTCCAACTCGGGCTGTGTAAAACTGTCTTTTGCACGCGTCGACTTCAGCGGGAGCTGTCCCCCTCGCCGCAGTCCGCGCAGTGGGAGATTAATGCCTCTCTGCTCGTTCTGCCCTGGCTGGTGCTACCCCTTGCTGTTGCCAGACAAAAGTTACCTGGACTGATTCTTCTTTGTGTTCCTGAGAGGTCTGCTGTCTTTGTGTGACAGGAGCTTTCTGCACTCGATACACCCTTTGAAACACACCCAAAATAAAGCAGCGTTTCAGCACCCAAGCGATGATTTATTCCCCTCCCCTTCATTCTTCATCTTGTTTCCTTTCTTTTTATTCCCTGCTTGTAACGGTGGAGGCTCTGACTATAATTTTCCTCCAGGTTTCCAAACATATGAGCTTTGAGCTGCGCAGCATTGCTCTGTCGCTGGACTCCCACCGAAGGGACGGATCCGGGGAAGGTCATGCCTTGTGCTTGACACAGTGGGGCATTTAGTGGTTGAATTTCTCAGGCTGTCACGGAATCAAACTGTTATCACTTGCAGGAAGCAAGTTCCATAGGGTATTGTGTGTTTAAACGGTCAGTGGTCTCTAAGATTGTCATGAATAACAAGTACCCCAGTTGTATATTGCACAGAGTGGAGCAGGCTAACCACAATGCTCCCTGTTTGGGCAGTAAAGGATTTTTTTTAAAAAAAGAATCATTCAGTTTTTAAAACTTGGCCTTTATACAACTGTGTACAATTTTGTCACTCAGATAAACACCTCCAGGTAATAACCTAACTTTAAAGATAAGTATGAAGCACAATAGTGATTCATTCCAACGAGATTCCACTACCCAGAGCTTCAGGGCTGTAATATCCTTTTAAGAAATACAGAAAAGAACTGAATACAAAGGCTCAGAGCTTCTTGAATGGATCTTCACTCCGAACAAACAATATTCAGGTATGAGGGGGAGACAGTGTACACAAGGTCTTAGTCACATTCCAGCCTCCTTTATTAGCCCCTCTGAAATATTTAATTAAGAACAGCATACAAACAATGCAGTTTGCTTCAGTGGAATGGGAAGAAAACGCCCTCCTGACTGCTTCCAGCTATGACACAGATGCCTTTTGTACTGGTTGTACAAGCAGGTAGAAGGGAATTGAAGTCCCTGGGATCTTCACTGAGAAGCAAGGTTGCTTTGGCTTCCTTTACAATCCATTGTAGGAGTGGCCCCAGGCTTTATAAACTCACAAGAACTGGGAGAAGCGCAGTGCTGCCAAACCCAAACATGAGTCAGGGTTTAACAAACTCATTGTTTGGTTATTTTTAAAAAATGAAATCTCCTGATTTCAAGCCAATGTGGGGTTGTTTTTATTTGCCTTCTGCTTTCTGAGCTTTCAGAGTTCACTCAGGTCACGTTCTCAAGTTTTTCTCTAAATCTTGAGAGCTAGAAACTTTTCTTTTTGAATGAAGGCTGAGATTCCTGTTTCCAGTTGACTCCAGGAACTGGAGCTTTAAAGAAGAAACACAAAATATCTTGAGAGTCTCAATAAAATAATGAGCATTGGGCAGCCTGGCCAATGGGGGAAGGATAGTTCAGTGGTTAGAGCACTGGCTTAAGCTGTGAGAGACCTGTGTTCCATTTCCTGCTCTGCCACAGACTTTCTTTGTGACCCTGGGCAAGTCACTTAGCCTCTCCGTGCCTTATTTGCACATTGGGGATAATAATGCTTCGTACCTCACAGGGGTGTTGTGAGGAGAAGTACATTAAAGGCTGTGATTTGCTTTGGGGTCTACTGATGAAAAGTATCATGTAAGAAATAAGCTTTATTAATCTGGTAATGGTTGGCTGTGAAGCACTGTGTTTTGCAAGCAAAGGGCCCTATTGGGAGTCAGTATTGCCGGGTCAGCCTAGTGGTTTGTATGGGGAAGAAGCACTCGCTCTGCTGCTTACATGAACTGTTCTTCCCACTTACCCAGATAGCTGTTACCCCATTTCAAATGTTTCCCCGTTCAAATGTGCTGATTTTGCAAAGGGGCGGGGGGAGCATTCAGCTCTGCAAATGATCGTTAATGTGAGTTGTGTGTTTGCACTTGGGGGATTATGTTAATCATCCTACAAATGATGCTTTGAATCATGTCTAGAGGTTAATTACCATGCCTTTCTTCTCTTAAGAGGGCCTTTTTGCTTGCTTGGAATTGCTGGCTTTTTTGCCTTCTCTATAATTACTTTTGCAGCTTTGCAATATCCAGGGTTCCTTTAGTTTAACTCTATCGCCCCTTAAGAAGTACGGCCTTCCCAGCCTGCTCAGGGTCACTTGTGCAGCTCTAAGGTGCACATGTCCTAAGTGGAAGGAACAGGATGATTTCCTGGGCATGCACAGGGTAGACACATAAGAAGGGGAAAAGTCTTGTGGGTGATAGACCTGCTTGGGTATGGCATGTTCCAAGCTTGCTACAAAACCAGAACTTGGAACACACAGACCCAAAGCATGGGTTCCTCAGAAAGGTGGCTGTTGTCTCTCTCTCCATCTCTGCCCTGACACGCAGACGGTTGTTGCTGGGATGATGCAGGCTGCAGACACAGGGTTCTCTTGCACTGGCAGGTCAGGAACGCGTGACCTCCTGCAAATGGCTGGTACATCTGTGCGACCAACACGCCATCAAAACTGAGACCCAGTCCCCTCATCAAAATTCTGGTGTTCATCAAGTAAGGAAAGACGACAGCATGTTGTTGCCCAGATTTAAGGCTCCGCAGTCAATGAACCAGTTTACGAGCGGAATCCGTATTAGAGCTATTCTTGTAAATAAGGGTCACCCGTGTCAGGGTCTTGGTCAGTCAGTTCTGTACAGTAATTTGGTGACTCGGAGCCTTAAATCTGGGCAGCACTGTCAGCCTCTCAGAGTTAAGGAGACTTGCTCCAGCTCCTCAGGGACACAGGAAGTCGGTATGAGTTCGTGCTACTTATTTCGGGCTCTGAGGAAGGCAAAAGCAGTTCTGTATTCTGAGAGAGTTTGTTTATTTATATATATTTTTTTTCCAATGGAAACATCAGGCTGGCCTGTCTCTTATGTCAAGTGCTGCAATTTGAAAGTGAAAGTGCTCTTTGATCTCAAACATCTATCTCCCCCCCCCCCCCCCAATAGTCTCCAATTATTTTCAGGCTTTGCAAAGCATGTCATTCAAAACAACAAAATAGTTGATCAGCCCCTGATATTCAGCCTGGAAACACATTGACCATTTGCCTCTGAAGAATCTACAAGAGGATGAACATTCTGTCAGCACAGAGCTCAAACTAGGGAATTCAGATTAGGAATGGAGGATTTGCCTGACCCAGTGACACCACTCGTCTGATCAAGTCTGAGATCTTGTCTCTAGTAGGATTCAATGCTCAGGCTTCAGAGAAAGTCAAAGCAAACCTCATAATGCAGCTAGCTAGTTGATCAGATACCACGATGATGGGCATGGAATGAAAACTAGACAGACAGACAGCAATGGAGGGGAAGGTGGGGGGCAAAATCCCTCCGTGGATCCTTTTAGGGTTGACCTGGGGCTAATCAACTCTAGCTGTGTAGCTTCTCCAAGTTGTACCTCTGCCACTTGACTCCCATTGTGATCTTAGCAGGTCACTTTGGGGCAGGGTTTTAAAGGTATTTGGGTGCTTAAAGTTGCAGATGGGTGCTCTGTGGGATTTTCAAAGCACCCAACTGCCTAACTACCATTGAAAATCCCAGTAGGTGCCCATACTTGGATTGTCAGGGACAGGGACTGTCTTCTTGTTCTGGGTTTGTACAGCGCCTGGCACAACAGGGTCCTGGCCCGTGACTGGGGCCCCGAGGTGTTAACGCAACACAAATAACAATAAGAACTTGACCCCCTGCACTTGTGCAGTGTCCTGTTGACTCACGAGGCAGAGCAGCTTGAAGGATCGGTACTTGTTTGGCATTATCAACACACGAATCGGTTGAGTCCTCAATACAAGAACCCTCCCAAGAGAGCGGGTTCTTCCGGGCTCCTGCTGTCAGTTACTTTGATTCCTAATTATGCTTGTACAGCTTTGGCAGGAGACTGGAGGGGCGTGTCAGCATTTCTGAAACCAGTGTCTTCCTCTCTAGGCATATTACTTAGCTATGGATTTTATGCTGTTTGATTAGGCATCCGGAGTTCTGTGACTTATATTCACTGAATGGAAGATATCCTTGATAATGGGAACACAGAACTGCTGTATTGGATCCAGGTCCCAACTGAGCAAAGCACTTAAGCCTGTGCTGAGCTTGGAGGACCTAAGCAGTCCCAGTGAAGTCAACAGGGGGTCACCTGTCTCCAGTAGCAGCCAGTCCCGGATGACTGAAAGGACAGCGTAAAACCACCATCATGGACCATTCTGCAATACCAGGCCTATGGGGCAATGTTTTTTCCTACAGCTAGGTGCTGAGTGGTTGGTTTGTCCTGGTTAAACTTCTATCCTGCCTAATGCAACTGCTGATGATACTCTTATTATTCATTACACCTTTTGTTAATTGTATTTGACTCTTTGCCTCAGTAATATCTTGTGGCTGTGAGTGCCACAGAGGGCTTATTTCTGTTCATCCATGCGGTTAGAGCTTAAGCAACATTGAAGGTTTGGGTCAAAAGCAAGGTGTTCATCTGGGTTACCCTTCCGGTCATTTCATTAATCAGCAAACAATAACTAAGGTTCAATTTGTGTCAAAGGTTGTGAAGAAAAGTTGGAAACATTAATCCGCTGTTTACTTCATCAGTCTGTTCCAGTTAGAGCAACTCTGGCAGGAATTAGACCATACTCTGTTCAGGTTCTTGGACAACACCCTCCGTCACCAAGCTATTGGAGCTCCTCCCAGTGGTGCATCAAGTGATATGACTCTCCTGAATGATGTGCGGTTCCTTCCCCATTTCTCTCAGCAAGGAGCAAAATTGTATACGGCTGTTGCTTTTGTTTTGTGATGTGCTCTTTATTTTATCCATGACGTCAAGGTTGGAGAAGTGGGCCTTCCGTTTGGATTGGACACTGTGGCATGCTATAGAAAACTTAACGGAGATAAAACTAACTGCAGAGAGGAAGCATGGGCTTGTGACTAAGACAATGGACTGGGAGTCCAGACCACCGCTTCAATTCCCAGCTTTGCCACAGACTCTGTATGTGACCTTGGGCAAGTCACAAACTCTGGGCCTCATTTCTCCAGAGTAAAATGGGACTAATAGCACCTCCCGGGGCATGGTGGATGAATTGTTTGTGAGCTGGTTGGATGCTCGAGGGATGAGCCATAGAAACATCTAAGTGGCTAGAAACTCCAGATTGGCCCATGTCAGAATTATTTTTGATAACTTCAGTTCAATGTGGAATGGAAACCTCTGTTTCAACGTGAAGTTGAGAGGTCAAGCTCTGGCTACATCCATCGGTGGGCAATGCTTTTACTTTGGAAAAGGTGCACAGTGAATGGAGAATGTTCAACTTTTATAACAGAAGTCATCAGGGCAAAACAAACAAATGGTGAGTCATTAAAGACGACCCTTGAGAAACAGGTATCCTGAGTAGATTGGTCAAGATTTTGCGGATTAAGTGTTGCGTCACACATTCTGTGGCAACTCAGAGGAGAGGACAGTGTGAGATTTGCTGAACATCATGGATGACATTTCAGGGGCATGCAATTCCACTGTGTATACCTCTAGGCCTGTGGACTGTATTGAGATGCTTGCAGGGGGCAAAGAAGGCAGTTGGCTGCAGTCACCTTCCATTCTATCCCCTCTCTGATGAGCCTTTGTTCTAAGGAGCAAGACAGGAGCGTTTCTGTGAGCTGTGGTGAGTGCTCCACGCCTAGAATGATTAGCCCAGCTCTGCCACTAATACTCGGAAAGGACTCATCTCAAGCAAAGATAATCATAGCCTGCTGGTGATAAGGTCTGAGCTGGTACCCAGTGACAGTGCACTGCATGCTGTCTAATTAAAATTTCATTAAGTCGCTTTGCGTCTCTTGAGGGAGGTCACAGGCCCACCATTGATGTGCTAATGTCTTCGTTTTCCCCTTTCTTTCTCTTCCACCATCATCCTCTTAGATAAAACAGCACCATTAGTAACTGCTGTCCTTTGTCCCCAGACACTATGGGCCTGGAAAAAAAGCAGCTGTAACTGATCAGCTGTATTATCTGTCTCTTACTTATTCCCTAATAAAAATGCATTTTTTGTTGTTGCTTGAATTGGCTTTTGGCATTAACCTCTCTCTCATTTGTGCTGAATAACTTGATGAGCTCAAAAACAGGGGAGTTATTCCAGTGCAGGGATTGTACAGTGCAGGGATTGTACAAGGTGTAACTTTGTTTAGAGAGAAGTTTAACTCACTGTGTAAGCAGGTAGTCATCAAACCCGTCCGTCGCTCTGGAGTTGCGTGGGAAATGTACCTTTCTGAGAGGAATCCCTCTCTTGATGCGCTGACTGTGCTGGGAGACTTGAAAATGCATGTGCCATTATGAATGTGTGAAATACCCCGGGGAACAGCATGGTCGTGAGGTGCGGGCTTTGTAAGAACGGTCTCTGAAAGAATAGCACGCGCTTTACTCTGAAGCTGCTGCTCACCCAAGAGCAACAGGTTCCCCTGGCTCAACAGGAAGCTGGATTATTTTTTAAAGCCAAGGCTTTCAAAAGTGCCTAGCAATTTTGGGTGTCCAGAGCGAGACCCTTTAAATAGGCCTGATTTTCAGAGGGTCAGTGCAGGGCACTTTTGGAAAAATCGGGACTCTAAGAGGTCTCAAGTTTGGGCTTCCAAAAGTCATTAGTCACTTTTGAAAATCTCAGCCCAAGTCTATTGAAACGTGGACTAAGAGCTAATGGGGAGTGAGGGTTTAGGAAAACTTTGAGAGTATCTAAAAGATCCACCCTACCTGGAGCTAACAGTATGTATCAACCATGTTCAAGCCCTCCACGTGTCTATTGCCTTGTTCTGGCACAGTCACTGAGGAACAGGCGACTTGTGATCCTGGAGCAAACCTCACCTTTAATATGGTACCCACAGAGCACACCTGCAGGGCCTGATCCTGGGAGCAAATGACTCTACTGAGAGCTGTGGGTGGTTGGCATCTCTAGATTAGGCCCTTAACCCATCATAAAAGAAATTAGGAATGGAGCATTCTTCTGCCTTCTGATGACATTGCTCGTTACAGTGCGTGCATCGGCCTCTAGAGTAGTGCATGAGCAGGCACAGGATGAAATGGCCCCCCCCAAAGCACGGATCTTCTGGGGAGAAATGGATTTGCTTATGCTGAAACTCATGGCCAGGATTTTGTTCTCCAAAGATAGAGGGAAGAGTCAAGTCCAGGCTCTCTCCAGGGTCTTATCAAACTCCTCTCCCCACCCCCAACTGCTGTCGTTGCAGCATGTAAATATGAACCAGTCGTGTCCCTCTCTGGGGAACACGTTCTGGTGGGGATGTGTAGGATTTTCCTTCATTAAAAGGGAATGATTTGAGCAGTCCAGAGCTCTTGCCAGTTGTCATGATGTTTAGATAATATCGGTCGCTTCCTGAGCACTGATTGAAGGTGATGAGCACACAGTTGCTTTTCAGTTCAGGTGTTTGGGGGGCAGGGAGGGGAAAAATAAAACAGGAAGAAGAAGAAACCTCCCAGATGACTCCAAAGGGAAGGAAATTGCCTCAGGAGTGTCAGAGGGTTTCCAGAGGGAAGGAGGAGGAGACAGGACAGTATGAGCTTCTCTTCCTCCATGTGACGCTAATGCTGGCCAGATGGCGGATGTTTGGTGCTGAAACTGGGGGCGGGGGAGATATAAATAAGCTGTTAGGTTTATCCACCCACTGCCATACACTCAGCATCTCCGTCCGCAAGAAAAACATCTGGCAGGAGAAGGAAGCGTCTGGTATTGCAATAATCCCAGTCCAGATCCTGAATCTGACTGTATCACAGGGTCTGTAGCAGCTGAGCTGTTCTCCAGTAGGCTGCACGTACCCCTTCCAGAGCGCCTTCTGCTGGATTAATTTCTGTTTGCCTGGGTAGTGCCTGCCCATGTGCTCTTTTTTTTTAATATGTCACCCCAAAATCTTCCCCTGCATTTGCTGGAGTATTAACTGTGCTGCGAGGCCGACCAAACCATGCAAGCTACAGAGGCTTTGCCTGATCGCCATGAGGACCTGCCTCTAAGGGTGAGAAGGAGCTCAGTCACCACGGGCCTTTCTGCTCTTGGCCTCTGTGCCGTAGCTGCCAACCCATGGGGGTGATCAGTGCCGATTGCAGGGGTGGTTTTAGTGATACGCCAAGCAGCTGGGGGAGTGCAGGGACTTCAGAATCCTCAGATGGATTGGAATAAGCAGGCTAGAGAGAAAGGGCTCTGTATCCCCTCTTAAAGCCCCCGGTGCCATTACAGTGCAGTGGATCAGTGTACCAGCATTTCAGCGCACAATGGAATCCATTCACTGACTAGGATTTCCAAATCCAGTGCTGTCGTTTGCACTTTTATCTCTGGGCCGTAATTCACACAAATATTTGAGGAGGAGCAGATGACTAATTTTTAAAAGGACTTCTAGCCCCCTCCCCGCCTTCACTGTGGAGCAATCATGTGCACCACTGACATGGCTACATTATGTGCCTGTGTCCCCCTTCCGCATGTGAGGAGGAGGAAGAGGGGTTGAGGAGGGGAGAGATTGCTTGGGGCGGGGCGGGGGGGATTCTGCGGTAGAGATGGAGATAATGTGGGACGTTGTCCACTGCTTTTCAAAGCCAACCTGGCCTCATTAGCAAACAAAACCCTCAGCCAGGATCAATCCCTCAGGGAGCCATCAGCTGAGCTGACGTTGAATAATTAAACGGAGTTTTCCTCTTTACCAGAAGGAATATGTTACGTGGCCTGTTAAGTCGGGCAGCTGGGACAATAACAAGAGGGGTTTGTATATCTTGGTATTGACAGCTCAGACGAGGAAAATCAGTCTGACTGAGACCGGCCGGGTGGGAGGATGGGTCCAGGTGCATTAGGGTTACCCCAGGGAGGAGGGAGTGTGGTGTGACATGGGTACATCAGAATTGTCCGGGTGGAAAGGGGGATGTCGCACTTGGGTTACTCAGGTGGGGGGAGGCAGCTACAAGTGTATCAGGGTTGCCTAGATTGGGGATAGGGCAGCGATTCTCAAACTTCATTGCGCTGCGACCCCTTTCTGACAACAAAAATTACAACAAGACGACAGGAGGGGGACCAAAGCCTGACCCCCCGGGCCGGGGAGCCGGAGCCAAAGCCAAACCCCAAGAGCTTCAGCCCTGAGGAGAGGGGGCTGTAACCTGAGCCCTGCCACCCAGGGCTGAAGCCCTGAGCCCCAGCAAGTCTAACACCAGTCCTGGTGACCCCATTAAAATGGGGTTGTGATCCCCTCTGGGGTCCTGACCCACACTGTGAGAACTGCTGGGATAGAGGAATGCAGCAGTGTCAGGGCTGGCTGAGCTGAGCTGCCCCTTGGCCTTGCAAACGTACGGATTTTTAGTGGTGATGGTTAATCTTGTACATTCAGGTGACTGTTTCAAGAGTTGGATGTTGGGAGGAAACGAGGCCTACCCATGCCTTGAATGGACCTCGATAGGCCATCTAGTCCAGTCCCCTGCACGGAGGCAAGACTAAGTATTAGCTAGACCATCCCTGCCACACCAGCGTGCCTCTATTCCCAACCTCGGCAACCGAAAGTAATTTGTTCCAGTGCTTAACTGCCCTGAGAAGTTAGAAGCTTTTCCTAACGTCTAATCTAAATCTCCCTTGAAATTTAAGCCCATGACTTCTTGTCCTGTCCTCCGTGTTAAGGAGAACAATTTATCACTCTCCTCTTTATAATAATTGTATATGTACTTGAAGACTGTTACCACGTCCCCCCTCAGTCTTCTCTTCTCTAGACTAAACAACCCCAATTTTTTCTGTTTTGTTTTTCATGTTTTCTAGACTTTTTATCATTTTTATTGCTCTCCTCCGGACTTTCTCCAATTTGTCCACATCTTTCCTGAAGTGTGGTGCCCAGAACTGGACACACTATGTCAGCTGAAGCCGTGTCCGTGCTGAGTAGGGTGGAAGAATTACTTCCTGTATCTTGTTGACAACACTCTGCCAGTGCATCCCAGAATGTCTGCTTTTTTTTCGCAACAGTGCGACACGGTTGACTCTCATTTAGTCTGTGATACGCTATAGCCTCCTCCAGATCGTTTTCGGCAGTACTCCTTCCTAGCTGATTAGAAGCCCAGAGAGATTAAGTGATTTGCCCAGGATCACACAGGAAGTCTGTTGAATAGCTTGGAACTGAACCCAGGTGTCCTTAATCCTATTCCGGAGCCTTAACCACAAGATCCTGCTGCCGTGAGATCACGGCCCCTTGTTACCGGGGCGGCTGGGGATTCCACCTTGGGAGATATGCGGCCGGTGACGTCCGTGGCACCAGAGTACAGGAAGCGCTACCAACCTTTGAGGTTGGTCACCCCGCAAAGTAAAGCCTTTTTTGGATGCTGTGACTCTTTCCCTTCTATGCAAACCACGATGACAGTCACGGGCTGTGGAAGTGCTGCTTGTTACACTGATTTCCTTGGGAAGTCAAATTATTTCCTCCTCCCCCCCCCCCCCCGAAAAAAAAGCTCACGAGAGGCTGCTCTCTGCACCTGGCCAGAACACAGGTTCTTGTTACGGCTGCATTTACAGCCTAGCCACACGCCCACGGGTGGGGCTGTCCTGCGCTGGGGCTGTGAAAAGCCCATAGCACATTGCCCTGGTATTCTGATCCCTCTGTCGCCCTACCGAGATGCGCTGAGCTGATCGTTTCTCGCCCTCTTTGCTTACAACAGTGCGGATACTTTTGCAGCAGAGAGGGTTGATTTAAATCAGGAGACTCACGGTGGGTGAGGTCATATCTTTTACTGGACCAATTTCTAATCAAGGCGATTTCAATCACCAACTTGAAAGCCTTGATGTAAACCGTCAATTCTAATCAGCTTTTCCATTTGTACTTCAAGTATTTTCTAACGGAAGGTGCATCCTCATTGGTTGATATAATCATTGTTTCCATGGTGGGTGGAGTCAGAACTGTTCATAGTTTGAGAACTGAGCCAATCACAGCCCAAGTAGGGAGACATTATAAAATAGGAGCTTCCCCTCCGCCCCCAGGTGGACTCAGTGGATGATCCTGATGAGACATGTGCTGGTGGGTGTCTCCTGCAGTCAGAGACCGGGTCCCAACACCTGTGACGACTTTGCCAATCTCTTGCCCTCAGCAGCCCAGCCCCTCGGTCCCTCACAGGATCAAGCCCTTACTACAGTACATGGCCTATTGTGCCATATTTATAAAGCCTGACCTCAAAAGTTAGATGTTTTCCCCTGATTCTCTCTTTATATAGGAAAACAGCCTTTAACTCAAAGTTTTTGATAGAGGCTGATAGATTCAGTATATCTATTTTTTATTTAAATGTTCTAAGAGATTATAATAAGCTTAGGCCTTAACATATTTTGTATTAAATTCAGATTTCATTTTAAACAGGTTTATTTAAAGTTTTTCAAAAAGAAAAACGTATTATAATTTAAATAACAAAATAAAAAAATCCGATTATTTTGATACTGTCCAAAAAAATCATCCATTTTTATCCACCCTGCTATGAAGCCTTTAATTTCAACATCAATTAGCACCCATTCAATGCCTGGCTGCTGGGAGTGATGATTATTTTTTCTCTGTCGGGTGCCTGGCAATGAGCCCAGCATCTAAAGCCACACTAACGAGATTGGCCTCAGCAGGACCCAGATGTTAACATCTGGATTCTTGGCATCAGTTCTTGGCCTGGCCTCTTTGGCTGCTAGGTGTTTGCAGTGGGTGAAGGCTTCTCTTAGGGTTCATTTTTTCTGCACATTCATTTTTGACAACACAGGGTCTTGGTGAGGGATGGGAGACCAGTAGGAGGTTAAACAAGAAGCTCCTTTGCTCAGATTCATTCCCAAGGCTTAATCCGCATTTTTAGGGCTCAAAAGCATAGGGGTAGTTTTCAGAACAGTTCTGTGTTGTCATGCAGTTTCTGTCCTGACTTTTCCTGCTGCACATGCCAAAGGGGAGTCCTGCTTCCTCAGTCTACTTCTGCAGTTGGGACAATGTCTGGGTAACATTTGGGTGCTGCACCTCCAAAACCTTTGAGAGACCCTCCTTTCCTCCCCCTTCCCCATCACTGATTCTGTAAGGCAGTGACTCGAGGTCCCAAATGATCTTCAAAGCTGGACCCCGCAGTGTGTATTTCTCGCCAGCGGATGTATGGCGGCTGGATAAAGAGACAGCTGGTTGTATTTATTGCCCCAGTACCCTGGTGAAGCGGGTGTATCAATCCACAGCTGTGTGGTCTCAGAGCAGAGCTCTGCATGCCCAGTGTCTCCCCTTTCAGGCCGCCTCCCTCTCCCACCACGACCCCTAACTTGCAGAGCTAATGGCTCAGCGTTTACTCGGCTGCTGTCCACTCCCAGCAGGCTTGTTCCACATGTAGAGATGAGGCTTTGCCTGTTCTCTCTGCTCCAAACAGGAATCTCTCTTTGCCAGCCCAGGGCTGCTCAGAACGCTGCTGCAAGGACCTCAACCGAAACCCTTGGGTCCCCCGTCAGCACTTCCTCCTATGGCTGATTTATTTTTTAATAAGGTTAGCGGTAGGCAAAGCCTTAGTAACATCGATTAAAAATCAACTCTAATTGATGGCACCAAGGCATGGCAGACAGATGATTAGAGGAACGTGGCTGGAAGCCTCCTGGGTTGTGTCCATTTCTCCTGAGTCGGGGGAAATAAAGCCTTTTGTACGAAGACTCTAGCGCACCCCATAGACGCCGTCTCTATCCCCAAGGTTTGGGAGGCAGGGAATTGGGAAATGATGCAGCAGGGCCATAATTCACAGGGGGCTCATGGCCTTTCTGCAGTGGCGGGGGCATCCTGACCAGTGAGAACTTGGGGAAGGTTCACTAACCTCACTGCTAAGCATCCTAATGAATGAACTACTTTCTGCAGGGGAGCACAGCACAGAGGAGACAACGCAGCCAGCTTCAGCAAGCACCCATAAATCCCACAGCCAGATTGGGGTATAGTCCAGGAGCATATACCTCTTCCTGGCTGCGAAAGTTCTCAGAGAACTCTTGGGATTCAACCTGGGGAGGATTTCGGGGTAAATGGCGGTCACATCATAAGTTTGTCACCTCTGCAGTACCGTGATGTCAGAGACCTTGGGTGTCAAACCCCAGTCCACAGGGCTCTTAGGAGCCAGTCAGTTCCAGCCCACCACCTAGTGACCCATTAACAGGTGTCAGAGTGCTCTGTGTCTGCCCCTTCCTGGCTCCTAGGCAGCCTGCAGACATAACGCCACAGTGCACATGGCTGCTCACTGCTGGTCTAGAGGGCTGGGCTGCCCTTTCTCATGTTCCTGAGTTGGTGCCTAGAAGTAGCGCGCTACCCACAGGGCCCCATACGCCTCCCTGGAATTGCTAAGTGGGGCAGCTCCACACTTCAGAAGCATGGTCCTTCTCCACTGTTACTTGGCATCTATTCAGATGTCCAATGTTCCAAGCAGCAAATTTATTTGTGTTTGGAGAATGATCTGCACTCTCCAGCACTTAGGGCCCGATTCTGAGCACCTGCAATTCCCATCGACTTGACTGGGAATCTGACTGAGTAAGGACAAATTTGACCCATTAGCTTGTGTCTCTGGTTTTGATTAGGCTCAGACTTCGCGTCACCGGAGTCTGTGCTTCCACTTGGCCAGGAGTCAGATGGCTGCACCTGCCCTGTATTGTTCGTAGAGCTGGCTGACAATTTTCCAACAGAACATTTTCTCCATTGGAAATGCCATTTTGTTGTGGGGGGGGAACAATGGAAAAGGTGTTTTGCTACGGCTGAAACATTCTGTTTCGATATTTTCAGAACAGAACGTTTCAGGGTTTGTTTTAGACATTCCTTTTCTAATTTTTTTTTACAAGTGTCAAAATTGAAATGAAACATTTTGGTCCAGAATCAAATTTTTTTGTGTGGAAATTTTGTTTTGTTGGAAACCTAGACATTCTTTGTTTTCTCTCTGATTCAGAATGAAACAAGTTTTGAAATCACAGAATTTCCCGCAAAATGGAAATGCCAGTTCCTGAACAGCTCTACTCGTTACAGTTCATACACGTGAGCCTCATCTCTGTGTCTTCTTTGGTAGCTGCAGGGAGATAAGGTTCTGCTGCAATCAGCCAGCTCACCTGATGGCTGCAAGGGCAGGACCGCTGGGGGCCACATCCTAAAGCAGCTGTCGGTCACATTTTGGAGACACTTCAAAGCTAGTTGAATCTCAAGGAGAAAGAAGGGTCCTAGCCTGCGTATCTTTCAAGGGGGAGAGGGGTAACAGCTGTTTGACTTGGAGGTGCCTGACAAAGGGGAAAGTGTAACCCTGTCCCACTCCTGCACAAAAAATAGCAATGATTTTTTGTGAAAAATTAAACAAATTTTGAAATAATTTTTGTTCTGCTGGTTTTTAAAAGAAACAATTTTTCATGGAAAATTTCAGTTTTAAAATTGTTTTGGTTTTTTTTTCAGGGGGGGGGAGGTGTTCTTCCCTTCTCTGGTTTTCCATTTTGGCACGGGAAAGGGAGGAGAATAAAAAACAAAGAAAAAGAAGCGACCCTGAACATTTGTTTTCCAAGTTGATTTAAAAAAAAAGAAAAGAAAAATTTTGCAAAAAGTGAGAATTTTTTTCACAAAAATTTTGTTTTTGTGAAATATTTTTGACCATCTCTGCTTTGCAGTGTCCATCTGACCATCTGTCCTCAGACTAGACCAAGGCTCTGCAGATGTCTTCTGGCTCAGTAGAGGGTCAGAGAAAAGATAGCCACTCTGGAAATACTAGTATCTCTGTGACCTTCACTCTTTTTTTATTTATTACCCCCTGGCTTTATTTTGTAATGAATTAATTTTTGCGTGCTCCGATTACCCCTTGGCTTGCTGGGATTCTGATTAGTTTACTGACAGTGACATGGTGTCAACTCCAACCTCTATCAATACCAGTACCCTGTCAAGTGTGATTACATCACAGGGAAGTAGCGCATTTCTCTTACTAAAAAGAGAACACCAAACCAGTAGTGAAGGGTCTGGTTCAGCCAGTACACAGAGAGGAAATGTACTGAGTGGGGGAGTGGTGAGGGGGAAGATTTGCACTGGGTGGAAACTACAAGGCCATGTTTTTAAAGAAAGCCTCTGACATTTGTACCTGTAACCCTTCTGCCAGGCAAAGCCAGCAGCAACCAGGGCCGGGTTCAATATCTAGGGGTTTCTTTCCATCAATACAGAACCATCTCGAGCCCCCCACCCAGTAACCTGGGACAATTACACACCAGCCCTGGGCACCTCTGAGAGGCAATACTTCCCCTCTCGCAAGCACAGAATCTGAAAAGAAACTTAATAAAAGGAGGGAAGTAACTCGGCGTTAATTTGGGAAAACACCACAAACAGGGCTCATAAACATAAACCATAAGCAAAAGACCCACCCCCAAGTAAGTTGGGCAGTGTCCTTTTCCCCTCAGGTTCTTAAACCCAAAAGTCCCTTTAGCGTTCCCATCCCTTCTGTGCACCCCATTCACAGCTGCTGTCCTTGGCCAGTGCAGACCCAGAGTTCAGAGGTGCATCTGCAGAATTCACCTCCCACCCTGGGTGTGTGGGGGGGTGTAAAGAGGCACCTTGCTCGCTTCGCTGCTGGAGCACTCACTTGTCGCCCCTCTCTATGGGGCTCTGCTCTGGCCCTCTCCGCCAGCAGCCCTGCTGGCCGCATGCTGCACCTCTCCGTCTCACCAGCCACTCGTTTGCCAGCTGTCTTCTGCGACCACCGGCCTCTCTGCTGTGACCTCTGCACATCAGTCTCTTAGTAATTTCCAGCTCTTTGCAGACTGGGTAGAAACAGAGCCCCATCTCAAGTGATCTCAGCTCTCAGTGATTTTTAGCTCTTAGCAGAAACACGGTCCCACCACAACTGATTTTTATCTCTGATTGAGCATTTAAAAGAACAGAGAGGCTCCTAATGAAGCCCATTTAGCTCTTTCTTTAAACAGTGGGGAAGAACAGGTTAAACCAGTCCAGGAAGGACCCTTGGTGATGGTGTGCAGTCTCCTAGATGGGACACCTGTCCCCAGTTCTCTTACTGTCACAGGGCTCTGGCATTCAAGCTTCTGGCTAACAAGATCCTTTCAGCTGAAGGTGACCCCCCTCATTTGGGACAGGTTAAGCACAGTCCTGCTTCCCTGTATTCCTACAATAATTACAACAATTTGATAACAGCATTTCACTCCCTCCTGTATTCAGTACTAAAGTGATTTGTACCCAACACCAGCGAAAATTGATTACTTTGGCACCGTTCTATGTGCTGAATATCTAAGCAGAGCAGGAGCAAACTGTATTTACATAGTAACAGCCGTGTTAGTCTGTATTCGCAAAAAGAAAAGGAGTACTTGTGGCACCTTAGAGACTAACCAATTTATTTGAGCATGAGCTTTCGTGAGCTACAGCTCACTTTATCGGATGCACCCGATGAAGTGAGCTGTAGCTCACGAAAGCTTATGCTCAAATAAATTGGTTAGTCTCTCAGGTGCCACAAGTACTCCTTTTCTTTTTGTATTTACATAAACACACTCAAAGTCTGTCCCCCTCCCAGCGAGCTGTCAGGGAAGCATTCATTCAGACCCTATTTACATATCAACAGATTTTTTCTTGTATAAAACCCTGCATTTGAATGTGCAGATTGAGTACATATACATCCAGCTTCCCGACTTGCATGTGCAAATGTGGGGGTGTGGATTTGCACATGGAAAAGTTTCCACACACAAAAACTTCAGGTACAAATCTAGAGCTTGAGCTGAAGCGCCTCTGAAAACTTGGCTTACATTTTAGCTCTGCATGGAGCACATCATATAGCCCAAGTGAGGGATATTTTAATATGAAAATCTGGCCAGAGACTATTTCAACCTTTATTTTTCTGTGGCAAGGAAACAATCAGGAAGTTTTCCCAGTTTGTTCTGGCAAGTCATCTATTGTCAGGTCCCAATCCTGTGAGCTCCTAAGCAGGTGTGTAACTGTGTGTCTTCATTGGGACTACTTGTGAGTGTAAAGTTATGCATGTGCTTAATTGTTTGCAGGATTGGGGTCATGCTCTGTGATTGGCATTGCAGAAGGTACTGTGGCCTAGTGGGCAGAGCACGGGGTGTGGCTTGTTTCCTATCCCACACAGCCATGTAATTATGCAATTGCAAAGTATTATTAATAAGAGTAAATAGGACAGTGGTAATACTAGCTGGGAGATTTGTGTGCCCTGATTCCGGTGTTCCAGAATAGCCTGAAATTGAAGCCCTTTCCACAGTGAAAATTCCAGTAAATGCCATTATAGGATGATTCCACTGGTGCCTGGCTTCTACTGGAGGATCAGTAAGCAGACCAATGGACCTGGTGCTTTGCTCCAAAATCTACTTGCTGGTTGGAATCTGAAGGAACCAATTTACAGCTATGCTTTCCAGCCAGCACCTTTGCTGCCCCCGTGAATTCAGAGGAGTTTAAATCATAATAAAGTTTTGGGTTCTTTTTATTTACCTTCTGGTTTTGGAGCCACATATTTTAGCTTTTCTATGCTATCACAAGGTTTGGAAACTAATTAAAAAAGATACTTGAGAACCGTATATAATCACATGACTCCAGGAGCTGGAGATTTAAGGAAACACCAAATATAGCGAGAGTGTGGGTGACTGGGGCAAGTCATTTCACTTCTCTTTGTCTCTGTTGGGCAGGTGGAGCTTGTCAGCCATGGCAGGCAGACCACCTAGGAGAAGAAAAACACTTTCAAAACAGGAACATCAGGCCCGGCCAGCCAGTTTGTAAAAGTTGTGCTGATCACACATGCTGCATGGGTCTGTACTGCTGACCCCGGCTAATGGGACAAGGCAAAGGTGAGGCAAGCAAGCAGTCCAGCTAGATATCATGATAAATTCGTGAGAGCTGGCACCGCTGACTCGGAGATTAGTGCTCCGATTATTACAGTTCTCATTTTCTCTGGTGTCCCTTCATTTCAGGCCATTGAGAGAACTGAGTTTGTTGTCAGGCTTCAGTAGGGGGGGCTGGGGAATATCCTATCTTGTCTGCTTCAGTCAGACCCTGAGAAAGCAACAAACAAAGCAAAAAGCCAAAGGTCTCCTGGAAGGGAAGGGCTGGGTTTGTGTCCGTTGATCGTTTCCTCCAATTAACTATGGAACAGAGAGCTGCCATGAAAATACCTTCCCCCTAGAGTAAAGTCTAGGTTAGAACTCCCGAGCTGGTACTTGCATTCTCTGGAGTTGCTGGCAAAAAATGAAGGAGGCCTGTGTTGGAGTTGTGTGTTGTGACTTAAATTCAGCATTTAAACTTCAGTGGTCCTCTACCGGATAGCCCCACCCTACCTGCTGGTTCGACTAGTTAAAGCACCTGTTGATTCCTGCGTTCACTCTGCCAATGTTGTGAGCCTAGAGCATCCACTTCTCCCTCAAACACCCCCACGCTCTCCCTTGCTGTATCCCTTGACATGGGAAAACAATTCCCCATCAACGCTGGGAAAGCTGCCACCTTTCCAAGCCCTCCTTCAAACCTTCCTCTGCAGTACAAGCCACTCCCGCTTGGCACTGGTTGGGCAAGCTGGTGTACCAGGACTTCTGCTAAATACTGTTCATTTTATTGTCCCATCATCCTCCCGCCCTGTTTGTCCATATTGTCCACCTAATGTGCTGTACTCGGCATTTGTGAGGCTTCCGCGTTGTTTAAGAAAAATGGGAACAACTTGGGAGAGGGTCCAGAAGACAGCAACAAAAATGATAAAAGGTTTAAAAAACCTGACCTGTGAGAAAAGGTTGAAAGAACTGGGCATGTTTAGACATGAGAAAAGAAGATTACGGGGGGACCTGATAACAGTCTTCCAATTCGGTAAAGGCTATTATACAGAGGGCAGTGATCAATTGTTCTACAGAGGGAAGCATTTTCCCGAGTAGCTTCACAGTTTCTACAGTGGGCGTTCTCTCTGCAAGATTGGGGTGTGAAAGACCAAGCATCGATTTATTTCCAAGTAGCCAGACACCTTTCCAATTGCTTGGACCTAATTTATCTGTCTTCTTTCCTATCTCTCTCTCCTCTTTTCACTTCGATAACCCAGCCATGGGCGCTGTATGTCATTGGACAGGTTAATGGATTTCTTTTTTAAATTTAGGAATATTAAGTATTTTTCCCCTGGGATGAATATTTTATAAATAATTTTTAATTTTTGGGGGGAGTATTTTAGCTGAAGTGGAGTCTGCAGCAGATTTATTGTTTAATGACTGGAGCTGCTGCAGCCTGCATGTCAGACCCCAAAGGTAATCAAATAATTGATATAGGATTGTTGTTAATCAGAATTTATTATGCTACATAAAAGCATATTTACAGCTCCACAGAGGGACTATTAATTTGTTTGGGGATAAACAATTAATCTCCCTGGGAGCGGGCACACAAAATACGACCTGTTTTTATGTCTTTTAACAGTGGCAGACAAATAACTCAAATAGCTTCTGAGCACAGGATTTCAGAGATCAATAGTGAGCAGGAGAGGGGAAGGGCTGCTCTCAGGAGCGTCTCTGCATCTCTCACCTGCTGTGTAATAAACAAGCAGGAGGTGAAGATGGTGGCACAGCCCTCTCCCTTAGCGTGGCTGAGAAAGAGACATGGTTGCATTGGAGGATTCATGGTTTTGCTTTCGAAGGGAGTGTCTGTATAAACACGGGCCTTAATCTGCAGCTGCCCTGATACTACGATGAGGGGCCCATTTAAATCTTTGCAATGACTGAACAGTGTGGCTGGGGAAGGCATAGTTAAACTGCAGGAGAAAAGGCCAGTGGAGAGGTCACTGAACTGGGAATTGGGGCACCTGCTTTCTGTCCCCAACTGTGCCACTGACCTGCTGTGTGACCTTGGTCTAATCACTTCTCTGTGTGCATCTGTTTTCCTGCCCATCCTTTGTCTGCCTTGTTCATTTAGGCTGTCAGCTGTTTTGGGGCAGGGACTCTCTCCAGTGATACATACAGTGCCCTGTGCAGTGGCGGGGCACTGCCATTCCTCTGCTTCGAGGCACCATTTTAATGCAAATTTTTTTAAAAAAGGAAAAATTGATAGAGAGGGGTGTCAAAAGGGCCCTCAGGATTCCAGACAGGACCCATCAAAGTGATTGGTGGTGCCCTGTATTTTGTTTGTTTGTTTGTTTAGATGCCTATCTTTAGGGCACCTAGCGCTGAAGATTTTGGCCAGCATGTTCCAAAGAGCCACTTAGAGTCAGAAAGGCGACTCTGCCTGTGACCTTGTGAGGTCCCCTGTTTGTTCTTCTCTGTTGAGCCTGTTTCAAATTGTCTCCATTGATAGAAGTCTGGAGACTATTTTTCAAGCTGCCTCTCTGCCCCTGACGTCCCCTGTCCTGCAGCTGGAGCCTCGCTGACTCTCAGAATGATGTGGGAGGCAGAACAGAAGCCGGCTCAGTGCTCCTGCAGGGCTATTGAAAGCAAACAAATCTGTTTGTGTCAGTAAAATGAGCCGATGTGACAGGAATACGTGCTGGGAGCAGATCTGTTGGGTCGCCAGGTGCCATTTCTACATAGTCATTTTTCTGATGGTAGCTGTACTTTATCATGTGATTAATGGCCCTTTTCCTGAAATTCACTGAGCTGGATTTTCACAAACAGCCTTGATGGATCACGTTTGTTTTTCTTTGTCTATTTTTGGTACCAGCCCTTCAACTGTATCCTGTTTCCTGAATCCTTTCCTTTGGTGCTGAGGATGATACAGCCACAAACAGAGAGAGACAGGCCAAATCTCCCCAGATGAAGGAGATGATTTCTAGCCAATAGTATTTAATATCTTTCCTTTTTTATTTTTTCCCCTTACACTTTCTGATTTTTCTTTGAATGCAGTTTGTTGGTCTCGTGGTGCAGTTCTGGTATAGCGCGTGAGAGGTCCTGGGTTGAAATCCTGGACTAGTCCATGCAAAGGCTGGGAATATAATGGAACTTTATCTTTACAACAAGATTGTCAGCGTTATGATAGTTAACGCTAACATATTCTGGAAGGGATATTAAACCTTGTGCTTCAGGGCTTAAGACAATCTCTAATGATCAGAGACCAGGATGAGTTCCAGTCCGGGCGACAGATTATCTCACATCTGCTGATATGGGGTTCTTTTCTTGCATGGCCACTGTTAGATACAGGATACTGGACTAGATGGATTTGATCCAGTATGGCAGATCCTATGTTCCTAAACTGCCCCTTCAAATCAAAGCCATTGGTGAATCTATGCAGGGAATTAACTTCTTATTCTCCTGATCAGGTCTGTTGTATAATACACAGGGTAGTAATTTATTCATTTGTTTATGCATGGGGCTGTTTCCCCTCCCCACCCTAGTCTAAGTCCCATCCAAGATGCTCAGTGAAAGTTTGAATACATGGAAACAAACCAGAAGAGTGGAAAATCCAGGACCCTGCATGGGGATTCTCCCACTGGGTGACTGGGACAGAAGGCTGCTTTTTGGACTCACTACCTTGCAGTCCTGTTACAACTAGTTAGTATTCATATTGCTCTTTCCATCTTCCTTGCACTTTGTGGGTAGTAGCCAGTCCTTGCAACATGCCAGTGAGGAGGGAAGAGTGATCTCCTTCACAGAGGGCAATGCTGACACACGGAGGGAGGAAGAGACTTGCCCAAGACTGGAGAGTCAGTGTTAGTACTAGAATTAGTTCTTGGGTCGCAGCCCTGCCCCTTGGTGCTGCTTCTGTCTCATGGCAAGATGACTTTTTTTCACTTTTGTTTACATAAGCATAGAAGTATATAAAGACTTGGCGCATTCATGCAGGTCCGGCGTGTTTGTGTGCATGGCTGTGCATACAGAGTTTTGTGTGTGCATCTCCATATAGGTATCAAGGGGTTGGATTTTTTTGCCTGGGATGCTGAAGGACGTTCTAGCATCTCTGCTGATGAACTGCCTACCAGAATGTCTTTAGATGAGTAACAAGTGCATAAAGCAGCTTCTGCAAGAACTTTTGATCTCCTTCTCCTTCTCCCTTGGGCCAAGGTGCTGAGCCCAGCTCATTCATCCCCGGTCAGGGCTGCTTACAGAAGGCAAGGGGTGAAGTGTCAGCGAGGTAGCTTGTTCTTTCAGTCCCTCACAGGTTCAACTCAGCAAGGGGGCAGTGGGTGGTTTGCTGTCATGTGACAGGCTGCATTCTGAAGCTCCAAGCCCGAAATTCTCCAGTTCTCTCACCAAGTCCCTAAACAGAGGACTGCAGAAAGGCACATGACACTAAATATCCAGTGCCTTGTTGCACGAACCCTTGGCTTTCTTACACATTCAGCAGCTGCTTTGCTTGCTTCTGTCGTGATCTTTGCTCTGAGCCATCAGTCAGGCCAAGCTGGAATTCAACTGCCAGAACCAGATTTCCATGTCATGGGAACCTCCTATCCTGAGGGGAACTGGGGCTCAGCTCTGGGGCGATGCCAAGATGAAAGCACAGGGGGAAAGTGCTCACGCTTCTTCTGCTTTGCATGGCTGACACCGGGCCACAGTGTGTTGTGCAGACTGCACGCACCATTACTCCCCCCAGATGCTGAGAAGGCTAAATTGCACATTTATGCAGGTTCTAATACCTCTGGCTTCATTGGGCTGCAGCCTATTCATCTTTCTGAAATGAAGCAATATCCCCCCATTGCGGTAAAGTAGATATCTATCACCAGGCTAATACAATCACTGTGTCTAAAGCCTATACATCTTGCTGCCCCAGCCTGTCATCTCCACTCAGCATTTAATAACTACCATGTGATGAATATGTCCCTTTTGAGGGCTAACTATTATTAAGCGATGGTTGAGAACTTGATGATAGACTGCAACAGTTTGGGCTCTCTTTGGATGCAAAGCATCTCCAGGGATTTGTGCAGCTGCAAGAAAGGTGACCTGTGCAAGCCACAAGGGTTTGTTCTCAGAGTTCTTACACATACACCAGGTGTGTGTTGGGCAGTACCATGCTCATGGTGGTCTGCTCTGCCAGCTCTCTGCGTGTGGAACGCCTGTTGATATCGGTTGTAGCTTTAGTTATCGCATCATGCTTTTGAAGAGCAGCTTGGTAACCTTGGAGAAGCCATGTATATAGAAGCAATTCAGCTTCTTTCCTGCTGGGTCTTTTCCTCTTCTCCTTTCAGGCTTTTGCATGCTAATGGGATCTGCGTTGTGAAGGCGTTCTGTTCTTATTGCTTTCTCTGCACCTGAGGCCATAACGCTCCATCTGTGGCATCACAATATGGCTGCAGTGGACCTGATGATGATGTCACAAACAAGAGAATGAGGCCTTCTTGTGCAGGAAATGAACAGCAGGAGCTGACTAATTCTGAAAGAGATCCTATTTGCATGCAAAGATCCTTCGCCATGAAGGGTGAGGAATACAGGAAATGTATACTGGTCAGGCAGAGTTGTTTCCTCATGGAGGAGTAAACCTACCTATACACTGCATTGGGGGGTATCTTCAGGGAAACAAAACTCTGCAGTGTCACTGCACTGACTTTCCTGGAATTAAACCACAGGAATGGCTTTGGTCCAACACATTTGTCAAAGGTTTCTTGTCGTAAGGTGTTGGATGCTCACTGGGTCTGATCCTACCACTCTTCTTCACGTGACTCGACTGTGGTCCTGTGGAGACCTGTGTCAACAGATGCTGATCTCTAAGTGTTTTTCATTTAGTGCAGTCAGAATGGTTTTCTTGAGGCAGAATGTGTGACCCTTTGGTTGGTCTGTAGGTTTCTGCGTGCATAGCTGTGAGTCTGGGGATGACGGTGAGGTATTAAGGTGGGCCTGCTGTTCTGTCATTGAGAACAGTTGAAGATTACAAGCGTCCAGTTTTTGAAGCAACATCCCAGTCAAGAGCTCCCCAAGTCCCACCCTTGGATTCTAAAATTGGCATAAAAAAGTCACTTATGTGCTGAAGGGCGAATATAAGCACCCCAAAGGTTTTGCCATCCGATTGAAGTGTCCTTACTTCCCAGCTGGACTCCCCCATCAGCATGGTGCTGAACTAGAAGCCCACAACTAGGGGTAGTGCAGAGGCTGGGTTGGAGACCTGTGGTGCTGGATTGGGCAGGAAGGAATCTGCACGTGTCAGGGAGCGCTGCTTATCGGTGAGTCAGAGCAGGGGCTGCTGTGCGGCACGAGGAGATTATGATAAGGCTCAGACCAAAAAGAAATGCAAATGATTTTCTGTGAAGCTGCTGACTTTAATACCAGGGAAGTGACTAGCCAATGGGTTAGCAATCTGACTGCACTTTAGAGGGTAAAGGAATTTGTGTATTTAATCTCAGACTGGAAAGGAGTCAGGTCGGAAGCAAACTCCATGGATGACCTCCACACACCCAAGAGCTGCCTTGCATACAGCTGTACCCCTTGATGGCCATCCCTTGTTCTCAGCCACGTCTCCTTGCTCCCAAACCCTGCGTCTGATCTGTGTGCTCTCAAAGATGGCCCAGAAGAGACTAATGTTTCAACAGGCAGATTCTGGCCCTCAGACAATGATGCTCCATGTTACTCCTCTATGGCTTGCTCCATGCCATTAACTAGATGGAGGCAACTCCCAGGTGAGACCACTTCAGCAAGGCTCCTACTGATTTGGCTACTTCCACCTCAGTGTAGCATTCAACCAAGGGAGGCCTCTCCCAGCTCTGCACATGCAGCTGCTGGGAATGCTCTCTTCACCCCACGGACAAGGGTCCTTCTCTGATTCCTGGCTACTGCAACATGTCGGATGCACGCAACCCCACCAATGTGATCTTGCAGTCACATTTATTGTTGACAGCCTCTTTATTCCTCATTCCCTTCAGACACCTGGGAAGGTGCCTTTCCATCTATTTAATTATGCTTTCGCAATACTGTTTTCCACACAGATCAGAGTGAATTTCGTCGCCTAATTTACACCAAATAAACCCCCGAGCGAGGTGGTGGCTTACCTTCTCTTCAATACATAATTAATCAAGTGGACAGAGGTGCCGGGCAGACATGTTATTAATAGCTGGCACGCACGTGTCCCAGCATTTCCAATGATAATTTCATTTCTGATCTGCCATGTTGATGTATTATTTACTGGCAAGAAGTGAGAAAATTGTTCTTTTTTCCCCAAAGCACTACGACTCCACTGCAGCGCTCCCTGAGGGAGCCATAGTTCCATTTAATTGGGGCCCTGCCTGGCTGACTTCTCAAGCATAGCAGCGGGTGCACACTCGCAACCAGTTGTTGCTTAGTCTTTTAACTAAAAGGCTGCGGCTGAAATGAGCCAGTTTCCATGTAATGCTGCCGATACCCACCTTTCCTCTGCTTTAACAGCTTAATTGTTTGGCTGTAGCAGCGTTGGCTTGAGATCACTTTATCCTGGATGTAACGAGCTTTCTTTAACAGCCGCCATAGAGAGGGTGTGTGGGGGGAGAGGTTCTGCAATTTTGCATGCTGTTCCCCAGTATACTGCATGGATATTGCCTGCCACGTAGACAGCATTGTGGATCTATTGTGTATTTTTTGTCATGAATATACATGACCTTTCCAGGCAAGTATTAACAAATCTTATATATAGTCTGTATTTGGTACCCTTTGAAAGACCCATTTTGGTTAGGTGATCCATTTATTATCTGTGTAGTTTGTTTTGATTCCAAAAACGGTAACTGTGCATTATAAAATCTACTTGATATGGGAAAAAGAACTTTGCCTTCCTATCACAGCAGAAACTGGGGTGGATGTCTGGCTTAATGTGAAAGATACTCCAAGTTCTTTATCCTTGCAATTCTTCCAGAACAAGATATTGTTTAAGGTACTACTGAATTCCTGCACGTTTGTTAAAGCTAGATTGGCAGCACTCAGCGAATGTTAGAGATGCAAACAGCCACATACCTGTACACACTATATGCCAGCCACACACTATACCTGTAAAAAATGCATGTGTTCTGGAACACCATATTCAGTGCGCTCTTAAAGATTGTAAGTGTTGCTAACTTTCCTTCTCCAAGCTTGTCTATGGTATTACCATTAAAAAATGGATTGCAGTAACTTCTTTAGTGTCCAAAAGAGTTATTCTGAGAAAATGGAAATCTGCAATTCCTCCCTCATACGCAGACTGGCTTAGTGAGCTCTCTACTACGACAATAATGGAAAAAATGACTCTGTCTAATAGGAACGCTTGGAAAAAATCTGATGATGTCTGGTTACACATGAAACGATTGCACACTTCTCAGTTTAGTATATATTAGTCCCTGATACTCAGAGGTTATGTTCTCACTGATTTATCTATTTAGTCACTTTAATTATTGATGCCCTGCATGACTTCTACGCTGGGTTTTTTGTTTGTTTTTGTTGGGTTTTCCCCCCAGGTTTTTACAAATAAATAATCCTGAATGTTGTTATCTATATGGTATTTCCATCTTGTGCATGTATTCAGAGCGGTTGTGTTTTATTATGTGTTTATATTTTATATAAAAATTATAAAAGTAAAGTTAAAAAAATCAAATCTACGTGATCCCGATTTAAGGCTGTCTGTCGCTTTTTTCCATAGAAAAGGATTTCCCCATCTTTTATTTTTCCACGCTACTAACGTTGGGAGATCCGTTCTTTTCCAAAAATGAGCTCTCCCACATCTGGTTGCTAGTGGTAATGGTGTTTGCAGTGGGTCCTTGCCCAAGCCAGAATTCTCCTTTGGACTGTAACCCAACAGAATCACTGCGGGAGCTCAACGTAGTTGTCTTGAAAGTTCTATTTATTATTTCCCTCCAGAATACTATGATCTTAAGGCGTTCCCACTGGATACAGTCCTCTCCAGCATTTGACTCCCCTTCTCATGTATTTTATTATGAGCCCAATTTGCCTCTAATGCTCTCAGTGCTGGGCCAGTTGCTGTCACGCTGTTTTATTACTGCTTGATTCCCTGCACATCTTCCACCTGGTGGGAGGAAGACTCTTGTCCCTGATGGAGAACAATGGCACACGGACAGTTTGTGGCAGGGGTATGGCCCTTAGCAATAGTCCTGGCCAGGGAAGCAACTCATGCAGATGCAATAGGGATAAGCTCTGATATATAAACCCCTTTGCTGATAATCCACTGTCCTCCAGTTGTTTGATAGGAATGATGCTGCGGGGGGAGGTTGCCACATCTCTCTTTCCCTGTGGATTTTTTAAGACATTGGTTTGACCTAATAACAAACGACACTTCACCAGCGAGATGATGAGGCTCCTTCCAGGTGCAAGCTTGAAAGGCAGGCGGCATCAAACTGACCACGAGGCCTGGATGCTTTAATCCTATCATGTCGTTGCATGTGCATTAATTATTGAAGAACTCTGCAAGCAGATCATTTGGTGGCCTCCTGTCTTCTTTGTTGTTTCCTTTACACCGAGGGCACGAGCCACAACAGAATAGACTCTTACTTACAAACAAAAAGAAAATACCTCCAGGCCTGCTCTGACACTGACTTGCTAGGGGACCTGGGACAAGCCACTTATCTCTGTTCCTACACAATTATCTCCTCCCTAGGGGTGTTCTGAATGTTTCTAAAGCCCTTTTCACCCCTCAGGGAGAGCAGCTGATCGTGTGTGTGTGTGTGTGTGTGTTTGTGTGTGTGTGTGTGTATATATATACAGGGAAGTAGGCCAGCCCTGAACCCGACCTGACTTTCCTCTGGGAGGGCTATCCTGCTGAACAGGGAGCCAACAGCAAAAGGATGCCCTTCCTCCTCCTGGAAAGCAACAAAGCTGCTTTCCCTCCTCACCAGTGTCCTAGTCTGGACCAGTGCTGACATGCCTTTCTGTGGTGTCAGTGCCATCCTGCCTGAGCTGCCCGCATGGCTTCACTCCTGCCCCTTGACCCTGTGGAGAGATTCAGGAGGTCCTAGGTCCATATCTGGGAGACACTGGGAACAGGAAGGTTCTGTTGGCCCAGGAGTGAGTGGCAGCCATTTCTCCCCCACCGCCTAGTGTGCGGCCAAGAGTCATGTCATGCAAGGACATCGTTAATTATTTGTATTGCGATAGCACCTAGGAGTCACGGACCAGGATGCCGTTGTGGTAGGCACTGTCCAATCACATAACAAAGGCATGTCTGAAGATATGTGCCATCTCCCCAAAGAAATGTGAAGTCCACTGGCCTCTTCTTACTCAATATAACGATTATCCTACCTAGCTCTTGCATAGCACTTAGTATAAAACCCAATCCAAGGCCATTATGTAATTATCTCTACTGGCTCATTGATAAACTGGTCCCATTTGCACTTCCCCTTCTGGAAACGTGGCCAAACTTACTGCCCCCCCAAGCCAACCACTCACACCTCAGCCTTTTAGCTCTGAGTAAGAACTTGAGTGGCTCATGGATCATTTCCAGAAGAAACAGTGAGATTGTAGGGGATTTGTACTAACATAATTAAGAGGAAGCCTAGATCATTAAAACTAATGTGCCTGACATAAGTGAGGAGAAAGAAGTGCTTCGCAGAGACCTCTTTGTGCCGTGAAATATTCATCAGTCTAAATATTTCATTGGGGAGGCCGTAGCTGCCAGTGCTAGGCCCGATGCTAACAAATCCAGATCTTCATCCCAATTCTGAGGCAAGAAGATGAATGGGTGGGATGTGTGTGGGGGTGTTTTTACATCATTGGATGAAAAGTGCAAAGCAAAATGCCCAGCAGAACCTGCTTCAAAGAAGAAATTAAAGATGTTATTCCTGAAACAACCGCTGTGACTCCTTAGCTTCAAGTCAACCTGCTTTGATTATTGTTCGCCTTGCAGTAGTGCCTAGGGGCTGCAGCTGAGATCAGGGCCCCATTGTGCTAAGTGCTGTACAAACTCATAGGGACCATCCCTGCTCCAGGCAGACAAAGGGTAGGAGGGGAAACTGAGGCATAGAGTAGGGAAGGGATTTGCCCAATCTCACAAAACAGATCAGGAAAAGAGCTGGGACAAGACCCCAGTTCTTGTGCCTCCCCAGGCCACTGCTGTAGCCAGGTGACCACGCTGCAGCCCTGCATCAATCTCTGCTGAGCTGTGGATTTTCACCAAACCAGCAAATTTTCTGCGTGCAGCACCGACCAGCAGACAAAGGCAGATTGACTCAGTGAGAAGCAGGATTAAGCCCTTTGGAAGAGTCCAGCTTTCCCTTATACAGACCTGTGGGTGGGCATCTGCAGTGAAGTTACTGGAGACTTTGGGGAGGGGGCGGTTGGCTTGAGAGGTGGAAGATCTGTGAAAAGCCATCTCCTGAGCAGAAAGAAAAAGCTCCCGGCAGCAGCCGCAGGAGCAGCCCAGAGAGCAGTTGTCGGACTGCTCCTGCTGGATTGTGATGCCTTTTTCTAGCACTTGGCTGGGGGTGTGTGGGATGCACGCATAAACCTAGATGCATGCGGTCTGCGTTTGCGGCCCCAGTCAGTCCGATTGGGGGCAGGAAGTGTGCAGGAGCAGATAATGCCTCATCGTTAGTGGATGCTTCCTGACCTGGATTCTTTTCTGCCTTGAGGATCACTCGTCTCTTTGGATCTGAGCAGCTCAAAAGACATCAGAGCGAAGCAGCTATCCTTGCTCAAGTGATTCATATGTTTGTCTCATGTATTTGGGTCGTGGGCACCATTCCCTGGGATGCAGAAGGGGCACGAGGCTGCCCAAATCACTGTCTGAACTCCCAGTGACTGAACCAGCACATCATCAGTAGTGAGTGTCATCGCGTGGGTGTGGAGTGCAATACAGGGGGCTGGTAACCCATCCCCCCATAATTTTTTCCCTTTCAGCAGGACTACAGGTCTGAGTGACATGGTGCCACCTCTGGTTAACGGCAGGGCTACCCCCAGATTCACTGCCCCCAGAGGGAAAGTCTGTGGCATTACCTTGGCTGGAATCTGGGCGGGATTTTGTGGCTAAAACCCTGATTCTGCCAACCAGCATTATTCCACGGCTTGGGTTTGACTTGTTCTTTTAATGACAGCAGCCGCCCCCACACCAGTCCTGCCCTGCTTAGCTGAGCTCTGCTGGGATTCTCCCCTTTCCTGCTTTCAAATGGTGCCCGAAGACCTTTATTCTGTTCCATGTTAGCTGTCAGACAGCCCCTGCCAGAGACCTGCCCTGCAGGCTCTTGTCGGCTCTAGGTTTTACATAGCGTATTAATAATCATTGCCATGGTAGCATTTGGATAGCTTGTGTGGAGCCCCCAGCTATAAATACCAGCAGGATTATTAATCACTGTGCAGCACCTGGGGGTGGTGGTGGTGGTGGGGTGGAGGGGAACGACACCCTTCCCACGCGTGCATTTAAGAAGCTGCTTTCCTGCATCTCTGCTCTCCCAGCTTGTCTCCTGCTAACATCACCCGGGGCTGCCCAAGGTCAGGCCTCCCAGATCTCAAACACAGCTTCCCTGGGGCTTGGGGCGAGCTATAAATAGTGCCAGCGGCAGGGCATGTTTATGCCGAGCAGCTCACACCCAGCCGTGCACTGGGGACTGCTTGTCTGGAGACAGGCTCTGCAGGAGTGGGTGGTTGTAGCATAGTGTCTGTTGAGGCCCACAACCCTGGGCCGCAGGGGCCCAGCAGTGGCTCCTGGAAGCTCGCAGACAGACAAGCTAATGTGCCCAACCGGTTGTCCGCTTGACTGGTTCTGCAGCTGACCTTCTCGGCGAGCGTTTGAGGCTATGAGGGAAAGCAGCAGCTGGGGGAGAAATGCCCGTCGGTGGGAGAAGCGAGTGAGCATTTGGCTCAAGAGATGAGCTGCCCTCATGGAGACAGCATCGGTGAGCTAGCATCACTCAGGTTCCATTGCTCACCCAGGGCAAGTGGTGATAAATGAGCTTCTGAGGCTAAAATCAGCCCCCTGGCAGAGTGGCCTCTGCACGGATCCCTCTCTTGCACCGCTGGCTAACCCTGCCCAGGTGGGCTCACCCCCCGGGATAGAGGGATTGGCCTTAGACAGCTCTTGTTCCCCCACCGCACAAATTTTCTCACCTGCCCGGTTAACTTTCCCACATCTGACTGGCGACGCACTGGGGCCTCCAGGGCTGCACCCGCTACGTTTTAGGGGTAGGGTGGAGCCCTGAAATATTAGCAATGACCCACCGGCCCAGAGAGGGGTCCAGATCTGCAGAAAGAAAAGGCCCAGCAGAGACGCTAGTCAACACTGGCTGGGTTTAGTCAGTGATGGAGCTAGAGAGAGCCTCGGTGTCTGTGTCCCCTTTACGTTCTCTGCAATCCAGTCTTGTCTCTTCTCCACCATGAAGGGCTCCAGGGCCCACAATGAGCCTAGGCCTAAGCCTTATCCTGGCCACCAGCTGAGGGTGTCGGCCTGGCCCAGGACGCTGCCCATACCACTGACTGAAAGGCAAAGGGCAGTATCCGGGGAGGGGAATGCTGGAACGCTAATCAAGGGCTATAGGAAAACAGGAGTACTTCCGCTTGGCCCAGGGAGGCTCTCTGGGCTCTGTGACCTCCCTCAAAGGCCCCAGAAGGACTGGAAGAGCTGCCAAGGGCCCCCCTGCCAAAGCTCCAACACCAGTGCTGATTTCTGCAGACGGGGCTTTCCTTCCTGAGTGCCAACAGACTTTCCGAGCTACCTGCCTGGGGTAACTTCTACTTAGAATAACCTTTGCCACTGAAGTGCTTTTAAAGGGGCTCAAAGCTGCCAGCTATCGAGACCTTATTGGTGCCTCTCCGCTTGTGCTGTCTGCCTGTGGGATTATCCTGCCCTTTGTTGTACTGTTCAGGCTGGAGACGAAAGGTGCCCGGCTGCAGAGTGACGTGATGGGGATGCACGCCTCATCTTTGTCGGGCTCCATCAGGCTTCTGCGCTCGTCTCAGCCACATGCGTGGCCACCCCTCTGCCACATTTGTAGCTGGGCTGCAGCCCCAACCTCAGATCCAGTCTGGGTCAGGCGGCATCTCCCTCTGTAAGTCCAGGAGACAGCAGGCTCCACCTTCTCGGCATCAACCCGTGGCTTTAACTGTAACAGAGAGCGACAATGCAGTGGGAGAACTCCATGTGGCCTGCACTTACGGGAATGATGCAGGGGAAGAGTCCCTCTCCTTTCCCCTCCCTTTCCAGACACCTGTCTGTTCGTCTTGCTCCCTGTTTGCACCAGGAGGAAAAGCTTTCACTGTCCTGTCTCAGACCCTTGCACAAATCCTCTGCTGCAGTTTAGGGCTCTCCATTGATTTGCAAACATGACATGGGAGACTAGATTCATGAGAGGAAGGAGAAGATCTGTAGGCATCAGAGGTGGGGATGGAAATCTGGCTTCTTAGTAGGTCGGGTTTGGTTCTCTCTTCAGTTTAGCCTCTAGTTCTCCACCAGTCCCTCATCCCCAGTGCACGCTCGCTGTGACACACAGCGGTGTTTCCCTGCTTATTCGATCTCAGCTGGATGTTTGCAGCAGCAGCAGGGCTGGTGGCAACAGCAGGAAGAGGGCAGCAACAGAGAACCGGGGGCAAACGCAGAGTGTCCTAAGGAAAAGTGGGAGCTACGTGGTTCTTCCCTTCTGCTCGAAAACTCTCCCCGGAGTGTCGCTTCTGGCACCTGGAGGAATTGCCTCCACTGGCCCAGAGACCAGCTACCTCTGGGCTCACTCCATCGCCATTCTGCTGGAGCCAGAGCGGAGCCGCCGCTGCGCGCAGAGCTGAATGGTCGGCAGCAGTGGTGGGATTTCGGGGGTAATTACGGCTGCTGTGGTTCTGCAGGAGGAGGTGGAGCAATGCGCACACCCCACAGTCAGCCCGTTTATTTTCCAAGGGGGGGCAGTTTCTGCCTGGGGAGGTCAGAGACGCTCACAGAAGACCAAGGGGTGATCTGTGAAAGTCAGCCTGGGTTCGGGGGGCCCCTGGTAAGATGGGGTGTTGAGGCCTTGCTGGCAATACACAGGGTGAAACTGGACTCTGAGCCCAAAGCCAAAGCAGCTAGGGGGCACTTACACAGGCGAGGGCTCAGTTCAGGGGGGTTGCAGAGTCCATTCCATTATTTGTTTGTGCTTCACAATTAATATTATTCCTCCCCTCCCCCCACAAGGAATTATCTCAGTGCCCAGTGCCCGTGATCACCCCTACACGAACACACCACTGTTCCAACGCCACCCTACAATAACAAACCAGTAAGTGCAGCTCAATGCCCAGGAATGAATTTATGAGAGTGACCCACAGCCTGCGGCCCAGCGTACGTGAGGAGCCCTACGTCAACAAATCAGCATTCCCAGCCCAAGGTGTGTAAGCGAACCTGCCATCACAAAACAACAGCACAGCAGTGTGCATGCGTGATCAAAGGAGGCATACTCTGGTAGGGAAACATCCCATGTGTGAGCTTCCAAAGGCTTATATTGTAAAAGCGCAGTGAGGCTAAAGAATCCTTCCATGATTTCTGACAGATACCCTGACAAGTTCATGTTTTACAGTGAGCCCTGGTAAAACGTTGGCACCCCAGTGGCAACATTTCAAGTGTCCATTAAAGCAGGAGCTTCTCTAGTGTTAAATTATCATGGAATGAACACCTGTGGAAATATCGCTCACGTGACGTGGGCATGAATAGCAAATGAATTCTTTATGGCCGGCTGGCGGCCTTGCCATGAATCCTAAATGAATTCTGTAATAATGGAACACTTGGCCTATGCCGTCCCTGCCACGCCGTACTGGGACGGCAAACGCAGATTATGGTTTAAGGATTTTATAATCTAATCTTTTCTTCTGCGTTGTGTCCACCTTGCTTATTTAAATGGTAAATTCTCTGGGACTGGCTTACCATGTGTACGTAGAACACTCCCTCTTTCTGTACGCGAAACACTTCTCTAGTGACTGCTTCTTAAAATAAAAAAGAGAAGGGAAGAAGCCGAGTGGAAAATGGCAAAGCAACAGTATAGTTCGGTCTAGTGCAGTGTCTGTGAATAACAATTTCTTCTTGGAAGCTGACCCCGGAGTGAAGTGAGCAAAACAGCCCTGCCAGCAGTGCATCAGCTGTGTAACTGCAGATGGGGAAAGCACTATTCTGGTGTGCAAATCATCCTATGCCACTGCATGTTTGAACAAAGCAGAGGGTATATTATGTTTTATAAATCCTTCAGGACCTAGGCTTATTATCGAGGTGGTGCTACGCCCATGAACAAAGGAACGCAAGCGATGGGGAATGAAAGGCAGCCCGCGTCAGTCACTTTCAGAAGGTGGGGGTAGAAAGGAATCCAAAGTGGATTGGAGAGAGGCAAATAGAAATGGTCTGGTGCAGGGAGGTGTTAACCCATGGACTTGAACTTCAAAGGGAAAATCGGATCGCTCTCTGACGTGGATTGCAAAGGGATGAGGAGAGCAGTGGGTTGCTGCCGTAGCTTTTTTTGCTCCTTTGCAAGAGCAGAACTTTCCCCCTGAATCTTTAGAGCAGGGGGGGCCAACCTGTGCCTCCGGAGGCTCATGCGGCTCTTCAGGAGTTACTGTGCGGCTCCTTGTCTAGGCACCGACTCCGGGGCTGGAGCTATAGGCGCCAACTTTCCAGTGTGCCGGGGGGTGCTCACGGCTCAACCCCTGGCTCTGCCACAGGCCCTGCCCCCACTCCACCCCTTCCCATGCCCTCCCCTGAGCCTGCCATGCCCTTGCTCCTCCCCCCTCCCTCCCAGAGCCTCCTGCACGCCACGAAACAGCTGATCGGGAGGTTCGGGGGAGACGCTGATCGGCAGGGCTGCCGGTGGGTGGGAGGCGCTGGGAGTGGGGCGTGGGGAGCTGAAGGGGGGCTGCTGACGTATTACTGTGGCTCTTTGGCACTGTACATTGGTAAATTCTGGCTCCTTCTCAGGCTCAGTTTGGCCACCCCTGCTTTAGAGCTTTGACTGTCTCCCCACTGCCCATTTAGCTGAACCTGACCCTAACACGTGTCCTTTGGCAGAAGAGGAGAAGGTCCATTTCTGCTCTCCTGCATTTTGTTACTATCATGTTGCTGCAATTGATTGCTATCCCAGCAGGGCGGAACCTGTTCTTGGTACATTTGGCTTAAATAACAAGCGAATGTGCAATCTCAGTTGCAAATATCGTGATAGCTACAAGGCAGGGACAGACTTTTCAAGTCAGATCTGTACTGCCTGGGTCATTGTTCCTGGAGGGCAGGGGAATTTTTATTAGGCTTTTTGGACAGCACCACAAGATTTCTTGAACAAACCCAATTGCTGTTTTCCCTGCATTTGCTTGATCGTGAGTCCTGCATCTTAACATGCACTTAACAGACTATTTAGTTCTGGATCCTGATTTATAACCTCTTTGGCGGTGGGGTCGGGGGGGGGGGGGAATGAAAAGAAGGGTTTTATTGGTTTTGTTTCTATGGTAACCATGGTTGCTCAGAAGCTGGAACAGGAAAAGAAAATTGTGCATTTTTAACCAGAAGTGTCACTGGGGCAAACGGGACACACAATGACTCAGAGCTGATGTTATACACTGGACACACCAGCAGCCCCATCCGCACTGCCAGGGTAACAGTCTATGCCACCCAGCCCTGCCATCCTTATTTCTGGAACACCTCTCATTACAAAGACCATCGCTCACATCGGATCCTCTGCTACATCCAGGGTTGCACCTAGCTTGGAAAATTTAGGTCCACCAGGATGGCCCTATCACTGGTACCGACAGGGGGAGTGCTCGAGGAGCCAAGACTTGGATGCTTTCAGCACAGCTCAGAGTAGGAGCAAAGGGACATGGTGGAGAAAAAGCCAAGTCCAGTGGACACTGCAGTCTCCATGTCTCTATCAAAGGTAGAGCTGCGATGTCAGTGAATTATTGGACCTATGTTTGCAGTCAATGTTCGTTACAGGAAAGAACCAGCCTCGGGAATGCTCCCTGGCTAGCAAGAGCTGTATACACCTCACAGAAATTAAGCCCACACTTTCTTAAGCACTGGCCTGTGCTCACAATCTCTCTCTTTGTTATTGTGGGTCTCGGTTCCTGTTTGTGTCGGTCAGTGCCCTGTGGAGGCTGAGCTGTGACAACAGCTGCCATGTTCAAGGTGTGTCAGCTTTCCCAGTATAACCCTGCTAGGGTGACCAGATGTCCCAATTTTATAGGGACAATCCTGATTTTTGGGTTTTTTCTTATATAGGCTCCTATTACCCCCCACCCCCTGTCCTGATTTTTCTCATTTGCTGTCTGGTCATCCTAAACCCTGGTGTTTGCCTCTTTTGTCCCTGTTCAAGCAGGCTCAGGACCCATGCAAAATCAGATCTTGCTTTCGGTCTTCAGTGGCATTTGCATTCCCATTTCCAGCACCCTTGGGGCATAAAATGGCCCTGTCACTTCTCTTGTCTGCCATGCGTGGGAACAGCTGCTTCTTGTCTGGAGGGAGCACGTCACATATTTGTTTTTTGTTACATGCTGAGTTCAAACTCCTGAGCTAAAATTATTGCTCTGTTCTTACCCTGGGGTGGATTTCAGGAACTCATCTGGAATACACACACGTGCCTGGGCTTCTGGTACCCAGTGGTGCTGAGCAATCACAGGCACCAACTGATGAGAGGCTTGCAGTGTGGCTCCTTGCCCATGCAGCTGTGATTTATTCCCCCCATTTCCCCCTGACGGCCACGGGATGCAGTGACATTTTCTCTTCTCAGTTTGCCTATGTTCTGGCCAGGTGAGAGCTGCAGTAACCTGATTTCTGCCTGCCACCTGTACCCTCACCTGTCCAGACTGAGCCACTCTCCAGCTTAACAACAACTCTCCGCTCTGTGGAGCTCAAAGCGCTTTACAGAGGGGAGAGAATATCACTGGTTGGGATTGTTACTAAGGGCCTAAGAGAGTTAGGCACCCTCTCCTAGGCTCCTGAAATCCCCAGCCACTATTGTACAAATGAGGAAACTGAGGCACCAAGGGGGGAAGTGTCTTGCCCAGGCTGGTCAGTGGCAGAGCCAGGTCTCCAGCTTGCTCCAGTCACGGGGGCACTGTTGTCACCTAGGGTATGTCCTGATTGCAATAAAAGATCTGCAGTGCAGAGTCTCAGAGCCCAGGTCAGTTGACCTGGGTTGCAGGGCTAAAAATAGCAGTATAGACATTTGGGTCCAGGGCACAGCCTGGGCTCTGAAACCTGGTTCTGGGGGAGGGTCTCAGGCTTCAGCCTGAGTAGAAATGTCTACACTTATTTTTAGCCCTGCAGCTCGAGCGCCACCAGCCCAAGTCAGTTGACCTGGGCTCTGAAACCCAGTGCTGCAGGTTTTCCTTTGCAGTGTAGACGTACCCTTAATCTTACTTGGCCACCTCTTGGAGGGCAGTTTGAGGTCACTGCTTTGATCCACTTTGGACTGAGCGATGCCCAATGATGGTGCCTCAGGCAGTGCTGGGGATGTGGCCGGGTGAGGAGTGTCTCCCCTGGATCCCAGAAGCTCTCAGTTCTGGTCTGGTGGGATCACAGTCAGGCCATAGAGGAACAAAGGAGAGATCCCCTGGCCCTGGCCCGGGCCCAGTCCAGCTGTCTTCTGAAGTTGTTCCTGATCCCATCCTAGATGGCTGTGTCCCAGTGCTATCTGTTTGCACCACGAATTAGCTGGGGTTTTATTTTTAGATGCTGTTCCAACTTGCACCCTCAGGGTGCAATGTTAAATGGCAAGGCAGTCATCTGGCAGAGGACAGTGCGAACCTGTGAAGATGCGAGCGGGATACCCACCTGCTCTGCCCTGAGAGCAGCTAGGAGGGTGGCGAGTTGCGATTGGCTAAGGATTGTGCACAGCCTATTATGGTTGTTATGCTATCTCCCACCCTGCCCTCTTGTTTCTCATCCACCTGCCAGGTCTTGTCGTTTAGGCTGTAAGTTCTTTAGGGTGTGCTGGGTACAGCAGGGGTAGTCAATTATTTTTTGTAAGGTCCAAATTTCTTGGTCAAGTTCCAGACTCCAGAAAAAATAATAAAATAAAATAATAATAAGTAAATAAAAAGATTTTGGGGTCCGTTCAAAAGTGTCTGGCAGTCCAAGTTTGGCCTGCGGTCCACCTATTGACTACCCCGGGATACAGTATGAAAATTACAAGCTATCACTGTAAGTATGAGGGGTTTCCTGGACTTGCTTCCTGGCTGGGGGGTGTTGTAGGGAAGCATCCAATCTGGGTCTTTCAGCAGTCAGTCTGCAAAGAGCCAGCCTAGGGTAAGTGGGGAGTTGTACCGCTCTGCCTTAGGGAGCAGCCTGCTTTGTCTCTCTGTTGTGGGTTCTCGTCTGTTAAGGTTCTGGATTTTAAGAAATAAAGTCATGTTACCTTGCAAACTTCCAGCAAAAGTATTTTATGTTTTTTCTAACTTCTCTGTTTGTGTGCCATAAACATACAGGGACCATCATTTACTATATGTCTGGGCAGCCCCTAGTGCAATGGGTCCCTCGCCTGGCTGGCCTGCAGATGCTACCATAATCTAAATGTCTAATAATAACTGCACTGCTTGAGCTCTGATTTGATCATAATAAATAACTAGAGACACTTTCAGAACAGAGAGAGAGAGAAAGAGTCTTATGAAAGCTGGTCAGAGGTGGGAGGGGGATGCACCATGGCCCAGGTGTCGGGGAGGGGACAGGGACGGCTGTGCTAGGGGACGCAATGCCGCCCATGTTCCAGAGTAATAACGGACTAGCGTTTCTTTAGGTGAATGCTGCAATGGAATTAGCCTAGTAGCAGGTCCCACTTCACAGGAGTAGAGCATCTTCTGAGAAGTACATATTAATGAGAGAACTTGCAGGCCTGGACGCGATAACTAGATACATTTTATCTATCAGTGGAGGCGCTGAAATGCATCGGAAGCATCTAATGGCACTTGTATTCGTTACATAATCCCGTCATGCATGTAATACATTTGCTATTATCACTATAGCCTGAATACTGATAACCCAGGGGACTCAGTGACAGGTGAGCCATGGGCTAAAGATTCAACAGTGAACTTAAGCACCATAACATGAAAGGGAAGGGATGGGGGAAGCCTAGTATGACAGTGCTCTGTTTCTAATTTCAGGGCAGAATAAATGTTAAAAGCTCTGTTGGGAGACCAGAGACATGATGTCAGATTAAAAGAAAATCCGTTCTATTAGTCAGCACTCCGGCTACTAATTCGGTGAAAAAATATTTGGAGGGCAGTTAAGATTCCAAAGGTACAGCTGGGCATTGTGAGTCTTGCATGGCGGGACATGAGGCCCCCCCAGGTGTCAGACCCCACCACCTCTCATGGGAAAGGCAGTGTTAAGTAATGGCTTCTCCTGCAATAGTCTAGAACATGCCGGTTACCCAGGGCAGTTTATGCATGTGAAACAGTAGGACAATTGGACGGGCAGTGGTAAGTGATGCCACCACTACCCAAAATCAGCTTGATTTCTGAGCTGAGCAAGTGGGCCGGTGGACGAACAGCGCTCAGCTCAGGGGCTGCCTGTTTTCATGCTCGCTGTCCCATTAACACCTGTGTGTGTATGTCCTTTCAGACGAGTGCAGTGCTGTGCTCTGGAGGCTGTGCCCTCTTGGCCATCAGCTGTCTGCTGGCGATCATCGCTATATTCCTGCCCAGCGGGCTCTGTGAGAGACGAGTGTGCACCCTGGCTGGCTACATGCAGACAGCAGCGGGTAAGTGACCTGGACCCCACCCTCAATGTTTTCTCTTGTGCCCTCTGTGGTTAAAATGGCGTTCTTATTTTCCAGTACAATTTACCGCACAGGAACTCTGGCCAAAGCTGTCACTGACCTCAGTGGGGCAGTGAATGCTCAGTGCCTTGGAAAATGAGGCCACTTATTTAGGTGCCTAAATACAGATTTTGATGTCTTGCTTTGGGCACCCAAATCTGTAGATTTTGGCTACGGGTCTTGAGACACCAAATTGGACCATCAGCTCTGGCATCCTCCACCTAGTAGCGGATAATGCTTCAAAGGAAGCCAACGTGCTAGTCACCTAGCATACATGGAAATGCGAATACATGTGAAAATAACATTAAGGCCCAAGCTGCAATGCAGAAGCTCTTCAGGATGGCAGTCTTGCTTACAAAAATGTTTGTCAAGAGTTGTCTTAACCAGACCTTTTTCTAATGCTGGTTTCTTAGTAGAAATTATTTGTATCACCAGGAAATTTGCTGTTCCCTTCTGTTAATAGTTTTTATTCTGTCCAGCCAGTTAGGAACATCTCAACTCACAGGTTTCCTTTTATTCTTATTCTTATTATTTATTCTCTACCCAACTTTTGCTGTAGCTTTCCTTAGAACAACAGAGAGATCATGCTATAATTGTGGACAGTCTGGTAAGCCCAGGTGAGATCCATTTCATAAAGAGGGGCCTAAACAAAGCTTGGAAAACACCTGACCACTGTGAGACATGATGAGATCTGCCAGATATTCTGGCAAGTTGTGCTCCACATTCAACTCTAATGAAGGGATGGAGTTACATTATGGTATTGTCCCACTGAACTCAGATATGCCTCTGTTTCTTCAGATATATTGGCATCTGAATTTGAAGCAGTTGTTGAGCTTCTTGGCTTGGTTTAGTTTGTGTGTGAACGCACCGGTGGGCTGGATTCTGCCTTCTGTGCTGGTGCAGTCACTGTAACAGAGGGCAGAATGGCCAAATTTCTGGTAGAGATAAAACTAGCTCACTGGGCTCAATTGTATTTTCCCCTGTACACGTCAGGAGGTAACTCTTCACTCTTGTTGTTAGGGCATGTCTGTTGCTTCTCCCTCACTCTGCTATAATAATAATAAGTGAGGATAATTTGCACTTGCATGGCATCTTTCATCTGAGTATCTAACAGCAATTTGCAAACACTAATTAATTCCCACAGCAGCCCTGTGAGGTAAGTAAATATTAGCCAGCAGGCGACGCTTTGCTTTAGATATTGTATCTTTTATGTGAATTACCATATTGATTCTTGTAATAGGAATTACAATTTAATTAAAATAAAACATTATCCATTGGGCGGGAGAGAGGAGAACAATGTCTCTATTAGTATTATTTGTATTGCAATAACGACTAGCAGCCCATCACGGACCAGGACCGCATTGTGCTAGGCGTTGTACCAACAGAACAAAAAGACCCTAACCCAGTAAACTGGACAAAGCTGGATTGACCAATGATCGCCCACAGATGGGAGACTCCTGGCTCCCAGTTCTGTGTGCCATCCATTCTCTTATGTACAAATGACAGCTCTCACTGTGGATTTGCATATTTTTGTTTGATAAAATTCCATACACAGAATTTAAGTGAACTCAAAAAAGTGTACGTATGGGCACACACACTTCATGTATGGTGTGAAGCAGGATTCTGAGCCAGTAGTTGAATGAAGAACTGCTGATTCACAAGGACCTACGCACAATCAAACCCATCATTCTTCATGCCTGACACCCCCGTGGTGATGTAACTAACTAGCCAAAGACTCATAGCATTAATTGCTACGCACAAAACAAGGGAACACAGGTTCACTTTGCTAACAGTGTCAGAATTGAAAAATACTGTAAGCAACTTCTGACATTTAGTAGGGCTTAAAAATATTGCCTCTTGAGACCCAAACCCTGTTTATAATGGGTGTCCAGATTTCATTCACGTTCTTACCATCACTGCTGTTAAAAGTTTTTGCATATAACTGCATCTCTGGAGACTTGTGAAGTCTCTGTTCCTTGTACCCAAGCTGTCCTGAAACAGACTAGTTTTATGCCCACACTGCCTTGTGTCGCCCCCATTCCCCACTCCACCCTTATACTACCCCAGCATGCCTGGGCAGAATGGCCCCACTTTATCTTCGTGGTTATTTGTGTTTAATTCTTTGTACCCCATTAACATCCTTCCAAAGGGTTTTAAAAACCTCTACAAGAAAGAAAGAAAGAGTTTAGTCTTGTAGCTCCTAATTTGTTGGTCAGAATAAAAAAATCCATTCCCCAAGAAGCTGATGACATTCCTGATGTATTTTTGTTCAGCTCCAGGGGTCTTCTCCTGGAAGCTGCCCCGGGATGGGGCTTGAAGTAAGGTACCCCAGACAGATGCCGTCGAGGGAATGGCAGGTGATGAATTCAGAGATTTTGGGAAGGGCACTGAAAATAAATGCCATGTCCTGACAGAAAACACCCAGAGCCAAACTTTAGTTACCTGCCAGGGAAGCACCCACTGCCATACACCTGTCTGTGTGCGCAGAACCCCTTGAGGCTGTGCAGGGGCCGGCACAGTGGCCTCACTGTCATATTTGAATCACCTAGGCCCCTCCCTAGGAGATAAATCACAGTTTAGCCGGTTTACTCGGTTCGGTCTCTTATGTGAAACCAAGGGGGGGAAGTGTTGTAAGGCCTGTGTTCCTGTTGTGAGCAGAGAGGCGTGCCCTCGTTCAACCCCCCCACACCGTTGTTTAATGCATTACGTGCTGTCTCCTGCACCTTTGCAGTCAGCAGCTGAGCATCCCCTGCCCCTCAAGGGCTGGGTCCAGCGTGCTCCCGGGCAGAGACTGGGACCAGGAATCTCTTTCTCCAGCTATAAATCTATCTTGCAGCCTGTGCCATTCACACCAACACCCACTGTTCTCAGGGAGTGCCTGACAGCTGTTGCCCGGCAGGGTTTATAGCTGAATGGAGAGTGCCATAGCGTACCTTTTAGAAACCCATCAGGGTGGGTGTCCTCAGGGGTGTACAGAGAAAACCTATCGCATCTCCCCAGTCATGGATGTACTGAGGTACCAGCAAGTCCCATAGAGGCAGATAGAGATTGCAAACCCCAGGCTTTGAAAGACAAGTGGCTGGTGGAGGTGGAGGTGTGTGTGTAGGGAATTGCTCCCTGAATGCTCAAGCGTTTGCCCGAAAACATCCTGATTCAAGACCATTGCTGTCAGGACTTTAGCAGAAATAGATGGTGTTGGTTCTGACCGTGATCCTGAGTTAAAGCAGGAGGACAAACCCACTGGTTTGTCTGTGCCATAGAATAAACACACTTCCCTGAAGATCTCCTCTTGCCCCAGAAATCCAGCAGAATTTCCACATGATATGCCTCATCATCTGACCTGCAGAATTCAATCAGCTTTTTCGTGTTGCGAGGGAAAATCCTGTTACACGGTACCCTCACTGCAGCGTTAAATATGAACTACTCCTGTGGGATCTGATCTGAAAGCAGATGGACAGACCCGTTTCTCCCATCCCACTGCACTGAGGCTGTTATTAAAGATGACTGTTCATGCTCGGCCGAAGGGATAATGAAAACGAAGAAGGAAGCTGCTCACCTGTGAGAATCGCTCTGGTTCCTGCCCCCAAATGGCTCGCTATTATATCTGTGTGTGCAGAGGCCAGGCTTCTCATGCAGCCTGCCCTTGCCCTCTGCTGCTGAACTTCCTAGTTGTTGGGGACAGCAAATAGAATCTAAGGGCGCCTCATGCCCCCGGTAAAGTGCTCCCCTGGGAACCGGAGAAGGTGGCTTCTTGCTGCAGCAGTGCTCTCTGAGCCTCCTCTCTGCTACCCACCAGCCATCGATGAGTTTGTTCCTTCCATCCTCCATAGAACCACAGAACTGGAAGGGACCTCAAGAGGTCATCTAGTCCAGTTCCCTGCACTCAAGGCAGGACTAAAGTATTATCTAGGGTGGGTCTGTTGCAGGAGAGTCAGGGTTGGCTCCTGGAGAGCTCTGCGGTATCAAGAATACTTTGTTGCTGTACTTGGCTCTTGATTTGATTGCTAGCTAGTGTCATAGATGAGCCCAAGTATCGGGGGTAGCCGTGTTAGTCTGTATCCACGAAAACAACGAGGAGTCCGGTGGCACCTCAAAGACTAACAGATATATTTGGGCATAAGCTTTCGTGGGTAAAAACCCATTTTTTCAGATGTATGGAGTGAAAGTTACAGATACAGGCATCTGTATCTGCCTGTATCTGTAACTTTCACTCCATGCATCTGAAGAAGTGGGTTTTTTTACCCACGAAAGCTTATGCCCAAATAAATCTTTAGTTTTTAAGGTGCCACTGGACTCCTCATCTCGTTGTTTTAGTAGATGAGCCCAGCGATCCATGGCAGTGCAATGTGCAGCTGAGCAGGGCGCCTGAGTTAAGGTCCTGAACGTGTTACAAGCTTCCTGGGCTCAGGGAGTGAGTGCTCAGCCCTTTAGGAAAACATCTCAGAATTGCCTGTCCCATATTTCCTCATTTGCCTCTTCTGCCGCATGACGCAGCATCAATAGAGACCAGAAGGGGCTCTGCCCAGACCTCCCTGGCGGAGGGCATGTCCCTGTGGCACACGGCCTTCACCCATTCTGGAGGTGCTGGGTAAATAAAGAAGTGAACTTAGGGTCATCCCTGAAGAAGTCTTCCTGCCTTTTGGACTGAAAACCTGCAGAGGGCCAAGTCTCACGCAGAGGGAAAGAGGAGGTTTTCTTGGTGGGTGGCTAGGCTAACTGGCCTCAGGATTAGAGCTTTATGTACCATTTTCAGTGGCTCAGGAGATGGGAGGAGGGAGAGTCCAGACTTCTTGTTGTGCAGCCTTTTCCTGAGCCTTCATCAGAGACTATGAAGGCACCACCAGGGGCAATTGCTCCAGGAAGAAAACAAGGGAAGCCAGTGCTCAGAACCACTGCTCCGTCCCCTAGCTCTGGGGCAGTGGTAACCTTCAGATCATCACACTTCAAAACGCATGTATCCAGCTCTGCATCCTGCTCGGCTCTCGCTCCCACCTAGCAGCTCTGGCTCAGGAACGGGTTTGGAGAAGAACATGGTTCGGGTGGTGAATTTCCCATGCCGTGTACCCCAGTCTTGGTTAACGTTCTCTTCTCTCCAGGCCTGGCAGCACTTTCCGCAGGGGGGCTAGAGCAAAGGAATGGAATAAATGCATCGACGAGTGCTCAGAGGGAACATGCAGCAGAACCAGTTCACAGGGTCAGTAACCAACCCAAGACTGAAATCACAAGGCCCTGGAGTCAAAGAAGATTCCAGCCCCACTGCCGCTTCATGGCTTTGCTTCGTCCCTGGTGAAAAGCCTTGACCGTCTGGAGATGGTTGGGGAGGAGAGAATCACTCGCCAAAAGTGTTATGGAGCCCAACCAAACAGCTGAGTCCAGTCTGAAGTCAGGATTCAGTATGGAGCAATGGCCTGGAAAGGCCCTTTCAGTCCTAGAGCTGGTGACACAGCATGCTGAGCTGCCCCGGAAGGAATCATACACCTTCAGAAACAGCCATGTTGCCCATCCCACTACAGAGACCCCAGAGGGTGACGCAGCAGGAAGACAGCTGAGTTTGTCTTTGCAGCACTTTCTACCAATACCCGTTCAACATAGACGTTGCAAAGGGGCCAGCCTTGCTTCGTCCTGGGTTGAGATGAGGCATATTTAGTGTGACTGCAAAGGAGGGAGATTATCCTGGAGAACATGTGGTCTAGTAGGTAGCAAAGAAGGCTGAGGATACTGGGCACATCACTTCCCCCACTCGCTGCCTCAGTTTCCCCCTTCTCCGAGAGGAACGATGTTCCAGATTAAATCCCCAGCTCTGCCACGAATGTCCTGCACAACACTGGGCCAGTCACTTAGTCGCTCTGTGCCTTAGTCCCCCATTTGTAAAGTGTGCACCACAGCACTTCCCTTGCTCACTGGGGTGTTGTGGATACAGGCCTGGATTTAGGGGCAGGTGACCCAGACGGCCACCTGGGGTGCTGGGCTTGGAGTTAGCAACAAAAGGGAAAATAGAATGTTTGAAGTAAAATGTTTCAGGTATTCTGTATGTGCTTTCATTTTTCACTAACCTCCTAGAATGTTCTGGACCTTTATAGAATCTTGTGGAACCTTCCAGGCTTTCTGAGATCTACATTTTCCTTGAACCCTCTAGAACGTTGTCAGCCAGGCCCTCATGGGAGTAAGAGGGGCCGGGCATAGCCAGTCGGTCAGTGAGATACAAGAACAAAGTGAAGTGAGAGCCCAGCTGTGATATTGTTAACCTCGTTTTATTGTGTAATTGTGAAAGTGTATATGTGACAGGGATAAATCATGTAGACAAATCGTGCATCACAGTCGTGAAATGGGCTTCAAATACAATATAAAAAATAAGGTATTCAAAAGTTTAACAGTTGGAGGGAGGGGTGCCAAAGACGTTCCTCGCCTGGGGCACCATTTGGTCTAGGGCTGGCCCTGTGGGGATGAACACATTACAGATGTGAGATGAAATGCATCCTAGAATACTCAAGGACCTGGCTGAGGAGATATATGAGCCATTAGCAATTATCTTTGAGAAGTCATGGAAGACGGGAGAGATTCCAGAGGACTGGAAAAAGGCAAATATAGTGCCCATCTATAAAAAGGGAAATAAGGACAATTACAGACCAGTCAGCTTAACTTCTGCACCCGGAAAGATAATGGAGCAAATAATTAAGCAATCAATTTGCAAACATCCAGAAGATAATAACGTGATAAGTAACAGTCAGCATGGATTTGTCAAAAACAAATCGTGTCAAACCAACCTGATAGCTTTCTTTGACAGGCTAACAAGCCTTGTGGATGGGGGGAAGTGGTGACGTGGTATATCTTGATTTTAGTAAAGCTTTTGATACTGTCTCGCATGACCTCATAAACAAACTAGGGAAATGCAGCCTAGGTGGAGCTACTATATGGTGGGTGCAAAACTGGTTGGAAAACCGTTCCCAGAGAGTAGTTATCAGTGGTTCACAGTCAAGCTGGGAGGGCATAACGAGTGGGGTCCTGCAGGGATTAGTTCTGGGTCCGGTTCTGTTCAATATCTTCATCAATGATTTAGATAATGGCATAGAGAGTACACTTATGAAGTATGAGGACCATACCAATCTGGGAGGGGTTGCAAGTGCTTTGGAGGATAGGATTATAATTAAAAATGATCTGGACAAACTGGAGAAATGGTGTGAAGTAAACAGGATGAAATTCAATAAAGACAAATGCAAAGTACTCCACTTAGGAAGGGACAATCAGTTGCACACATACAAAATGGAAACGACTGCCTAGGAAGGAGTACTGCGGAAAGGGATCTGTGGGTCTTAGTGGACCACAAGCTAAATATGAGTCAACAGTGTAACACTGTTGCAGAAAAAGTGAACATCATTCCGGGATGTATCAGCAGGAGTATTGTAAGCAAGACATGAGAAGTAATTCTTCTGCTCCACTCCATGCTGATTAGGCCTCAACTGGAGTATCGTGTCCAGTTCTGGGCGTCACATTTCAGGAAGGATGTGGACAAATTGGAGGAAGTCCAGAGAAGAGCAACAGAAATGATTAAAGGTCTAGAAAACATGACCTATGAGGCAAGATTGAAAAAATTTGGTTTGTTTAGTCTGGAGAAGAGAAGACTAAGGGGGGACATGATAACGGTTTTCAAGTACGTAAAAGGTTGTTACAAGGAGGAGGGAGAAGAATTGTTCTTCTTAACCTCTGAGGATAGGCCAAGAAGCAATGGGCTTAAATTGCAGCAAGGGAGATTTAGGTTGGACATTAGGAAAAACTTTCTAACTGTCAGGGTGGTTAAACACAAATAAATTGCCTAGGGAGGTTGTGGAATCTCCACGATGGGAGATTTTTAAGAGCAGGTTAGACAAACACCTGTCAGGGGTGGTCTAGATAATACTTAGTCCTGCCATGAGTGCAGGGGACTGGACTAGGTGACCTCTTGAGGTCCCTTCCAGTCCTGATTCTATGATTCTATGTTCAGACACTACAGTAATGGGGTTCTGATAGGTACTCTAGCTTGCTAGCTTTCTAAAAAGGGGACAGAGATACGTCCCCTCCTTTGTAAAGCACTTGGAAATCTGTGGGTGAAAAGTGCAATATAAGATTTTAATATTATTAATTACTTGTTGAGCAAAGAGTGCACAGTGTTGCACAGAACCTAGAAACAGACTCTCCCACAGGAATGCCCTCTTCTTTGCATTCAGGACTAAGCCAGTGAAGCTGCTTTATGGACTCATTTTAACCCTGCAGGTAATGGATTTGCTAATAAAGCATGACTTTCTCATGCTAGGTTGCTAGGGCAGCCGATGAAATTCACACCCTTCTGGGATGTTAAATCATTAATCCATAGAATGTCATTAGTTACAGGTCAGGAGGAGATATCAGCCTGCTATCATCCTGGCTCCCTCTCTATTTAAAAAATGACAGTGTGCATTGAATTTCCCCCAGCACGAAATGTGTAAGATAAAAAGAACATTAGGGCTGTTAATGAAGGAATTCTACAAGCGTCCGTTCAGCAAAAGAGAGGCTGATATATGGATGCGGGAATAGCTCGGCCGGCCAATTCATTATCACCCAGCAGCATTAATGTGCTGGGGATCTTCCAGCCTTCTGGGTATTAACTTGTACAATATATAAAATTCTAGGTGAAATTTTCTCTCTCTCTCTCTCACATACACCCACACAGAGCCCATTCCCCTGTGCACAGCCTGCTTACTCTGGATTTGTGTGGAGGGAAATGGGGGTGTGTGGCATCCAACATAACCCCTGCCAATTTGCAATCAGTGCATGCGCAGCTCTGGGTCTCCTCTGCAACTGCTGTGCGCCCCTCACATGGGCAATGGAATCCAGATAATCACAGACCCTGTAGCCATGTCTTCTCCTCCTCCCCAGTCCCATCATGGTGGATTATGTGGACCCGGTTGCAGAGCCTAGATCCACCATGCATACGGGATGAATAATCTCACTGCCTGCCCGCTCAACTTCACCCCCCATCCTGGGCAGCAGACTCAACTCTACTTGATAAAGACCTTTGCCTGGGGGGATTTTCACCCACTGGAGTGTAGAATCATAGACTGTAGGGCTGGAAGGGACCTCAAGAGGTCATCAAGTCCAGCCCCCCACGCTGAGGCAGAAACAAGTAAACCTAGACCATCCCTGGCAGGTGTTTGTCCAACCTGTACTTAAAAACCACCAACGACAGGGATTCCACAGCCTCCTTCAGCAGCTTGTACCAGAGCTAGACCACCCTGACAGTTAGAAAGTTTTTCCTAATGTCTAACCTAACTCTCCCTTGCTGCAGACTGAGCCTGTGACTTATTGTCCTGTCTTCAGTGGACATGGATTACAGTCAATCACCGTGCTCTCTCTCCTTTTTGTGACCCTGTTCTCCATCCACTCACACACTTTGTCTGTCTTGTCTATTTATACCTCAAGCTCTTTGAGGCAAGATCTATCTCTTACTATGTGTATGGACCGTGTCTAGCGCAATGGGCCCCGAACCAAGTACTACTGTCATACAAATAATTTCAAAAATCCACATCAGGCAATGTGGGGAGGAGGGAGCAACCAACAGATCCATGTAACTCTGGCTGCAACAGCTCCATCACTACCTCCAAATCTCCCTCTGCATAGGCTGCAATGCAGCGAGTCCCTGCAGAACACAGCTCCATAGTGTCATGCAACACGTCAGTGGCAAAGCTGGGAACACAACCCAGGTTGCCTGGCTCCTCAGGCCGGTGCCCGAGCCACTAGCCCACACAGTTAACACCCCCTGCGCGCAGGGCTTTGCATTTGGTGCTGATGCAGTTTGCGTTGAGGCCAGCACAGGTGCTAGGAACAGACAAAAATGTGTGGGAATGAGGCAGAGTCCCTGGAAAGGCAAGCGGCTGGGACAGTGAAATAAAATGAGGACCTCTGAGTGTTTTACTGATATTGAGCAGGCTGGCCATAAACCGTAGCCTCTATGCAGTATTGACAAACGAAAATGTACTAGGTACATTTGGTCAAGCTAATGGGCTGCTGAAGCCCTCAATGGGCCTCAGTAAGTGCTGTATATTGTGCCTTTTAATATCATTTCCCTATGGATTAATTCTTATTCAAACTGAGGTGGCCCTGAGTCAACAGAAGTAAGTCGTGCAGTTTATTGTGATTCAGACACGATGCATCACTCTGTTTTGTCATTTCTTTCCCCATTTCTCTCCCCTCCCTCCAAGTGGGAATCTTTGTTCGAAATTAATCTTTCCCCAGCAGGAGGGTGAGCACCAAGGAGAGAACCTCCCTCAGAAAATAATTACGTTTGTTGCATGGCACTAGGGTGTTTCTTTAAGGTAGAATCATTGTGGCTGTACTGTGTAGAATAAATTGTATGTAGGCCATGAAACAATGATCTCTTGAGTCTCTGCCCAGGAAAGTTCTGTCCTTGCTATGGACAAGTGTAGGACTGATTCTGTCACTGGTAGAGCCAAGAGTGCTCACTATAAAACTTCATTAGAGATCCTAGGAAATACAGTGCATACAGAGGAAGGATGGTTTTGTGGTTAGTGCACTGGGCTGACAGTCAGGAGATATGGATTCAAATTCTGGCTCTGCCATAGACTCACTGTGTGACTTGGGTCAAGTCACTTACTCCCTTTGTGTCTCCTCAGTTCCACATCTGTAAAGTGGAGGTACTAATACTTCCTTTCTCTGTTGTGATTGTAAGCTCTTTGGGGTAGGGATGATATTTTACTCTATGTATGTACAGAACCTAGCGCCATGGGGTTCTGATCTCAGTTGGGGCCTTCAGGCGCTACCATAATATAAATAAATAATGCGGCCACATTTGTTGCTATAGCACCAGCTAACTGTTCCCAAACCTTCAACGAGCTTTCAGTTTTTTAGCCACTCACAAGTGGAAACTATGGATGAATTGAAGTCAATAGCAAAATTTTCCCTGAGTTCAAGGGGCCCAAGATTTTACCCTGTGTGTGTGGTTTCCCCCAACAGATAAATGACATTTGTAAAAAACTGTGTACCCATAATGTGTGTACATGTATATTTGCATCTATATGTATATAGACATATTCTCTCATGCATCACATACCAAATACAGTTCATTCCATCTATCTATACTTTATTTGGTATATGATACATTAGTGAGAGCTCAAGCATTGTAAATACACAAGAGTAAAAAGCTGTTAAAGCCACATTTGAACTTGCCTCTGAAGTACCAGTTTAAATTGATTCGCTTCAGATACCTCACTCCAGCTTTCCCCGAGACCCAGGAGGAGCAGTACAGGGGGTGGGGACCGAGGGCTAGTGAAGTGTGAGGAGGGGAATTAATAGATTTTTTTTTCTTGCGTTTCTCTGCTGTTTTATGTTCTTGAATAGAGGTGTGTGTTAATTCCGGTCACTTTTAGGTGGCTATGTTAGTTGGTAGTAGCTGTGGTGCTGTGCAGACCTATGTTGTTAAATAATAAATACAATAATCATGGATTAGAATTTCATATTCATCATCTTTGTGGCTGTGATTATTACCTCTCTGGGATTCCCTGGTGGAAGGGAGCAGATCAGCAAACACATTATTTCTTCTCGTCAGAATATAAACAAGAACAAATATTGAATCAGCCTTTGTCCCAATCCTGCTGGCTCCCTTCTAATACAGATTTGACATGTATCCTCGTTAGTTGGGTGGCTTTCTGGGCTTTATCCTTTTCTCCTCTGTTATCAGTAGCAGCTTCTAACCCCTTGCAAAATCAGTCTGGACTTGGCTTTTTAAAGACAAGGGTGGCATGTTCCCACTTCCACTATTTTTGTCAGTGTAAGGGGAATTGGAGAATCCTTAGCTTCCAGGTTTAGATCTCCTGAACCCTGCTTTACAAAGGGGCTGGGCTACTTTAGCAGGCACTAAGACGGGTGCCTCCCACGTGCAGTGATATTGTCTGAAAGGTGGAAATGTGATAAACATTACTGGCTCCATCAATAAATTAACTTTCTCCCCCTTGATTTGTGTTAAACTCTCCTTTCCCGCTGCCTAACCTGACCTTTGTGTCTTGAAATTAAAACTTGGTTCCTATTTTCCCTCATCCCCATCCTCCTGCCCCACTTTGCAGAGCTAAGGGAATTTAGCAGAGCTCTGCAGACAGGAGCAAAACGAATACAGTATAATAAAAAGATGGATCCAGCCCTCTAACTTCAAGATAAAGGGCCAGGCATAGACAACCAGAGGCAATGAAAGATACTTTCACGTATCTGAGCAGGGGAGCCAGCAAAAGTAATGAGAAGATATCTGTACCAAGCTCAATCGTTTCAGCCCTTTCAGCTATAGCTGATCAAATAGACACATGGGGCTTTGAATTTCATTCACATAAATTCAGACATGGAGCCCGAATTGAACCAGGTGATGCAGGTTTGGGGCCTGTTTCTGACAGCAGCACCACTGAGAGCTGGGAGGAGGGGAGGTGCTCAGCGTCTTGCAAGGGATCAGGCCCTCGTGTTTGGCTCTTGGCTGCTATTTTTAAGCAGCTGAACCCCACAGCCCCTCCCTCATCGCCCCCTCTCCCCCAATTCCATAAGGAAAGACCATGTAAACTTTGTGCAGATAAACCAAAATGTGAATTGCAAGGCGAGCGGGTCTGGCAAGGCTATGGCGCTCTGGGGATTGCTTCCAAGAGAGAACACGATTTAAAGCTGGGGTGAGGGGACGAGGCAGAAAGGGGTGGACGGAAGGGCAGCTATAGAATGACTGCCCTTCGCAAGCGCCGCTGCTGCCAATTACCGGAGACATGAGACGCACATTGTCTCCAGCCACCACTGTTGTCCTCAACATCAACATCAGAGGGGGAAGGGCTGCATTTGTGTAATTTTCATCCCACCAAGTCTGGGTGCTCTCTCAGAGTGCAGCTCTTGCCAGAAGCTTGGTAGCTGTTAAAATGGCACCCTGGCCTGGGACATGTTTTTGCCTCAGACTCCATCTTGAGTTTTCTCAGTTTACCCAGACAAAAAAGTTTCTGTCCCCTCCCTGTTTGCTCTGGGATCTGACAACCAAGCTGGGTTCCTTCTGGCTTGTGCATCATCACCAGCCAGAAAGATTCTGCAGGCCAGATTCTGCCCTCATTTATACTTGTGTCTTCAGTGGGTTTACACAGGTGGAACCGAGGGCAGAATTTAGCCCTGCAATTGCACCTTAGTTCACACTCTCTGTTGATGATGTGTGAGCCAGGAGAGAATGCAACTCACTTCCCATGGCATGGTGAGCTCTGCAGGGCTCATGGCAGTGCGAGGAAGTGCGAATAGGTTTCTGTCACTAGAGTCAGCAGGTGTGACTGTGAATGCAGCCTGGGTGCTAATCTGCTGAGTAAGAATGAGGTTACAGCCACGTGGTCGTTGCCAGGGAGGAACAGCACTGTGGCTCAGGTGTCCGAACGGGGGCCAGCTTTTGATCATTGTAACAAACCTGTTCCAAAAAACTCCACTGGACAGAACAGGTTGTAAAGGGAGGGAGAGGACCCGTAATGCAGCTGTGTGTCCTGTAACCATTTCCTGCTTCTGATTTCACCCTTTCCTTGAGTTCCCAGAAGCTTGAGTCAACTGTCCTGGTCCAATGCCCCCACGTGCGGCAGCTTTAGCACTGACCTCCAAGAGCAGGGAGCGATTCACTATTTGCATTCCAGATGCTGAGTATTCATGGCCACATCAGAGACTTGAAAGAGGGAGAAAGGCAGAGGGAGGGGTGGAGCATGCCTGCCCAAACAAACCCAAACCTGACATGTTGGCAGAGGTCTCCACTGAGGGTCATTGGGAATGCAAAAGAAGCTGGGGCTTTTTGACACACTATCTCATGGGCTGATGAACACGGTGCGGTGTGACATTTAATTTCACATGGCCCCAAGGAATAGAGAAGGGCAAAGGGATCACCAAGACTGTTCAGACAGGACACTCGCCCTGATCAAAATCACACTTGCCTTAGTAGCTGATGATGCAGGAATACAAGAGAGACCGTTACCCTGATCCCCTGGAACTTACTGGGGCCAGAGCGAGGGGCACAGGTCTACCTTTTCCTAAAGTGATCAGCTGGAGATGCTTTAGGGGGGCGAGGATGCTTAGCACTTACTGAAAACTGGGCCCTTTTGAAAAACTAGCCCATAATATCTGCATATCCCAGAGATAAAGGGGCAAATTCAGCTCTGGCATAAACAGATACAATTCCCCTGGATGTCAATTCAAGTAGTTCCATGGCCAAATTTGGCTCATGGTATCTAAATCCTCCAGCAACCACAAATTGCATCAGTGGCAACAAAATGTGTTCGCCTTCTCTGAGACAGGAAAAATCATTCTGCCTGCCAAGAGGCATGATTCTTTCTCTTGCTTTGATCTTCTTTCCTCAGCCCTATTTATGGAGATAAGAGGCCAGTATACTTCGAGCTTCTTTGATTGAGAATTTGTTTCTCCTTGTCCTTTTAAAAATGATACTTAACAAAGAACATAGATGAGGAAAAAGTCCTTTGCCATATGGCGCGATAACATTCCGAAGGAGGAATGTTGGTTAAAGGACATTAAGTCTGAACAGAGCCATGCTCAGCTGTGTATTGCCTATGCCAGTCTCTCTGTAAGAACAGCTGCCATTCAGATTCTGTCTATCAGGTGCTGGGCTGGAGAACAAGGGCATAATGTTTATAGACCAACATTAAAATTAATCTTTGAGAAGCTATTGCACAGCGTTTCAAGTGAGTGCCGCAGGAAAGGCAGCTAAAAGGAGCACACGGGATTTATCTGTCTGGATAACAGACAACAGACTCACCGATCACCCTATGATCCCTGAGCACTCACCCTAACCCTAACCTCACAAGAGACCCCCATTCCCTGTTCTGAACCCCACAACCTAAATAGCATCCAGCAACTGCCATATCAGGGAACAAGACCAAAGCCAGGTATAGTTACAAATTAACAGATTTTTCAATTGACATAATTCCCCCCTCCCCTTGCAGGTAAATATAATGCTGGTGAAAGGTGCTAGCCTGACTGTGCCTAAAATGGACACAGTTTATCTCCAGGACAGGTACTGTTACTCCCCTCTGCATTGTTCCTCTCTCATGTGACTCAGCATGTAATTGCACTTGGTATTCTTGCTGATTCATGGTAGCCCAAAGTGAAAACCCAAAGCCAGGGAGAGATTGTATGCTGCCCTATGAACTCTCCTCCACCAGATGGTGTCCCCATGGCAGGTCATCTTAACCCGTCTTCGTCTAGTGTATGGTGAGGCTCCGGTATCAGAACAGGACTGGCCATACCCCTGCAGAGAACATACACACCATGTTGTAAGATAGACAATCAATGCAACATCGTAATACTTTGCACGGCTATAGTGCCCTTCATCCTGGGATCTCTGCAAACTTTATAGATACTTATCTGTTGTAGCTCACGAAAGCTCATGCTCAAATAAATTGGTTAGTCTCTAAGGTGCCACAAGTACTCCTTTTCTTTTTATAGATACTGTAAACCTGATGAATTAAACCTCACAACTCTCCTGAGAGGTAGGGAAGTATTGTTATCCCCCTTTTGTTGATGGATAAAATCATACAGCTAATCTCGAAAGAGATGCCAGGAGTCCTAACTCACAGTCTCACTCCCCTTTCCAGTTGATACTGTGTTTCAACTAGCAAAGAATAATGACATCACTCAGTAGGATTCCAAGGAAATGGCCTATTAGCATCACAAATGCTCTTGATTGGTCTGTGTGACACATTGTAAGATTCGACATGTCCCGCACTTGCATTTGTAAATACAACCTGGCTGAAAAATGCCTTTGATTATTATTTTTATAGGAATCAATGATAGTAGCAAAGCTAAACTTTGTATTGATCACACTAATTGTGTCCACTCTCCAGCTGGAGGGCATCTGAGCATGCAGTCTAGAAGTTTTCTGAGATCCGAAATGGCCTGAGCTGCATGAGAACTCAGCTAGTGGGTGGAATCTGAGACAGCATCAGAGGCTGAATAAACACAGTGAAGAAAGGCAGCTTTCCGAGCATCTGGGACGCTCACGACTAAGGAAAGGATTAAGGGTCTGGAATTGGATTAAACTGCTGGCAACTGCAATTTGGCCCCCAAAGTAGATTTTGTATATTGCTTAAGAAATTGCATTAAGCCTTGTAGGTAGACAAGGGGATCCAGAATGTGCAATGGGATGGAGCGAGCAGGGGAAGCTATCTGTTCAGCAGCAGGTAAAACTGAGCCATATAGTGCATGTGAAATTGCAGAAGCGACAATTGCTTCACTGGCCCAACACAGAGTTTTTAAAATAAATTCTGTTCAATATCCTATAGAAGGCTAGGAAATAGTTTCCTGAATACACTGTTTTGTTTCTCTTACAGTTTCTCTGGCTGTGAAAGTTCCTAAAGTGATTTCACCCATTTCATATCTGCAGCCGCCCAGAGCACTGGAGCCAGATAACATTTGTAAAGTTGAGGTTTGATTTTCATTTAAGTCATGGGAGAATCCTCCACACATTCTTCTTCTAGTTACCCGTGGGCTGCTGGAGGAACTGCTGTGCATTTCTTGGCAGAGATCAAAGACCTGCACACAGCCTCTCTTTGTGTGCGTAAACTCTCATTTGATCTTCTTTTGTTTTCCCCTTTGCTGTAGATTACTTGGACACAAGCCAGGCGTGGCTTTGCACTGGCTCTTTTGCAAACCCCATAACAAATGAGGTGAGCATTGTGAGTTCATCTGCAAACACAGCACAAAAAGAGGCATGTTGGTGTAAAATAGCTCTGCTCCAGAGCCTCAGCGGTTCCTCCTGTGGGCTGCAAGGGGCTTGCTTTCATCAGTGGGGCTCATGCATGTGCAGGCAGGACTGGAAGAAAGAAGAACGGCTTTGGCAAATGGGAAGACTTGGAAGCGGTAGGCCACACTAAAGCAAAAAACCAGGCCAAGGATCTCAAAGAGCTAACTCTTCCTGAGACGGCTCCACAATGCATGGGGGCCATCCCGGAAGCATCTGAGTTGAGACAGACAGCTGATAAAATGTAGATCTGCCCCACACTGCCAGAGCCCCAGTGGTGTAAACAAAGAGGGGGCTGTGAAGGCTCCAGGGCTTCAGAAATTCCTCCCACTCTGTTGGTCCAAAATAACCCCTGTCTCATGACACTCAGGGCATATGCAAAGACTCGTCTCTTTCCCGAGGTGTCTCGAAACAAGGGGTGGCAATTGTAAGGGTGGAGAATTATTTGAGAGGAAGGACTTCAGGGAAGTTCAGGAACCCTGTAGCCTGAAGGCAGGTAAGGAAGAGTGTATGCATCCAGCATTGTCCTCTGGAGAGAGGCAGAGGTTTGTTGGCTCTTTTTACCTCCATTTTGGAGGGCAATGTGCTGCAGATTGTGTGTTAGATCCAACATCTATGGAAGCCAGTGAGAGTGAGATCAGGCCAATAAGCTGCATTTTCAAAGCACTTGGGTTATCTAAGGAAAAAAGAGCACCGGTACATCCAGCAGGAGTGGGTGATGTAAGCCAGGGAATCCTTCCATGTTACTTTCGAAGGGCACAGTTATCCCTGGGACTCACCAGGTAAGGAGCCATGGAGAGAAAAGGTGTGGTGCCCTACCCTGTAACGTAGCTGCTCAGCATTGTGCATTTGCATTTACACTCACTCCCCTCAAAGTCGCTGTCCTAAGGTTGCCAGGGTAGGAGAGAAGACTGCACAATATGGCTGCTGCCTCCTTTGATCCAGGATGCTTCTTGAGATGCCCTGAAGCGAACAGCCCACCAAATGGCTTGTAATGGAGCTTCCGGCAGTGCCTAATGGCTCCCCACCCTCCATGGGGAGTTGATTATCCGTGTCTGTGCTGCTGAGCTCAGCTCCTTTCCCTCCCAGCAAACCCACCTGCCTAGGTAAGCTCAGCATAAAGCACTGAGGAGGCTGTTGCTGAATGAGAATGTTGGCTCGGGGAAAACATTTGAGGCATAGATGCTCTTTCCCCCTCTAGCAGATCTGACCCATGCTATGCAATTTGCAAGCAGATGTCTGCCAGGCATTCCTTCCATGGGCTGCCAGCCAAACCCAGACCCGCCATCCAGACCCTTGTCCCCTGCACTCTTTCTGTGGCACAGGGCTGCTGATGACACTGACCAATGCATTTTGTTGCTGAAGGCCAGGCCTGTCGCAGGAAGCAAAGCTCATTCCCTTTGACTTTGCAAGAAGGTTTCTGCCTAAGTCAGCGATGCGTTGCGTTGAGGAGGGCTCCGGGCGAGAGGCCCGGGGAAACACTCACATTTGGTCATGGTCTGCGCCTGCCCCAAGTGGCTCCATACTCACTGGGCCTCCCAATGGCAAGTCAAAGATCTTGCTGCACCCCAAGGATGGTTGGTCGCAGTCATTTGTCACGCTGGAATACAAAGCCCTCCGCAGCATTGCACCCTCACCTGTGGTTAGTACATCTCCCTGCTGAGCCTCACGTCCAGGGTTGTAGTGGATGGAAAGACAAGGGAGCGCTGTCAGTTCCCGGTCATGGGGCAGGGGGAGCTGTGGGGCAGCCCTGCTCTCCCAAGCCAGGAAGTGGATGCGAGAGCTTTTAGCAGAGAAGGGGAACTATGCATCACTTCCTCATGTCTGCTCAAGCACATGTATTTCTTCACGTTACTTATTCAGCCACCAAAATGAACTGAAAAGCCGTTTGTATGGTTAGCTTGGAGAAGGACAAGGGTGAGAAGGCAGTTTACAGATGCATCTGAATCCTCTCCCTGGAATTAAAAGGCCCCCAAAACTCCATTGAAAGGTCCCTTGTTGAAATCATTATGAGTAGCAGCTCAATGACTATTGAACTCACAGTAAGACAAAACAGATAGATTACAATGGAAAGAGGCAAAGGAGCCATCCAAAGGTGCATAGAAGAACTGTGTGTGCATCAGGTGATCATTTGGGGGAGTTAATATGAAAAAAAAACATTTGATTGTATGGGGAGAATAATGTAAACGGATGGAAGAACAAGATGCTAAACAATGAAAATAGCAGGCTGCAGATCGCAGGTGCCAATGTTGCTGCTACAAGAGGAGGGGATAGAAGAGGAAAACAGAGGAATGATCATACCTGGCGAGGAAGGGAGCCAGCAGGAAATGGGATGGAAATGATAGGGGTGAGAGGCAGATAGCAGCAGCTGAGGGATAAGAGTGGAGGGGAAGGATACTGTAGGAACAGTCTTTTCTTTCATCTGAGGAGATGCTATTATGGCAGTAAACCATGTGTGTGGGATCTAGGGTTATCCTCAGCAGGGGTCCCAAAATGCTCATCAGAAGGGGCAATTGCAGAGGTCATGGAAGTGCCTGTGATGTGAGACGCAGTGGCAAGCAACAGCCATCACAACTTGTATAATCTGCTGTCAGCTGTTGAATGGTTTCTGCCAGGCATGAGTCTGCCAGTTCCCTGCCCTCTAAGCAGCTGGTCATTTCCCACCAAGTAGACAGTAAATCCTGTTACTGAAAATACATGAACATTAATTGGTGCCGTGGGAACCTGGATTCGGGCAGAGAGGAGGGATGGAGAAGGCACTTTGTTACATTCAGTCTGGGGAAGAATGAAGGTTTAATGGCTGCTGTTGCACTGGGACTCTGCGGTTTCATTGGCATTGTGTTAGAGAACTGGTGTCTTAGGTTTGCCACTTGTCCTGTGTTGAGGGGGAGAGTTACAGTTCATCGTGACTTTTGCCTGCAGAGAACTGTCCCTTGGTGAAGTTAAGCTAAGACGCAATGACTTCCTAAACATTAGCCACCGCTATCTTGGTGTCACAAAATTCTCTTGCAAGTTCACAACTGGGAAGTCCCTGGTAAAAAGGATCTTTTTCTTCCATGCGATTTTTACACACTCATGATGGCTGCACCTCGCACGTTTTTGGGTCATAAAGGGTGGGGTAGGAGGCCTCCACTATCCTGCAGAGTGAGATATTAGTCTGTGTGGAGATCTAAAGACATAAGTCATGATCCTATAGGCCAGCAGTAAGGAGCTGGTGCCTGTGACTCCAGAATTGTTGACAGAGGGCTGGTATTTCTCTATTTTCCTTGGGAATGAAACTCTCTCTTTGGACAATCAGTTCTGTTATATCTAGCCAATTCCTTGTCCCAAGGAATAACCTCACAAGCGCTAACTTCAACCTGTTTGTGCACAGCTCAGTAATTGTGGGGCCAAATTCTCTTCTTGGAGATTTGCTACCATTTAATTGGATGGAGCGTGCATTTGGTGGCCTGATGTAAAAAATGGCTCTTATTCCTTTCTCTTTACTGACCGTTCTGGACGAGGCTTCCATGCCTGAAACCTTTATGTTGGATTCTTGGCATCCCCTAGGTTCCTTACGAGTCTGTATTTTTCAGAATAATGAAATAGAAAGAAGGAAAGTCTCACAGACCTACGGAGCAGCTGTTGTTGTATTCAGACCCAGCGGGCTGGAAAGGAAGGTGGCTTTTTAGGGAGCTTGGACCACTCAGTATTTGGGGACACTGGCATTCACTCTTTTACGTGTTATCTTCCCCATTCCCTCACAGTCATGTATTGGGGAATGCTAAAGGCCTGGCGTGTTGTACTGGAGATGTGTAATGAGAGGACTGTTAAACTCAGCGCACTTCAAGGAAAGAAGACAGAGCCTTACATGGGACAAAATTCAACCCCTCTTTAGCATGCTGTTCCTGGACAAACCCCCTCCCACTTACCCTGCTGTGGCTAAAGGTGGCTGCTTTGTTGGCGTTTCGTTACTGGATGTGAGACCCCAATCATGATGCTCCTGTTAATCCTTTCCCCTGTTACCTGGGCATGCCTGAAAGATTGCTCTACATGAGAAGGTCACGCTGTGGTCAGGTCTTTCCCATACAGGCTGGGGCACAGTTACGGCCCAGCCTGCAGGATCACTGATCCAGGCCCAGCCCCTCAGTAGGCCTGGCATTCAGGGAGTGGTTTCCTTTCATTTCACATAACGGCCTTTCTGATTCTGCCCGAAGAGGCTTCCTCTGCTGAAGAAGACATGCAGAGCTCTGAGGGTGAAGGATCCTTGACCCTTCCTGCATAGCTAAGAGTCTCTGTACTTCAAAAAAAACGCTTTCCAGCAACTCTGGGAGAGAATCAGAATATTCATAAGCGCCGCTGCAAAAAAGAAAAAAAATATGCAAACTCCTTGTATAGCCTCATTTAAATCCCAGCTTTGGAAACTTTATTAAGGCTTGGCAGGGACGGTTTGGTACTCATAGGAGCAGCTTGCTGTAAAACCTAATGGCATTTCAGAGCCAAGGTTCATGTGAACAGTAGAGGCATCTCGGTGGGCATTACAGATGTCGACTCAGGTTGCATTCTGCAAGGCTACTACAGCAGTTTAGAGAGAGGAAGGAGACAGTTGACTCTCTAAAGCAGCCTGCCTGTCTGTGATTATTGAACAACACAGGCAGGGATTTGGGAGGCACACAGAGAGAGAATCTCTCATTTTTCGATAAGAATTTTTCTCTTAAACCCATCTGAGGCCTAAAGCTTTAAAAAGCCCAGATTAAAAATAGCCCGTGTCATTTGAAAGTGAGTGCCTAGGGTATTGCAAGGCGGGCGTGGGGAGGGATTGTAAGGTTAGTATTGGGCTCTGCTGTCCACCAGACTTGGAAGAAGCGAAGTGTATCTTGGAGGGTCAGCATGGGGCTTGGTCTGTGCCCAATCTATGTGGAGGACGTGGACTTTCACCTCCTCCCTTAGCTGGCTTGGCCCTTGATGAGAGAGACTCGCCTGTTCAGAGAGCTGCAGTCGGACTTTTTGAACCAGGCATGTAATTATAAAGGAAGCCCCCGATATTTCACTCAGCTCATTCTAAACACGAGCATTATCAGCTGCCTTGAATACACTGCCTGGCTCATCATGCCAAGTGGGCGAGCAGTGCTTGCTAACGAGCCCATCTTCCCTTGACCACTGAATTCCAGCATGGCTCCCTCGGAACCTGAGGATTAGCCCAGACAGCATTGCCTGAAGGAATGGGTGCTTGTCTCAGCGTGTTTCTGATCTCTTTCCATTTCACTCCTCTCCTTCTGATGCGGCTGGAGGGCACCTCGCTGCTTCTGACACCACCACCTGGGGGCTCTGTTGGTCCTTGGTGAAGTGTTCTCTGATATCTCTCCCCGTTGGCTTGTGTTTCTTTCTGAGAGTCAGTGGGCTGCAGGGCTTCGACAGCAGGTGACTTTGCTGTTGCTTTGGGGTGGAATTCAGCTATCTGCAAAGGGCCAACAGGAGCTCTCTGCAGAGGGGAGAAGAGACTAGTAAACAGCACGGTCCCTTCTCCCAGGTCATTCATTCCCCCCACTTTTTTTAGCCAGCCTTTCAGATCAGTAGAGTCCTGTTCTCTCCAGATAGCACAGCCCCTGAATGGCAAGCAGTAAACACTTCAGTGCGCCTATCGATTTCTCTGACTAATATTGATCAGCTTGGTGACATATAGGTAACGTGTAATTAGTAACTGGGAAAAAAAGTAATGAGAGGGTCCTAAGGCTGGGCTCCAAGATGTGCAGGAAGTCTAACCTCTTGTCAGCATCAGAAAGTTAATGACAAATAGGGGAGGGGCAGCTGACCTGTCCATAGATGGACCTGGCTTGGTAATGGTCGAACCCACTATTAAAGATAGTAGCTAATCCTTGGAAAAGGCCTTCTTGGGTCTCTGATCTCATGAGCAGCAGCTTTTACGGGGAGAATCCATGAGTTACAGATGTAAGAGGAGAAGGGGGCTACTTAATAGAATTTGAACCTATGGAAAAGGCATCCAGACTCTTGTATTTGAAAAAGAAATCTGAAGGAGCAGCATGTAGAGGAGATGCTTAAAATGATGGACTATGGAAAAGCTCCTCTGTATAAAAATGTATATCCATAGGTATTTAAAATACACATCTATAAAACGCTCTACCCATTGGGGCCGTAGGCAGCAGTATGTGTGGGCATTTCACCAGCAACGTTATTGCTATTTAACGTTTATGCTGCCGTATCACTCAGATACCCCTCTGTGCTAGGCGTTGTACAACCACATCAGAAGACGCAGTCCTAGTCCAGAAGCACTTGCAGTTCTATCTGCTGAACTTCACCAAGCACTCTTTGTAAGAGGGGTAACAGAGCGCAGTGCCAGCTATGCTGAACAATGCGTGGGTAGGGAGACCTGACAAAGAGAGATTTTCCTTCACTGACAAAGCTGGGGGGCTCAGAAAAGGAAAGCATCAGTTTCTCTCCCTGAGTTTTATTCTGTGGCTTCGGTGCTGGGCTTTCAGGGCCAAATTCAGTGCTGGTATAAATTGGTACAGGGAGGGCATGCTGACAAATATTGGCTCCAGATGTCTTAACAGGCCTGTGGCATAAGCTGCTAGCTTGGGTCTCAAATAGACTGGGCACTTAGTCACGTTGCATCTTGAAGGATCGTTGGAGATGTTCTAGTTGGAGACAGTAAATAATAGCCAGTGGTGGGGGGAAGCAATCACTTCATGTTGACAGGAGTATCAGTAGTGATGCACACCACCATGAGACACACCTGGATGGTCAGACATAAATGGATCAAATAGCTGTATACAAAAGTGGGGAAGGAAACTATTTGGGGTTTGATTGTTGAAGCTGAGTTTTGCTGATCTGAGCCTGTTCTTGAAAATGTTGAGTAAGAAGCCAGGTCTGCTTCAGAGAGGCCAGTTCAGACCCTGTTAACAGATACACAGGAGCCCTGGCTGTGAAATTACCCCTCCCCAATATGATCACTGCAAGGGATTGGATTTGTAGGCCCGAGATTTCTGGTTAAATCACACCCTTCAAAATAAAATACAGAATGTGCCCTCCAGGATTCTAGGCTATTGAAGTAAATTGAAAGACTAGAGGGAGCTGCTCCAAGAATTTTGAGCATACGCGCACACACACACACACACAATTATAGTACATGGTAGGTTAGACTGTGGAGTAAAACCTTGTAGTGGGGGGTCACTCATTCTAATTATGAGGGGACTAGACTGTCTAGCTTCATAATCTTCTCACAAGGGTGCTGTGAAATAGGGTCAGTAGGGTGTGATGTGGAATAGACAGAATCTCCTCAGAGATCCAGTTGTGTCTGAGCCGTTGTCTGCACTAATTAAGGCATGGCTGCTCAGATATTAAGGCTACACAGAAGCGGTGTTTATAGTATGGGTTATTTAGCTGCTTATGGCCTTGATCCTGTGGGTCTTTGCAGAGCTTGAGCGCAGTGTGTGCTGAGGTGTGTGAGGGCTCCGGTAACATTAAGTACCAGACAGAGTGCTCTACATTAGGCCCTCCACACTAAGAAGTAATAAAACTCAACCACCCCGTGTCCTTGTTTCCTTACTCTAGGGTAAAAAAAAAGGGGGCAGAGTGTGAGTCTATCTGAGGAGACATAGGCGCAGGCATAAATCCTATCGTGCAAATGAAATGCTCTGCTACACACGCCCTTTCCAGACATCGCTCCTGCTACTAGGCTGGAGTAACGTGACAGCCCTGAAGCAGCAGCTCCGTAATGCAGGACCAGCACTGTGCCCCTGTGCTGGCTCAGGTCCCACCTGCTACCAGAATGGACATTTCTCCTCACTGCCTCGGACAACAGAGAACAGGAGCCCTCCTGCTGTTGACACTAAGAGATTGTTTGTCAGGAAGCAAATGTTTCCTGGAATTCGGAAAAGTGTTTTTTTCCTGGGGGTGGTGTGGTTGGTGGCGCTGTGTATCCTTCCAGGAGTTTATTTTATAAAAATAAAATAACTATTTTAAAAATAAACCCTTGTTTTTATCACACAGGCTCAGTCAGCTCCTCTCTTTCCTGAAGCAGCAGCTGCAGAGCATCCAACACAAACAGCGCCAGCATCTGGCTGTGGCCTTCTGGGGTTTCTCTGGGATTTGGGGCATTGTCCTGCTCTCTCACAGTTGTTTCCTGTCACAAGCTGGGAATGCTCTCCAGTCCCTTTCAGCCTGAATGCAGGGTGGGGAGTGGGGGCAGGGAGAGGGTCTCAGTCTGTCTGGAAACAAAATCCTCCTTAATCAAATGGAGACGCCTTGGTTTCCTCTGTGATTGTGTCTGGGTGACAGACGTTCCGCTTGCTTAGAGGTGCTGGGGCTCTGGCATGCTTTATAACAGCAGCTTTGTGTTCTTGTGGGTGAACTTCACCACTGTGCAGAGGGCCAGCACGGGGCTATGCTCTGTTTCAGTCCCACTTAAGCTCTTGAGACATGGATGTTGCCTAGGCTTTGGCTGAATTTCACCCGCTGTTGGCAGTGCAGTCTTGATATGAACAGGATTCTTTTGCAGTTGGTAGATTGTTCCACAAGGCACCCAAAGGGAAGAAGAGATTTAAAATAATGTCATAAAATATTTACTTAGCCCAAATGGCATGACATCGCTGCATTAGTCACTACATTGGTTAAATCACTGGGACTGTAGTTTATAATTACAGTGATAAAATTGTTTCCCGAAACATCCATAAACACCCGCTTTTAGAACTATGTGTTGGATAAACAAAATGAGAAGTGCCAGAAACTTAGTGAAGTCCACTAAGGATTTGGCTGTTGCTATGCAAGGTGCTCAAATATGATGGTGATGGGCAGGAATATAAAACCCTAAGATACATTTAGTTAGATAGATAGCCCCCACTCTATATATCCCAAGGGTGGCTGTTCTTTCTTTCTTTCTCATCTTCCTATCATCAGATTAAGTATCACGAACGACATCTTCGCCGTTCAAACTCTTTGATTTAAAAGGTAACCATGGCGATAGCCAACCAGGCAGATGGAGGCCTTTCATATATTACCATACTACGGACAATAATCTATTGGACAAGTGACCAAGTCATATTTATTTATTATTGACTGACACATGCTTTTACCTGCACAATGTCCTTTTCCTTTTATTTGAGGGGAATACGCCATTGTCCCTGAAATTTCCCCATTTTCGCTGCTTTAACTCCCCTCCTTGCTGGCTGAGCTGTCAAAAGCTGCTTACTAGTTGTTGAGCAACCTTTCAGATTATTGCATTAAAGGACGTTTAAGCAGGGAAAATTCAAATGGGAGCCCACAGGATTAATGGGCATCAGAGCTGTCAGATTTGATATAAGCAGGGTGCCAGGTTGGGAGATGCTACTATGTTTTGTATCACTCTTAACATTAAGGAAGCTTGAAGGTCACTCTGCTGTTTAGACAGATGCAAGTGACCAGGCCACAAAATTGGGGACGAGTGCAGAGTCATTAGCCCTGTGCCATAAAATGTTACTCTGTTTGTCTTTGAAATCTGGGGATGCAATTCACTGTGAGTGAAGTGCTCCGGGAGTTTTATTTGTTATCATGTCGAAGCTCAAGGGTTAAATTTAAATCTTCCAGCCTGTGCCCATGCTTTAAATCATGACTTTTTATACAAATGGATTGAAATACCAGCCCCTTTAGCGTCCGCTGAGAGCTGTAGCCAGTGTTACTGCAGTTTAATAAGTAGTTCGGCATCTTCAGAGTCTGCAAATGTTTATGTGCCCACAGCGTGAGATCTGCTAATGGAAATATCAGATACCGTTGCATGGGGATTTGGGTTTTCAAATATTTCAGGCCAGTGGTAAACTGGGGAAGTGGGAACAGATTAGATAACAATTTGACTCCTTTCCTCTGCCAGACCACCCAGAGGTGAGGTGGGAGCGCACCATTTCCAGGAGCAACCCATGCTGCTGTGACCATTCATGGGCTCAGCAGGGCCAGCAGTGTCATTCTGAGTGGTGATTTGCAAAAGGGGAGGAGTTGGGGGGACCAAGGGGAAGAATAAAGTGAGAGGCCGGGTGGCAACAATTGGAGGTTTGCTATTGATTTCAGCAGGAGCAGGACAGTGCTGCAATCAGGCCCTAATCCAATGAGGCACCTAAGCTTGTGCGTAACATTAAGCACATGAATATCCATTGACTGCAGCTGGCAGTCGTGTTACACACACGAATTCTTCAGGCAGCTCAGTCTTCTTGGAAGTTGTCATTCTTTACATGGACACACTGAGTGCCATGGGTTTGCGTATATATGTGTGAATGAGGGCTCTGGATAGCAGCCGTTGCATTGTCCCACAGCTGCATCCTGTCGGGCATGCTGACGCTGTGCTGTAGCCAGCAGAGACGTCTCAAGATTTGATGGCTGGGTCAGCCATCCTGGGTTTGTGAGGTCACAGTGGGAGCCTAAGGAGCAGAGCTGGCCCACCAGTCAGTCAAGTAATTGTGATGGCTAATACAGGAGGCCGTCACAAAGATTGTGTGTGTGTGCATGTGTGTGTGTGAGAGAGAGAGAGACACACACACGCATGGGCAGATCTGTCAGGCATGATAGTACAAGGACCAAAGTACGATGTATGTTCACTTGATAAATATATTGATCAAAAAGGTAATTCAACTGGATTGTTGTTGACAAGATATTTTCAGAGCTAACAGCAAGTTGATGTGGGAGAGAGGCAGTGTGTGAACAGGTGATTTCTGAACGACAGTGCCACATATTTCGTCCCCAGTAGTTAACAGATTAGGGGGAAAGTCCCAATCTTTCTCTTACCCTAACTCAAGCGGGAAAGGGAGCACACTGAAACAGCCAGCGGCCACTCTGAGGTTTAAAAAGCTGGGAGCTATTGCTCATAGTCGGTTTTTCACCATTAAGATGCTGGTTCCATTCCAACCCTTTCTTCTTGTATTTCATATTTCAGTCTTACAATGGTGAAAAAAGCCATCAGATTCAGAGGCACCGTTTCTCCTGGTGTGCAGCCTTCTCCCATGATATCCTTAATTATATTAGCAACACTGAAAAACCACTTTTGGCATGTTATTATTCAGCCAGTGAACTCTCACTAATTTCTGACAAAACTAATAAATATCAGTGGGTGGAAGCTGGTTCACTCCAGATAATGTTAGTTTAAGGAGCTCAGGCCCCTGCTTTGGGCTCCATCGGATTGCAGTAGTAAGCATTGTCTCTTATTCATAAAAGGAGAGGCTAAAGAGAGATTTTATTCCCATGGGGATATTGTTACTTGAGCATCAAAAGTTCTTTGGCCCTGTCACATCACTTCTTGCACCCCCCTCATCTTTAAAGTTAACCATGAAAGAGTAAACCCAATTGATATGACAAACTAATTTGCACCTACTATGAAGTCTCCTTTCACTCATGCTGTTTGATCTGATTTAAATCCCTTGACATCAGTGGAATTACCGCTGATTTACACCAGAGTACATGAGACCAGAATCAGGCTCAGTAAACACACATCTATGGATGCCCTAGGCACATGCCCCTTTTAGCCCAGGTTGAGTTCCCACTTCTATCCTAATATCCCTTTTCCCGTTGCTTGTGTGTACCACAGAAAAATCCCTCTGGACGTTAAATTGTTCATTGCTAGTGTGTTCAGTTTAGACTTTGTAGGGCACTCTTCTGATACTATCATTATTACCTACTTGTATTTCAGTAGCACCTAGAGTTGCCAGAGAGGATGAAGGCTCTGTTGTGCTAGCCTCTGCACATACAGCTAGTAAGATACAGCCCCTGCCTTGGAAAGCTAACAATCTAAATAGCCGAGACAAAGAAAGGGTGGGAGGAGAAAGAGAGGCACGGAGCTGTGCCTTTAACAAGGTCATGTAGCCCATCACTGGCTAATCCAGGAATAAAACCCAGATCTCCTGAGCCCAGTTCAGTGTCCTATTCCTGGTACGTAAATAGACCACAAACCCCCTTTACTCTTTTCTCATAGACAGAATCCTAGGGTTTGTTTACGTGGTCTGCACTGGAGGGGTGTGAGTTCTAATGCGCACTAGTGTGTCGCGCATTAACTGGCCCGTGTGGGCCCAGCTGGTGTGCACTAGAAGTTCCCGAGTGCGCGTCATTGTAGTGTGTAGAACTTAAGCCCCTCTTGTGCAGACTAACATACCATGTAGACAAGCCCTGAGAGACAGAAAAATACTACATGGTACTCTGTCCATTCCTTGGAGCCTGAAGCCTAATTATTCCTTATAGTATTAGGCTGTGCTGGAGATATATCCAGCCTCGTTTTAAATTAATCAGATGCTGTGACTTCCAGTGTGTCCCTTCGGAGACTATGTCTATAGCCTTTCTGTGTATTATTGTTTGTTTAAACAGAGGGACTCTACTGCACCCCGTGACCCATTGTGTAAGTCCTTTTGCATGCTGGAGCCCAGGACTGGTGTTTCTCGAAGCACGGCCTCCTGTGGGTGACTCTGAAGACATTTTAAATCCCTGGTGCCTCGCATTGACGATGACTTTTCACCCATCTCTGCATTTGAAGGGACTTAATGAAGTTGTGTGTTGAAAAGGACCGAATGACTTTCTGCAATGTGCTTTCCAACTGGGAGCAAAGGCTTCCACTGAGAGGATATTATAGAAGGACGAAAGTGAGCTTTGTAAGATCTGTGAACTGAAGTACTGTGAAAGTGAAGCTATAAACGTTTACTGGACTTTAGCCTTTCACTTGGGGAAGTTTTACTTCTGCTGAAACAGTACTTTCTCTAAGTTCACTTCGGCGAATCCATTAGAGTGACAGATTGTATTTGTTAGAGAACCATTCTGCAGTTTTATTTGTAAAACCTAAAATCATCAGCAAAGAGACAGCCCATTAAATTTAACAGCAAAAGGAAGAGGGGCTGGCAGCACTCCTAATGGACAGGCTGCCTGCCACAGGTTAAGTGTAGATTAGCCTTCAGTAGCATTTGAGCTCATTTCACACAAGGTGCACTCAAGAGTGTAAAATAGATGCTAAAGGATTAGGGGCCAGATCTTCAGCAGCTGTGAATTGGCCGAGCTCCGTGGGCTTCAGCAGAGTTACACTGATTTATACCAGCTAAGCATCTGGCCCTACGCATCTCTCAGTCAGGGACATACTGGCATCAGAGGGCTGAATTTTTAAGGCAATGTGTGATCAAACTGTGCTTTGTGGAGAACTTGGCACAAGCTGCCTTGCTTTGATGGCATGCTACCGGAGGCTGCCTTCTTTTGGAGTTAGCATGAAAGATTCATATTTTACCCACAGCAAAGAAATGGTACAAGCTCTGACTTGAAAAGAACAGATGGAGGGGTTGGAAAAAATTAGCTGAAGCACCTTGTAAGAGTAAATTTGAGAATTAGGATTCATTTACGTTTGCCATTTTGAGGGTTTTGTTTCATAGGTTCAGTTTTCAAAACCATAATTTAATATTTTTGTGGTTCTTGTTGTCATTCAGTGCTAAGATCTTCTCGGAGTGATTTTGCCCCTCTGCGTGATCAGACAGACACAGCCACTAACACATTGCCTGGGCCAGTATTCCTCAGTATTTCTCAGTAACCTCACTTAGCTTATGAGCCAGCCAGGTTGTTTCATTGGTTTCCATGAGAAGGAAAAGACATTTTCACTGGCACCCGTGACAGAAAGGAAATACCCTTCCATTGATAGCATTGAAAGAAAGAGGTTTTATAGCATAGGGAAGAATTGTTTCATTTTTAAAAAATATATATTCTTTTCCCTTAAACTTTTTTCTTATTATTACAAGGCAGAAGAGCTTCTATTTCAACCACTGTCTTAGGGATTTGAATTTAAACTAGTTATTTCACTTGGATACATTAACATTCTATAAAAAAAGTACATATTATAAACACCAACAGGGCTGTCATGATTAATAACACCAGCAAATCACCAGACTCCAGTGGACTCTAAACCGGATGCTCACAGTGGAAATGACAGGCAACCCTGGGATACCCCCGTGGAGACCCAGCATGGCTGCAATACCTGGTTTTTTCAGAATGGAGAGGTAAATCTGAGATCCCCTCAGCTATGGACAGACCTGGAACATGATTCTGGGTTGGCGTGACAGTGGGGGTGTGGGTCCCTTCGTGCCTGCTACCTTCTGAGATTCCATGGTCTGGGCATCGTCTTCAACTACCTGAGACACCCTGAAAGAGGAATTATGTACTGCAGGAACGTGGGTGTGTTCTGGAGAACTTGTGCTCCCATGTCTTCTTTAGGAATACTGGGGGGAATGAAGCTCCAGTTTAGAAGGAATCTGGTTGTGTTTGCCTCAGGTTCTTTATTTGGTTTCTAAGTGATTGTTTCCTTCCCTTTCAGCTGCAAGACTCTACTTCTCTATTATTTTTTCAGTATACCAAGGGCCTGTATGTTGGCTATCAGGGGTTGTCATGCCCTGTTTCCTTTCAAGTCGGCTACCTGCCATCTGGTTTTTTTGGGATAGAATGGTTTGGGTCACTGTTCAGATTTGACGGCCTTAACATTAGCTTGCCTTGCCAGTTGTCTAACTGGGGAACCCCTTACATTTTTGGGTTCCTCCTGCTCTGTGTGTCGCTGACCGAGGGCTGCACGTAGCCCGGTCAAGTGACAGGATGGAGAGCTATCGGATGTAGTATTGGCTGAACAGAGCTGCAGAGTGCCTATCGTGAGTGTCACGCGACAGGCACAGGCTAGTGGAGCAAGAAACAGGCCATTTCCACCCATCACAGCCTTTTACTGTGCGGTGCCTACTAGGCAATCCTGGAGCTGGACAGAGGCACTGGGAGCAACCAATGGCAGTGGTCGGGTGGGTCTGCCATTGACTAGCAGGTGCTGTGGCATCACCTGACAGGATTGGGTTAGTCGTCAGCCATGCTCCTACAACGCCAGCTGAAATGGCCATGGCCCCATGCGCTTTTATCTAAAAGGGCTGTACAGAGGTGGACAAGCATTATTCAGGTATCTTATTACTGCATAAAGATAACTTTGAAGTATAAAAGCCCGCACATTTCCTCCAGCTCTGCTAGCATAAAGCACACCTTGTAAATAAGATTCAGAACAACTGAAGAAGGCAGCAGGTTGCATGCATTTTTAAGAGGGTATATTTCACCTCCAAACACCAACCTGTCTCTAACCTCTCATCACGCGGTCTGTGCTGTGAAGATAAATCTCACAGAAGATGGGTGGATCAAACCATCGTCCTCCTTAAAATACTGATGTTTGTTGTTAAACCACCCAGTCCCGCACCCCACACCTTTGTAAAGATACAGGGTACGTGTCTCCCCTTATCCTCCTGGTATTTTACTGCATGTTTATGTCTGCTTGAGCAGCTTGCTTTGTTTTTCCCGTCTTCCTAATGGTTTCATTCACATTTGTATCTGCTGTTGCCAGGAAGCTGGATGCTCCCACTGTTGTAAATCTCTTGGGGCACCTGAATATCTTCTGAAGCTAAGTGGAATGTGGATCTTAACTGCATTTCATGCCTCCTGAAGCAATTGTGTAGAGTTTGTATCATAGTTATTGACTCATCCATCTGGGCTGAGTGCATACTGTGAACAGGAGAAAAACCTCCAGGCCCGTCTACCACTAACAGAGTGCTCAGTATTGTCAAGTGCAGTTTTAGCTCTGAATGCACAAGAGAGGGAGGCATTCATTTTAGCTGGCTTTTGTTACTGCCCCTCCTCTCTCTGGTGCTCTCTCAGCAACATGGGTGTTTGGGAGGAGGTAGTGTGATTCTTTAGCCTGTTGGTGAGTCTGTCGCCCATCAGATGTTAGCTGGAGATTTTCAGATGGGGGATGGTGTCTCGCCTTCATGTCAAATGTAAGTATTTACGGGCCTGGTGTGATCTCTGATGGTCTTATAACAGGTATCTGAATGTGGTATAATTAGAAAATGTCAGCTGATTAAGCTGGGCATGTTGTGACAAGTGCCGCACACTTCCAACCTGCCAACAACAGCAAACTGCCAACTGGACACTAATGCGGATTTCAGATTCGGGTGACACAGTGAGCCCAAAACATCTCTAAATCTGTTATCTTGAGATTAGGTGAAGCACCAGCTCTCTGTGGGTTCCCCTGGAAAGTCACTACCAGGATTGTCTGCTGTACTCTGTGGCAGAGGAAGCGTATTAGACTGGCCTTGGAGGAAGAGGTGGTAAATCTGGGCCGCAGCTGCTCTCTGACTTTTGTGTTACCAATTGCCCAGCCGGTTAAGAATGCTAACGTTCGTCCACTGGCCATTCCAACTCTTAGAGAGGAGATGGCCAGATATGGGACCTTTCAGGGAATGCCGCTGCTTCTCTATCAGATGGCAAACCAGGAACTAACACAACAGGCTTCTCCAGCACCTACACTTTGGGATGGATTGTGGCCTGAGTGACAGACAGCACGTAACTATGCTGCCTCCGGACTAGGACAGGGACCCATCTGTGACTCAGTCATTGCTTCCCCCTGGCTCCAGATGGAAAGTAAACTGCTCCATCCCGATAACTGGCATGGATTACTATGCGCTCTGTGCCGGCTCAGCTGTGCTGGCTAGCACGTTTCGTAGATTATAAATCCAGAAGGTACTACTGTGATCACCTAATCTAACCCCTGCAGAACACAGGCCACAGAACGTCTCTGAATTAATTCCTGTTTGAACTAGAGCAGATCTTTTAGAGAAACATCCCACCTTGGTTTAAAAATTGCCAGTGATGGAGAATCCACCACAATGCTTGGCAAATGTTTCCAGTGGTTAATTACCTTCACAGATAACAATTGGTGCCTTATCTCCAGTCTGAATTTGTTTAGCTTCAATTTCCAGCAATTGGATCATGTTAGACCTTTCTCTGCTAGATTAAATAACCCATTATCAAATTTTTGTTCCCCATGTAGGTACTGATAGACTGTGATCAAATCACCCCTTAATCTTCTCTTTCTTAAAATAAGCAGATGGAGCTCCTGGAGGAACTCAGTGCTGCAGGTGTGTGGAGTCAAGGCTCTGCCCATTCCCCACCCACCAGTGTGGAAATGGGAGTAGTGGGCCTGTGCCAACTATTGTCTCCTTTGTTCACAGACTGGCAATACTGGTAGCCCATGCAGGGGAGTATAGGGAGCACCCTACTCTCCCTTGCTCTCTCACACAGGCATGGAACAAGGCTCACAATTGAGCTCTTGGGCTGTTCCCGGTGCTTTGATCACAGTTACAAATGCTTCGTTCCACCTTGTCATCTGAATCTGCCCTGAGAGCTTCATGCGGTTATGAGAGAGGAAGAGATCTTTTAAGAGAAGACGTCTACCCTGCACCAAATGTGAATACAGATGGAGACACAATGAAGGTCTTGTCAAAGGTAAGGGAATAAATGTGTTTAAAAGAATGAACATCCAGTGTGGCAAGAGGCAAAGAACTGCTGCTGAAGAGTTGACCTGTAAAAGGACAGTCCTGATAGAAGAATGCTTGTTCGTACCAAAGCATAGTTCACAGAAAAGCAGATGCTTCTTCAGTGGATAAACCTTTCCAAAGAACAGCGTTTTGCTCCAGCGAGAGTACCTGTTCAGCAAGTGTTAATCTTTCAGTGTCTTGTATGCTTTCATAGTCTGCTGTGTCCCCAGCACTGAAGATGAGGCATCTCCACTGGCTTTTCCTGGTGAACTAATCTGTTCTGACCTTTTCGAGACACAGAATTCAGCAGTCAAACGACTCGTATTTCCTATAGCTGTTGGTGTAAATAGCATTTGACTTCCTGTTTACACAGTGAATGCCTTACTGTATCCATTTACTGGATCTGAGGGGTACCACCCTTCTCTTTGAACTGAACAAGCCAGTGGCCATTCTGCAGGCATTGCTCTTGAAGAGGCGCAGAGGATCATCGAGCAGAGCATATACCTAAAAACCCACTATGGGCTGGATCCTCCACTGGTGTCAATTAGCATAGCTCTACAGATGTCTGTGATTTACATATTTATGTAACATTTGATGATTTCTGTGCTGATCAGGTTCTGACCCTGTCTTTTCAATTTCCTCAAATCTCCCTCTCCTCCCCCTTCCCCTTCCCCCCACCACTTTACTGTATTCCACTAGTCTTTGCCTCCAAAGCTGAAAGTAAAAGTCTGAAGTTTGGATCCATGTAGTTATTTGCTGGGAGGTGACTGACTGTCCTGGTTGTAGCCAGAGCCTTTTGCTACAAGCCACATTACCAGTGTCTTGAATATTTAGCAAAATACTGTACTTTGTCATTTCTGCTGCTGTATTTTTGCAGTGGCTTTGTATGGCCAAAGGATGACGTTTACCTCTGTGCAGAGAAGCCAGCATAAGGCTTATACCCCCACTTAAGTCCCACTAAAGTCCCTTTAGCATGCATTTCACCTGGAGTGACATTTAGACGCCATCTGATTGGTATTATAAATGTGTAAAGGGGGCGTTCTTGGGTTTCTTCACCCACATTTCCCTGTGCCCAGGGAGAAATCATTCTGGGATCCTAGCCTGGTTTGTTAATTTTGGGAAAGTTTGTTGTACTGTGTATGGCTAAATAGGTATTTACATTCAGTGCTTATACAAACTGACAATTTCACCTTTAAAATAAAATATCAGAAAGTATGTTCTTGTCTAATATGTTACAGGTTGCACATTACACAACTCTGTGTACTCAGTAAACAGCTACTTACATCTCGGAAGGTGGCCAGAAAGGCTAGAGACATCTAAAAGAAAAAAGAGAGAGAAAGCTTAGATTCTGCAGAAAATGTTGCAATGCTCAGAAAACATCTTTGTTACTCGCATGAGGGCTTTCAACCTGAGGCTGAGAATCTGCAGGATAAAGCATCTTAGTCTTTGTATTTCAGGGATATTGGGTCTTTAGGAAGATGAGAAAAGGGCCTTCCATGATCTCCATTTCAGTTTCCAATTTGCTGTTGTATAATCCCGCAAAGATTTATGCATGTGCTTAATTTTGCACCCGTGGACTAAAGTTAAGCACACTCAGAACTCATGGCCAGATCGGTACCTCAGTGATTTCCAGTGGATCTGGGAGGCTGAGCTCTGGAAACAGAGAGGAATTCACTACTGTCGGTGGATGAGGAAATGTTAACTTGTGTTCTTCTCATCTGCGTGACCTTGGCTGTGCAATTGCACTGAATGTGGAGGCCAATAAAATGAACAACCCCTGTTGCCTTCTGGTAGGGGTATAAAAATATAATTACTTCAAGAGTGACTTATGATTCAATGAAACAGGAACCTTCTCTTTTTTGATTGAATTATGCAACGGTATTCCTAGAAGACTGGAAGCAGATGGCTAGCTCTGGTCAGGCATTTAATAGCCTGAATTACGGCTGTGCAGAGGGGAAGGTGGATGAGTTTGAATTGAGCTTGACTGGAACGCATTATTCTTGCCCTTCTGGTTGCCTTGTGCCATGACACAATGACACATTCATGTGGAAGAAAGAGGCTGGGGGATGGAGCGAGATGTTTTGCAGAAACAAATCCATGAGGCATGTCTGCTGTGGAGACTGGCTGTGATACAGACTGTGATTGTTCTGAGAGGCGCTTTTGCAGCCAGGCCGCACAGCTGAATGCTGAGTGAGAAGCAAAGTGCTGTGCAGGAGGGCATGTTATAAAACCAATGCGGACATCCCAGTGCTGTTTGTGAGATGGGGCACTGTTCACGCTAGGCTTGTTGCTGTTCTGCAGAAACATTCATGAGGAAAACTGGGGAAAGAAAGAACACTGTCATGCAGAAAGAACTCTGCAAAGCCATGGAACTCACCGGCTAAAAGAAAAAATAAAACCATCAGCAACATACCAAATGCACACAAGTATAAGACATGTCTTCTGCACATATGGTTTGCCTCTTTTGATTGCTGGGTTCATGTGACTTAGTTAAAATTAGCACGGGTTGCATATGTTTTCATGAAAGCATGTGTGAACTCCCACATCCGAAAACACATTTGCTGCACTCTTAGGGGAGCTACCGGTGAACAGTGAGTGAGCAAGTGCCAAACCAACCACTAGGGTTTGGAAGGGTATGTTTAGTTCAGAGCATTAGTCTTCAAAGAAGCCAGCCAGAAATCACCGGTTCTATAACTCACTCTTTCCAGGGAACTGCAGTCCCAAAGACGAAATGCAAAGCAACCTCTGCTAAATAAAAATGTCTCTTTTGCCTTTCTCGTCTCACCAGCCCATGGCCCCTTTGTCAAGCTAACACACGGGAATATCTGCTCTGTGCTCCTGGACTCATAGCAGGACAATAAGACACAGTGCTGAGTTGAGAGTTTTCTTAGGCATTTTTATTCTCCTTTCCCACCATAGGAATCTCTAGGTCAGTACGTCCAGGAACAATTGCCATTCTTTCTCAAGGCAAGGGGGGGTGTCAGTTTCTTATTGGAACATTATAAGGAGCAGCAGAAGTAGGGATTTTCTGATCATGACTTGTCAATTGAGTTTAGTAGCTTGAGAGGGAGAGCAGGAATCTGTGACCGTTCTGCGCCCTTGCGAAAGGGCGTCAGTGCTGTATCTCCTGGTAAATTCTCCGACCTACATAAAAAGCTCTCGCCTTGTGTTTGGGATGGTTTTTCATCGTTGTTATGCTCCAGTCTCTCTTGGGCAAGGTCCCCATCACTGTTTGAAGCAGTAAGAAGTTTCCCCCAGGGCCCTACTATTAAAAAAAAAACCAAATAGCGATTTTGCTGCCGGTGAAAAGGTCTGAACTAACAGGACTTCAGACTGAAGTTGTCTCTTCGTTCACAGATGAGGCTGAGCAGCAATAGTGCCAGTGCCAGCTCCCTGTGCATTGCACCCCAATGTGCCTGACTCCAAAGTGGGAGAGGACAGTTCACTCTTTATGTCCTTTCACTGCTTTGCCAATGCTGAGGTGGCTAGGAAGGCTGCCAGTTGTAGACATGGCTCTGTGTTGTGCACATTTCACATTGCCTGCCTGTCTGTTTTTCTAAGTGGTATCTGAGCGCAAACAAAATGTTAAGAGTGAACAATCAGCCAGAGAGTATTCTCCCATCCCTTTGAGATGTGCTGAGAGATCATAAGTCTTTTCTTCTGCGGCTGCTTCTTCCTTTACTTGCCACCTTCAGAGAAGTTATGGTGGGAAAGCTCATGCAAAAAGATGGGTTGTGATTTTTGTTCGGAGAGTGGTAGGGTCTGTGATTGTTACAGCATCTGGCAGAGAGGAGTTCCAGCTGCTGATGAGGCCAGAACCCCTGAACTTGCAAGTTTCACCCAGGGCATTGTCAACAGCAGAGTCCCATAGGTCCATATCCCATTCCTTGAACAATCTAGTCCTCCACAGTGAGAATGACTAATCTGCACTCTGCTGTGGTTAATGTGCACCTTTCTCCTGACCCAAGAGCGCTCAGATGCTAGGAACTGTCCAATACAAGAGGAGCAGGAGGTAAAGGCAGCACTTAGAGCTGTTTGACTCCAGTTCTCCACCTGGATGCAGCGTTGGGTTCTCCAGCTGCAGTCTCTTTAGCGCTAACCCCATTCTCTTTCCTGTGGACCTAGTGCTCACGTGGCGTCTGGGAAGCGTGCTATGAGCCTGCAGTGTCACTCCATTACCGGTGTTTGAGAGGGAGTAGGGAGAGGCCCTGAACTCCTAACAATGACGTCAAATCACCTTCTCCTCTGACCATGACAAAACCATCACCTGTTTGGCTTTGTTAGTGAGCTAAGTAGCCATGTGCTTGATCTAAATGGGGCAGTAGCTTTCTTTGTTTAAAACAGCAACATGCAACTCAGCCTCCTGAGTCAAACTATTAGGTGTCAAACCCTCCACTTCCCCCAAGCCCAGGAATCTGGAGAACAGGGAATGGGGCAGTGAGAAGAGAACAGACGAAGACAGATGTTTCCATGACCTTGTCTTGAATGAACAGCATCCGTGCCATTTCTCCCCTCCTGCCTCCCCAATGGATCTATTCATCTTGAGTGTGCCAATAAAATCAAGCAGAGTATTGGCATTGTGTCAAGGTATCAGCCATGGATGTGGGTTCCATACGTTAAACAGCCATACAGCCTGCATTTTATGAAGCCAGCTACTCATCGCATCACTGGGTTTATGGTGATTATCGAATCAGCCACTCATAACTAGGGGATGGGGAAATTGTTACCAGTGGCTTTTATGATCTGCCCTAAATCAAGGGCTCTTTTTTCATTTTCATTTTTTAATTTTAATTTGGGGTGGGGGGTGCCACTCCTTTTTTTTTTCTTTTTTTAACTGCATAGTAACTTATCAGTCATCTTGAATGTTACATGAAATGCAACTCTTGTTTCTGCATTGTGCCTATTACATTGTCTTAAAAAAACAAGCAAGTGTTCTTCTGGAGCTCTGAAGTATGGAGATTCATTTTCTGCTGCTGTGGTCTCTTTGCCATGGGCAGGATGATGTATGAACAGGAATAGCAAATAACTGTTTACAGCAAGCAAAGTCATGGAACAGCCCACTTTAATTTCTGCTCTCCACTGGAGACCATCTTTGCTGATGGTCGAAATTAATTAAGCAGGAAGGAGGAGAGTCAGGAGGCAGCACGAATCCAGTTCTGACATTGAAATATTAATGGAGAGATAATCAAGAGAGAGTATGTGTGAATATCTAATCAGCTTACAGTTTGCATGTTTACTGATGCAGTGAGCTTTTGGGCACAGTCATTTAGGGCAGTCAGTTAGGAGCGGAGGTGGGTGTGACTGCTGGCTGACTTCTCAGTCTGGAAATAAATAATGCAGGCGAGTGTAGTGGGGTGAGGCATGTTTCCCCCGTGCATTTTGATGTTTCTTATGTCATCTCTGTGAGAACATATTGCTCAGGCTCGGTGTGTCTGGCTTTAACCTGAGACAGGAGTTCTTCCCTGGCCAAGATCACAGAACCCTACTGTCGCACAGCTTTGTTTTCACAGCAAGGCAGCTCAGGGGCGTGGTGGCAATTACATGCCTGGTCCTGCAAGGTGCTGCGCATCCTCTGTTCCCACTGATGTCAGTAAGGATTGAGCGCTCAGCTTCTCATAGGGATTGACCCTAAGAATCTAATCCTCTGTACAGAAACAAATATTCAAACGGCTCAACCCCCTAACTCAAAACCTAATATCTGTGGGTTCAGGAATGGCTCCTAATAGACAGGGGTGTGTTGCCATATCCTGCCAAACAGTGAATGGCTTGACTGTGCTATGCCTGCATGTATGTCAGATCTCCATACCATTTTGCAGGGGAGCTCAAGGCAACATACATCTTGCATGAATGGCACATGTTGTAGTCATATGGTTCCCCAGCACATGCTCCAGCCCTGTGGGATGTGGGGTATAAACAGCTTTACGGGTCCATTCGCAGAAGGGGAAAGAAAATGATGAGAAATGATTCCGTGACAAAACTGGACTGAATTTAACGAAAATCCCAAAAGTAAATGTCACTATTGGCACCAGAAACAGTCAAATACCATTTCTCACATGAATGTCAGGGTAATAAGGACTCAGGCCTTGGAGATTTTTATTGCTGTATTTCTGAAAACAGTTTTTTCCTCTAGCACAACGGAAATTGGATTTTGCAGAGCTGTGAGGGATTTGTGTGCAGCAGATAGTGGTATGGAATGATAAAGCAAAAACCTGTTTACAGACCTGTTCATAACGAACGGTAGCATTGCACAGGTTACCAAGGAGTGGCCTGGCTTTTCAAAGGTTTTCTCGGGCTCTGTAGCCTAATCCCTGTGGAAATATCTGTTGTTACTACTTAAAAGGGAGAATCCTGAACTCGCCGCTTGAATGCATAACAAATGTGAAAAGAACTTTGTGTAAAGCAAACATACAGGGTCAGTAACTTAGACATTAAATTACATATGGAGTTTGGTAATAGGATAGTGTACATACCCTTTCACATGCAAGCCAATGGTTCAGACACAGTCCCAAGTGAGTCTGAAAATGGTCGCTAACTAAGTGAAGTCTGCTGGTAGTTGGTGGCCTGAATCTACTGCTCAGTGGGCAGGTGGACACACATCCCACTTGACACCAATTGCCCCCGTTGTTGGCAGCGAATGGATGCAGACTCCATCACCCTGTTGACCAATAGTTTCTCCAAGACAGGTGGGTGGCTGTTTACAGGCAAACTTGTACAACTAACTAGGGAGCCTTTGCCACAGCACCTTTCTCCAGCACCTGCAAGAGAATGAAAAGCAAATGATTTGCCATCAGAGCCCAAGGTGGTGGTGTGCTACACAGAGAGCAGCTAGTGAGGTGGGATGCATTTCTAGAGGAGGTGGTGGAATATGGTAGCATAAGTATATTTAAGCAAGAACTGGATGGCTGCATGGACTCAAATACATTAATTTCTGTGAGGAGTAAGAGCATGACACCCGGCTGGGGGCAACAGAGAATACGTTTTCTGATTATGCTCCCTCCCCCGCCCCCCAAGGTAGGCTAATATGGCAATGTGGAGGGGGGATCATAAGTCTTTTTTTCTGGCACAAAAAGCTTTCCAAAGCGTTGTGAATTATTTTTCAAAAGTGGACAAGCTGTAAAGGTAAAGGTGGCAGAATTGTAATCCAGCTCTGGTGCAAGTGGTGTATTTTGGCACATGACCATGTGATGACACTGGCTAGCTGTTGGCTTCCAGTTCTTGGTTTTGACCTGTCAAAGCTCTACAGGGGACCTGCCTACTTGAGAAACAGCTCTCCCCGTGTGCCACATTGCTGTTGTTGCAGTCAGTGGAGGCATCTGAGCTGGAGTCTCCTTGCTAGAAAAGAGGGAGCTGCTAGCAGGGAGTTCTTCATGAAGAGCCCTCAACTTTGGAACCCACTCCCCTCCCTTGCTCTGATATCGCCCAAATCCGTTGACCTTTAGTGTATTTGTTGGGGAGGACTGAGTGATTGGCTATCATGGGGCATGGCTTTTTGGCAGGGGAGAGGACATTTTGCTACTTTGAATTACTAACTGGTTATGTTGGATCATATTAAAGAAGTTCTGTATTAAAATCACAAATGAGTTTGATTCCCCATAGTTTAAATTCCAGGGTATTACTAATTAAGAGGTCTCTTGGGTTTTGGTACTGTTTCTCTCCCTCTATGTGTGAAACTTGCAAGCTGCTAATTGTGTTAGTACATTCTAAGACAGAATCTGTTCTCAAAGCAATTCACAGAGACTCAAAGCAATACTCTAACAACAGAAACAGCACCCAGAGACTCCCCGCCCTTTTGTTGTATTAACAATTGTGATTAAAATAGAGATAGAGGATGTATGTGGACGGATGCTTGGTGTGGATAACAACTGAATGATCAGGGAGGTGCCAGCCTAAGAATCCAGTGTCCATCGGCTGAAGAAGGCGTCAAGTGGAAATAACCAGAGGACCCCCGGAGGGCAGACTGGAATCCACCCAACAGCCTCAAGAATGGGAGAACCAAAGAACAAGATAACTTCTTGGAGCCGTCAGGAATGTGCTATCTGCTGATTGATTCAGCAACAGCATGATGAAGCAATTCCCATAGACTGGCATAGGAAGAAATTCCTATAAAAATAGACTCTTAAAAAGTGAGAACTTTGGGGTCTGATTCTGCAAACCAACTTCCAGGAGCATCAGATGAGCATCTGACAAGGCCCTGCTCCCTCCTCATGTCCAGGCCACCTGGCCAGTGGCTTGGCATGAGCAACTCTAAGGCTGGTAACTATGATGACAACCTTGCAGAACCTCTGTGTGTGTATGTGTGTGTGTGTGTGTGTGTGAATGTGTGAATAAATATGAGATTGAATGGAATGTTATAGCTATAACTAACTGCTTACTATGATAACAACCTTGCAGAACCTGTGTGTGTGTGTGTGTGTGTTTGTATGAATGAATGAGTGAATAAAGATGAGATTGAATGGAATGTTACAGCTGTAACTAACTGCTTACTATGATTCTTTCTGTATTCACAATAAATGTGGTATTTTGCCTTTTTCCCTTTAATAAGATCCTGCTGGTTTTTAATTTATTGGTACAACATTTTGGTGGAGAATTGCGAAAGGGGGAATATTGGTAAAAAACCTCAGTTATTGTAAATATTGGTGTGCACACCGCCAGCTCTAGTGAGCTAGGCATTTCTATTAGGTTAACCAGACCTGCTGGCCTCCGAGAAGGTAGTAGGGGACCTGCTGGCCTCCGAGAAGGTAGCAGGGAAAACAGATTAAACCAGACCTGCTGGCCTCCGAGAAGGTAGCAGGGGACCTGCTGGCCTCCGAGAAGGTAGCAGGGAAGAACAGATTAAACTAGACCTGCTGGCCTCCGAGAAGGTAGCAGGGAAAACAGATTAAACCAGACCTGCTGGCCTCCGAGAAGGTAGCAGGGGACCTGCTGGCCTCCGAGAAGGTAGCAGGGAAGATCAGGTTAACCGGACCTGCTGGCCTCCGAGAAGGTAGCGGGGAGAAATAGGTTAACCAGACCTGCTGGCCTCCGGGAAGGTAGCAGGGGACCTGCTGGCCTCCGGGAAGGTAGCAGGGGAAAAACGCATAGATTAAGCTATGATTTCAGAATCTTGGCTGTGTCACTTGCTAAGTAATACCAGCAGTGACAAAGAGATTGATATATCCATGTTAAGATGTTTAAAAGAAAACAGGGTAAGCCAGTACCAGAGGGAGGAATGGAGTCAGAAGGAACTCCAACCTCACCTTTTGTTAAAGAAATTACACCTTTTAAACAAAACCTTCAATAATTTGGGCACAGTCCTTGGACTAAACAAGCCCTAGCTGATGTCTGCACTATTTCGGACCTGGAGGATAGATTGGCTCAGTATATCCTCATATACAAGCCTTCTAGTGCTGCCAAAAGAGATGCAGCAGCAATTTGGTTGTTGTGTGAGGCATGTAAGGATTGTTCCCTCCGCTTGTCTTCACATAAAGAGGAAAAGGCACAAACGGAAAAGGGAGCAGACAATTCGAAGGTGCTGGCTACAAATACCCAAAGCCAGCTGAAAATAGTGAAAGAGGCACTCCAGGAATACAAAAAGAGTGAAAAAAGTTAACTCTGCAGAGGCTGGAGGGAGGCAGATAAAGGGGGAGAAGGTCCTATGTATGGCACCCCCAGGCATAATTACAAAGATAAAGAGTTAAAAAAAAAAAAAGTTAACTCTGCAGAGGCTGGAGGGAATTAAGCAGCTAAACTTTGTGAAAATGTTAAAAAGGAAAAGTGTTAGAGAAAGAGCATTCTTGGTTTCTTTGCAGCCATTCTGAAAGAAAAATGGGCCCTTTTCCAAAGGAATGTCTGTAAATTAGCCAGGCAAAAATAAACTGATTAAAATCATTTGACTGGACAATTTAGTCAAATTTGCTAAAAGAACATAAGAGGGTTCTATTGGAACTTAGCTGCCTCAAATGTATAAAGGGAATGTAAGATGTAAAAAAACCAGAGCAGTGTGGAAGGGATGTTAAAGAAAATGTGTATGTATCTATCTCTGTGTGTGTAAATATGTAAAATTCTAAGGACCAGTTGGTTTTGTTTTAAATAATGCCACTAAAAATCCATTTGACTCTTTAATTCAAAGTTGCAAAACTGACAGACCTTTTTGCTAGACACAGGTAATTAGTGTTGTTTGGCTTTGGGATTTGGCATTTAACCCTTAAAAGGTAACTCAATGCTTTACAAAATTTAAAATGTTTTTAAGTTGTGGCTGCAGCAGTGCAGTCAAAATCAGGAGAATATAAAAAAAAAAATTCTGGATTCTTTTTGTTTGTTTGTTTTTGTAACAAAATAGCAGATGAGAGTTGTAGTACAAAAAAAAAATTAAAGACAGTGCCCCTCTGAAGCAACAGCAGGGGTGAGGTGCACAAAACAAAAAGAAGCAATGTTAGAAACACTGAGTCTTAAAATGGCTCTGAGTAATCAGACTGTCACTTTGATAAAGGTACATGAAACCTCTGTAAGCAAAAAAAGAAATAGTGACACCTTATGTAAAAATGGATCTGGATAATGTTATAGAAGTTAAACTATGGAAGGAATGTGCATTTGCCCCAGAACATGTGCAGGGTATATTGTAGAAGGGGCAAAAGAAATGCAAACATACCATGCTACTTAATTAAAATGCTATTAGGGCTCCAAAGGGAGCCACAATAGGTTGGGTTTTCTTTTTCAGATTGCTGTGTGTTTTGGAAGCAGAAGTTAAAAGTAATCAAAACTCTGGTGAAAGTTGATGGTGTCCCTTTTAGTGAGCTGCTGATGGCTTTAAATCCAAAAGCAGGAAGCTTCTGTGAAAATGCAAATTACCTAAATGATAAAGGAAGGAAAGAATTAGCAGCACAAAGGAGCTGCAGATAAAGGACATACCTGGTCAGCAAACAAATTGTCTAAATAAAAGGCATGGGATAACAAGATAATTTTAATAAATTTAATGATAATAAGTATCCCTGTAACAATGTATAGTGTGTATGATTTTTGGAAAAACCCTTTAACGTCGTATGGTAATGATGCTTCTCAGTTATTACCTGTAAATAAAACTTAAAGCTTAACACAGCAGGAAAAACATTATTAACTTGGTCTGCAGTATAAGAAGGAAAACTCAGGGATTTAATGACTAAACAGTGGGATAATTTCCCCATAACCCTTAAAAGATAAAAGCCATTGAAACCTGGCCTGCCTATAGAACAAAAACAGGAAAATGTGGGGGCAATTCCTCTGTTTTGCCTGCAATCAGCAAGGGTATTTGTAAAAGAAATATTTTAAGCAATAATCTGCCACCCCAAAAGGGGTAGAAACATGTTCTTTTTGTCTTTCAGAAAATCAGGAAAAGCTAATGCCAGCTGAAAAGCAACCCAAAACCATGAATCTACTGTCACAATAGAAATTGTGTTTTGTGTTCTATGTTTTGTCTTGTGTTTTGTCTTGTTGCTAGCACTGTTGTGTGTTTAAAAAAAAAAAAATACTGAAGACCTGCAGGAACTTAAAAATAAATTAAGCTTTCTGTCCCAGCTACAGGACAGCCTGATACAAAAACAAGTACATGCCAACGTAGACTTGGTCCAAATTGGTCTGGGTAACCTAAAAGCCCGATGGAATCTTTGGCAATGGCTTAATACTACCACATGGCTTATGCATAAGAAAAAAAAAATTAGAAATAGGAAACTACACAGCCATAGCTATGGGATGCACTGAAATGCAGAAACTTGCACTAGCTACTTTGGAACACAAAATGTTCTGGGTCATATTGGGAAATATTAAGGTTTGATGCATTTGTTAAAAAAGAAAGAGATCATTGTTTGACACTTATCAATATGAATGGATTCAATATGTTTCCAGTATTGTAAAACCAGACTTGTTAATGGGAGAAATTGTTGTCAAAATTGCACACCAACAGTCCCTGGAGGCAAAGGTATTGAAGGTTAGCCCACTCCCCATATTACACATGGGATCCTTCTGGCTACCCTGGACCTTGAGCCAGTGGGCTGGGGAGGGAGGGAAGCTATTGGACACTAGAGGTTGTACCGAATGGACTCCTCAAAAGTGGGTGTGCCTCACCTTGCCTGTTGCCCCAGAACCTTGTAGTAAAGATACATCACTAGGATCGTGTATGTGGCATGAATTGGAATCACAAACTCAAATTGCCTCACAGTACCTTCTCTTGAATAGGCTACATAGAAAGTGACACTGACGATTATAAATCTTAGTGTCAAAAGGGGGATTATGTTGGATCATATTAAAGAAGTTCTGTATTAAAATCACAAATGAGTTTGATTCCCCATAGTTTAAATTCCAGGGTATTACTAATTAAGAGGTCTCTTGGGTTTTGGTACTGTTTCTCTCCCTCTATGTGTGAAACTTGCAAGCTGCTAATTGTGTTAGTACATTCTAAGACAGAATCTGTTCTCAAAGCAATTCACAGAGACTCAAAGCAATACTCTAACAACAGAAACAGCACCCAGAGACTCCCCGCCCTTTTGTTGTATTAACAATTGTGATTAAAATAGAGATAGAGGATGTATGTGGACGGATGCTTGGTGTGGATAACAACTGAATGATCAGGGAGGTGCCAGCCTAAGAATCCAGTGTCCATCGGCTGAAGAAGGCGTCAAGTGGAAATAACCAGAGGACCCCCGGAGGGCAGACTGGAATCCACCCAACAGCCTCAAGAGTGGGAGAACCAAAGAACAAGATAACTTCTTGGAGCCGTCAGGAATGTGCTATCTGCTGATTGATTCAGCAACAGCATGATGAAGCAATTCCCATAGACTGGCATAGGAAGAAATTCCTATAAAAATAGACTCTTAAAAAGTGAGAACTTTGGGGTCTGATTCTGCAAACCAACTTCCAGGAGCATCAGATGAGCATCTGACAAGGCCCTGCTCCCTCCTCATGTCCAGGCCACCTGGCCAGTGGCTTGGCATGAGCAACTCTAAGGCTGGTAACTATGATGACAACCTTGCAGAACCTCTGTGTGTGTATGTGTGTGTGTGTGTGTGTGTGAATGTGTGAATAAATATGAGATTGAATGGAATGTTATAGCTATAACTAACTGCTTACTATGATAACAACCTTGCAGAACCTGTGTGTGTGTGTGTGTGTGTTTGTATGAATGAATGAGTGAATAAAGATGAGATTGAATGGAATGTTACAGCTGTAACTAACTGCTTACTATGATTCTTTCTGTATTCACAATAAATGTGGTATTTTGCCTTTTTCCCTTTAATAAGATCCTGCTGGTTTTTAATTTATTGGTACAACATTTAATCTAATTGGGTGGTCGGGGGGCGGCATTTTCATTGCATTTGTTGTGTCCTCCTTTTGTAAAATTAGCCCTTATAGTTGCTTATGAGGGAAAATCTGTTTAGGTCTCGTTTAGTAAATTTACTGGTGAGAAGACACCCAGCTTCATATCATGCTTTTGTGGAAGGGGATTTAGTTAACTGGACAGTGAGAAAGTATTTTCTGACATTTAGTGGTTGGGGTGGGAGGAAGCTTGTGGTGAAAGATCCCACAGCACTTTAAAAACCACAGCTTAAATTCTCTGAAGAAGACTGGAAAATTGGGAGGATGGTTCCTGAACAGGGTTGCAAGAATGCAAGCTGGTGAAGGATGGGTAGTATTGATAAGTCACCTCCTTAGGCAAGGAGCACTGTTCATTTCTCCTCAGCTAATTATCTCCCTAAGGTCTCCATTAGTCCACTTTAATCTTTCTGACTGAAAAGAAGTGTCTCCATCTCATCTAAAACACTCAGAAGACAGAAAGACATGGGTGAGGATAGCCAAACACATAACTAAGAGGGCCGTTCTGTTCCCTGAGGTTGTATATTGACTGTAGACAGTAATATAAGCTTGTTTGTAAAATCCTGTGGTGAACACTGATGCACAGGACTGTCTAGGATTTGGGTGAGTTAGTCCCACTGTTATTAACAGGAAATAGTAGGCACATGTACACTTCAGAAAGAACACACTCTTTACAGATGAGTCATTTAGCTTTAGCATGCATAGAAATGTTCCAGTGGAAAGGTTCTTTTTTGTACATGCTGCTTAATATTCTTTAAGATGCTCACGACATTTATTGGCAAGATGTATTTCTTGCAAATATCAAAAGTGAAGGATTTCAAAACATCTCATGAAAAAAATTAAGGTCAGCCTGAGGGAGAATACAGGAGCAAACAAAAGATGAAATAATTTACTATCTACAAGGAAGGTACATGTATAATGACAAGTCATGCTCAACTGTGGTCTGAAGGAAGATTGTTTACATGTGTGATGGGAAGCAGCCACAAGGCACTGGTTTTACAAGTTATGGTGATTTACTCAATTTAAACAAGATTTTTCTTAATTAAAATAATCTTAAAATTAAAGGATTCCTTGATAATCTGACTGTCAGTAGTTTCTCTATAATTGTGCACGTGAACAACTTTACACCTTGTATTCTCTCCACTAATTAGCAGAATTTGCTTTTAACCTATGATGCAGTGTGTCTGGGAATGGCTTGTCTTGACTATCGGGCAGTGTTCAGAATGCTGTAGTTAAGGCTGAGAACATAAGAATTGCCATATGGGTCAGACCAATGGTCCCCCTAGCCCACTATCCTGTCTTCCAACAGTGGCCAATGCCAAGTGCTTCAGAAGGATGAACAGAGTAGGCAATCATCGAGTGATCCATCCCCTGCTTTTGGCAGTCAGAGGCTTAGGGACACCCAGAGCATGGGGTTGCATCCCTGATCATCTTGGCTAACAGCCATTGATGGACCTGTCCTACGTGAATTTATCTAATTCTTTTTTTTACCCTATTATAGTGTTGGCCTTCACAACATCCCCTGGCGAGGAGTTCCACAGGTTGACTATGCATTGGGTGAAGAAATACTTCCTTTTGTTTGTTTTGAACCTGCTGCCTATTCATTTCATTGAGTGACTCCTGGTTCTTGTGCTATGTGAAGGAGTACATGGCACTTGTTCGCCCAGTCATGATTTTTTAGACTTCAATCATATCCCCCCCTTAGCAGTCTCTTTTCCAAGCTGAAGAGTCCCAGACTTTTTGTTTGTAACTTATATACTAATGATGCCTGGCCAGGAACTTGTACTTCACAGTCAGGCATATCACAGAGCTAGCAGGTCTGCTTATTCCTTATTCCTTCTGCTTGTCTGCTTATTCCTCTTCATCCACAGTCACGGAACTGGAAGGTTGTTTTGTTTTGTCTGTTTGTTCTTGCCTTGTGGCTGCTTCCCGTCACACATGTAAACAGTCTTCCTTCAGACTACAGTTGAGTGTGACTTGTCGTTTTGCATCTATCTTCCTTGTAGGCAGAAAACCTTTACACTTAATGGTCATCACTAGGTCACTAACTCTCACTGGTCTGAAACAAGACAAACCAGCTGACCAACTGAATGCCCAGCTGAAGATTAAATTGACTTGGGGCCCAATCCTGTGAGGGGCTGGGGGCTTCCTGCGAAGTGCTGAATGGCCTGAACTCTAAGGCTGAAGGTAAAGCCTGGCAGGGGGTCCAGCTCATGCAGAATGAGGCAGACCACCTCCTCAGCGGGACAGGCTGGTGTAAGCACACCATCCCTGTCCCAGGTGCTAGAACTAGGGGTGCTACTGCACCCCCTGACTTGAAGTGGTTTCCATCATATACAGGGTTCACTGTTTGGTTCAATAGCTCTCAGCACCCCCACTATACAAATTTTTCCAGCACCCCTGCCTGCAATCTAGTCTTGAAACTGGCTCATAGTCCACTTCCATTACCTCTTCAGGGCTTTGGTTCTTAATTTCAGAGCCATCCAAAGTACTAGTCCAGTACCAGTCCACACATGGAACAGTTACAATACAATGTATAGGGAACACCTGTCAGTAGGAAAGGCAGAAGGTGTAGAAGATTATGAAAACCAGGTTTGGGAGCAAATGACTGAGCTTTGGGAACTGGGAGGGTAATGGAATGGGATGTAATTGTTTTATTGGCAAGTAGTTTAGGTAAAGAAATTTTGAGACTGGATTTTATGAGATGTAAGGAGTTTAACTAGGTGTAGAGAGGCAGAGAAGTTGTTCCAGATGGTGGAGGAAGAATGAAAGAAAGATTTACTGTCCACTCTCTGGAAACAAGGACAGGGAGATGTCTGGTCCTTGAACAGTGTCAGAAATACACTCGGAAAATGGCAAGAGATGAGATGTTAAGAGGAGAGGCAAATGTATAGAAGATATTCCAAATGAGTGATTCAGTCCTGGTCCCATATAAGTTAATTGCTAAATTCCCATTGACTCGAATGGAAACAGGAATGGACTGTTGCGGAGAGACTTTACACAGGATCCTCCAATGAACAGGAAGCTGAATGGAGATTTTGGAGGGTGGAGAGAAATTGGTTTTGTTTATGGATTCAGGAGAGGAGATGACTATGAAGTCCTGTTCAGTTACTGGAAAGGCTTTTAACTGTAATTCCAATGCCAATTAGTTCACCCATCAGATTAAACTATGGTGGAACTGCAAACAAACTACAAACCAAAACACCTTTGGCAGCTTCCAGTTCCGTGGATGTGGATGAAGAGGAATAAGCAAACAAGAGTTACTTGACAGCTCTGTGATATGCCTGAGTGTGAGGTACAAATTCCTGGCCAGGCCTCATTAGTAAATCACTTTTCCAAACACTCTCTTGGCATATAATTTTTTTTCACCCTTCCTGACGTTTTTGAAAAAAAAAAATCTAAGAAGTTACAAATGACATGACTCTATGACATTTTAAATATTTAAAACAAGAGTAGAGTCTACATCCACGACCTTTAACAAATGTACAGTAATGTGAGAACAAATTTGCTTCGGAACAGCTGCTGTCTCGGTACAAACTGGCATGAAGATTAGGAAAGTAATTGGCTAGTTTTCAGATAATTACCATAATTATAGTGACACCATTTGGATCACATCTAACTGTGTTTCTGCTGCACATTGGATAATTTTATAATTGGCAGCATTTAAATCGACAGTGAAGGTAAAGATTTTCCTGGAGTGTAAATCCTGAGCAGGTCAGAGATGGGAGGACATAAGAGAGTTTGAAGGGAGTGGGATTGGCTTTTATATATATGGCTGCATTCTAGGGCATTCACACCACATGTTCTCAGTAGCCTAGCGGGCTGGACAATTATCTGCTGATTGCACTGTCAGCCAAACGATCTGTGTTTGAGTTCCAAGCTCTGTTCCTTGGTGATAAAGAAGCACCTCTTACTGGTCAGATTAATGTTGTTTCCTGGACCCCATTGCTCTCAAGTTATACTCTCTGGCTGACCTAGGAGCAGTGCTGATAGGTTACAATGGGAGGAGCACCCAGCTCTTGGCCTAATTCCAGATAACAGAGACATGGGCCTATGGGTGGGCAGAAGAAAAAATGAAAGGAGAAAAATGGGGTAAATTCAAGACAATCTCCCCTGCCCCCAGCTCTGATTCCTGTTAAATGTGCAGCCTGTGTACCTAACCATCCTCCTTATGTAGGTATCCGTTTGGTGCTGAATAACACAGTGCAGCAGGTGATGGTTTAATGATGTTTTGGGCAAGGACCATATTATTGTTCTTTTCGTACAGTGCTTTGCAAAGTGGGTTCCCTGGTCCATGACGGGGACTCCTTTTGGTAGCCAAGAGCACTTCCTGGAGCTGGAACACTGATCCTTTGGGGCAGGCCTGACTCTGGTTAATAAGGTCTGCCAGGCTGCAAGAGAGACATGGTACGACATATGCCTAAGCATGTCACGCCACACGGTACAAGAGATTTTATTACCTCCTGTGTCTCGTCCCACTTGCATCATGTGGACAATGTTAAGTGGAGAATTCTCTTAAGATTCCAGTCCTGAAGGCAGTTCATCCAGGGTCCCTGAGAGTAGAAGGGGCCAGAGGTAAGTTTAGGGCCCAGCTGAGGGATGTCTTCAGAAAAGAATGCAGCTGGCAGGGGCAAATTGGGCATGTCTGCTGGAAGACTCTTAGCACTGAGGCAAAGCATTGGGTCACTGCCTCTGAGACTTTGTAGTTTTTAGAACAAGGATCTGGGACTCTCTAGGCTCCTTACTGCTGTATCCAACTTCCTGTGTGCCTTGCTTAGAACAAGCCACTTAAGGCATCTCTGTGCCTCAGTTTCTCTTCTGTAAAGTGGAGAAAATAACCCATAGAGGCTTATAGTCAGACTTGATTAGCAGATGCCTGCAAAGTGCTTTGCCATCCCCAAGCATTTTATAATGTTTTACTTTGTGCATTAGGCTCCTCTTTGCTGTTTTCAGCAGATCCTTTCTCACGGGTCCAGCACAGGCACCTGCTGTGTAGGTTTGCAGAAGAAGAAAATCTGTTAAAGTGGGGGAAGAAATACCATGCAGAGCTGTATTAGGAGGGATGCTGGACACCAGCTGATGAACTGGAGCTTCTCCTGCCCCATGGCTCATAGCTTCTGGGAGAGCTTTATTCCTGTGGTCAGCAAGGCCTCTTGTCAATCCCTTATTTTCTAGGATCTGTAGGGCTGGCTTGTGAGATTTGCGCACAGCCTGAGCAAAGCTGACTGCCCCAGGTTGAGCTCCTGGAAGGGTTTTCCCTCAGGAAGTCATAACCCCCACTTCCTGAGTAGCTGATTGCACAAGGGACTTGCTGTCTCCCCGTGGGCTGGTGTGGAGTGGGCCAAACTCACAGCCCTGCCTTCTCCCCTCCCGTCACATATCATTTGAGTACAGAAAGTGCAGCTGTGACAGGCCCTGCTGCTAGCTGCCCAAAGGGCCGAGGGTCCTTGTATACTGCCACTCCCCTGCGCACCTGCACGACAGCCCATCTCTCTCTAGTCCTGGGGGGTTTTAGTCTGTCCTGGTATTCCTAGAGAAATCAACACATACTCATTAGACACAGCACATACATGACACCTTCCATGTCCAAAGCTGAGTACAAACATTAACTAAGCAATGATCTGCAGAGAATAATCAGAAGCCACTGGGAGATTCTTCACGAGGCCATTCTGACCATAGCCAAGCGTCTCTCTGTGTTGCTGGGTTGTATGTTCTCTCTGCCCTCGCACTCTGCCTGCATTTGCGTTGGAAAAGCAGACGGCAAAATCTCTGCCTATCAGACCTGATTTTCGTTTTCAGCGTAGCTGCTCTGTGATACATCAGGGAATGACTGTTACTTAGACGAACTTTCTGCTGGCTGCTGTGTGGGGAATTGGAAATGTAGCAACCAAAGCATTTGTGCAGCTTTAAGTTGTTGTTTTTTTTTTTTAAGCATGTTAACTGCTTGGCAGGGCTGGAGCTTCCCCTGCTGACTGCCCAGACATTTTTCACAGCTGTCAGGTAATCCCTGCTGTGGGTACCATGGAGCTAAAACTAGCATAGCCTCCTCTGCTAGGCGACTGGCTAGTCCTCCAGTTTACCTTGTGGCACTTCCACAGAATGGGGCGAGCGCTGGATTCCCCCTCCGCAGGCTGGCAAGGAGCTGGGCGCTCCAGTGACTGATGATCTCAGAGCCCGAGGAGGTGGCTCAGTTCACTTTGTTCCCCTGAATCCTGGGCAGCTGATGCGGCTGTTGTATGTTTAGTGCGGCATCAGGCGGAGCTTGTACACACACGACACTGTCAGGCACAGCTCCAAGGCGCACACGGTTTGTCCCTTCGGGGAAGAGGAGAGGTTTAGGAAGCAAAGCGGAAAATGGCAGCTCAGAAACTACACTGAGCCCCCTTTGCTGGCGCTTTAACATTTAATCCCATCTGGCTCGTGTGCTGGGAGGACAGGAGGGGGTTAAACTCACCTTGGGGTGGTTTTTTTTTTTTTTTTGGCATGGAAAAAGCATGTTACAAGAACGAAGATAATGGCTGCAACGGGCTTGGGTGCGGGCTGCTGCACAGACACAGAGCTTCTTTCCCATTGCCCTGTAAACACGACATGAGCTGCCGCACTCACAGCTTCCACCAGCTTGTGCGATGAGCCGCACGAGAAGCTCTGAACTTCGCTGACCTGCCCCGCTCTGAGGTCACTAGTGAAGGCAGCCGCGCACAGCCCCGTGCTGCATTCCAGGGCGGGCCTTGGTCGCTGCTCCTGCTTCACTTCACCTTTTACAGAAGCCTGAAAGCTTCAGTGGCTGAGTCCCTCCCCACACTACCTTTTGGAGCCGTGACCAGGGGAAGTCACGGAGGAATGGGCGCCTCATGCTTTTCCTCAGGCTTCTGCTTCATGCGGATTTGAGAAGTCCCACCGAGCAAGGCACTGAGTGGTGGTGTGCTAATTCTCCCAGCAGCCTGGCCAGCTGTAACTGCATCAAGGATCAGCGATGGTGCTTTTCTCTGTAATAAACCCATCTGGCCCCAGAGAGGCTTAACAGCTCTCTTCAAGCCCGTTTGATTTGGGGGTGCCTGAAAAATCCAAGCAGAAGGGGGAGGGGGAGGAAATCGGGTTGAAAAATGGAGATCTTGTTGAAAAATGCCACACCAGATCTCGAATATCTGTGCGGGGTTCGGGAGAGGGTGGTTTGTGGGGAGAACCGGAGGTATTTTACAGTTACCTTATGCAGTGGTAAGTTGTTTGCTTTATTCCAGGGATGGGGTTGTATTTGTTCTGTCTCCCTGCCTTGCCTTGATAGAATTCATGCCAGTCACAGATAACGATGTGTACCAAGGAAACTTCATTGCGGTGGGAGAGGAGGGAGGGAGCTGGGTTGCAGGATGCCTGTTTCCTAGCTATAGCTTCCTCCCCGACTTTGATTTATGGCCATAAAGAGGCCGTGTGTATGGAGGTGGTATAAATCTCATCCAAAACAGCGGGAAGGAGGAAATTTACACTCACTCACTATGCAAAGTTCAGCTTCCTAGCATATGGAATGCAGCCTTCCAGTCCATTGCTGAAGCACTGAGTCGCTCAGTAACGAGGCAGAGATCCTTTCTGTAATTTCAAAGGGTCTGTGTGCTGGGGGACTCTCCTTTTCTGAGGAGGCTTTTCCTGATCTTCAGCCTAAATTTTCATTTTATTAATTTCATCATGTTCCTATTTATACTCCATTGTACCACCCTAAATAATTACTTTTCAGTGATCACATCCTTCAAATACTCATCATGGTCTCCTTTAATTGTCTCTTAACAGCTGCAAGCTCTTTACATCTTTCTTTTTCAATCAGTCCTCCTCAGACCCCTAATCATTTCTGTTCCTCCTCTCTGAACTCCTTCCAATTTGCCTACATCTTTCTGCTCTTGTCTGAGTGTCCTAAGCATCCATTTGGCTCACAATCAATGCTCTGGTGTTAAATACTTGAGAGCTGATATGAGAGAGAGAGAAAGACACCAAGACAATAGAAAGCAATTGGGGAGATTACAGACATAGCAGGTCGTTGTTACTAGGTATGGAAATGGACATATTGTCACAAGGAGCTGGTTTAGACTAAGAAGCTTTCAAATAACAGATTTCAGAATAGCAGCCATGTTGTGTTCGTCTGTATCCGCAAAAAGAAAAGGAGTACTTGTGGCACCTTAGAGACTAACCAATTTATTTGAGCATAAGCTTTCATGAGCTACAGCTCACTTCATCGGATGCATGCAGTGGAAAATACAGTAGGGCAATTTTATATACACAGAGAACATGAAACAATGGGTGTAACCATACACACTGTAATGAGAGTGATCAGGTAAGGTGAACTATTACCAGCAGGAGAGAAAAAAAACCTTTTGTAGTGATAATCAAGGTGGGCCATTTCTAGCAGTTGACAAGAATGTGTGAGGAGCAGTGTGTGTGTGTGTGTGTGTGGGGGGGGAATAAACATGGGGAAATAGTTTTACTTTGTGTAATGACACATCCACTCCCAGTCTTTATTCAAGCCTAATTTAACCGTGTCCAGTTTGCAAATTAATTCCAATTCAGCAGTCTCTTGTTGGAGTCTGTTTTTGAAGTTTTTTTGTTGTAATATTGTGACTTTTAGGTCTGTAATCGAGTGACCAGAGAGAAGTGTTCTCCGACTGGTTTTTGAATGTTATAATTCTTGATGTCTGATTTGTGTCCATTTATTCTTTTAGGTAGAGACTGTCCGGTTTGGCCAATGTGCATGGCAGAGGGGCATTGCTGGCACATGATGGCATATATCACATTGGTAGATGTGCAGGTGAACGAGCCTCTGATAGTGTGGCTGATGTGATTAGGCCCTATGATGATGTTCCCTGAATAGATATGTGGACAGAGCTGGCAACGGGCTTTGTTGCAAGGATAGGTTCCTGGGTTAGTGGTTCTGTTGTGTGGTGTGTGGTTGCTGGTGAGTATGTGCTTCAGGTTGGGGGGCGGTCTGTAAGCAAGGACTGGCCTGTCCCAAGATCTGTGAGAGTGATGGGTCGTCCTTCAGGATAGGTTGTAGATCCTTGATGATGCGCTGGAGAGGTTTTAGTTGGGGGCTGAAGGTGACCTCTAGTGGCGTTCTGTTATTTTCTTTGTTGGACCTGTCCTGTAGTAGGTGACTTCTAGGTGCTCTTCTGGCTCTGTCAATCTGTTTCTTCACTTCAGCAGGTGCGTACTGCTGAATTGAAATTAATTTGCAAACTGGACACCATTAAATTAGGCTTGAGTAAAGACTGGGAGTGGATGTGTCATTATACAAAATAAAACTATTTCCCCATGTTTATTCTCTCCCCCACTGTTCCTCACATGTTCTTGTCAACTGCTAGAAATGGCCCACCTTGATTATCGCTACAAAAGGTTTTTTTTCTCTCCTGCTGGTAATAGCTCACCTTACCCGATCACTCTCATTACAGTGTGTATGGTTACACCCATTGTTTCATGTTCTCTGTGTATATAAAATTGCCCTACTGTATTTTCCACTGCATGCATCCGATGAAGTGAGCTGTAGCTCATGAAAGCTTATGCTCAAATAAATTTGTTAGTCTCTAAGGTGCCACAAGTACTCCTTTTCAAATAACAGAGTGTAAGGAAAGACAAAATACTACCTTATTGTTTTTTCCAGAGTTCAGTTTCAATTGAAAATCTGTCAATGTTTTCATTTGTTAAGAACAGAATGGATAAAAAAAAAAAAAACCCAAACCAAGAAGGAAGGAGAAACAGAGGTGGATGCAAAGTATTAATCAAAAGCAGAAATCTTAGTCAGGTTTTCAAGTCAGCCTGAAAACCTATGATCCTTCAAGGACTGAAGACTATAAATAGCATTTTGAAGCAATGGAGGAAGTAAAAAATTAATTACAGTTCTGAGATCCAATCCCAGTTCTCCCACAAGCAGCATTTATTAAGATCTCACTGAGGCAGGAAAGATTGAACAAGGGACATATGGGACCATGAGGTGGAAAAAAGAATTAATCAGTTTGTCCCAGAAGACTAGAGAAATCAGATTATATGAAACTGAAAGTTAAAATGAAAGGAGGCAGAAAGCAAGGAGATCTGAGAACCTGGAACCACCTGAATGTTAAATTCAGTCTACATTCAGGTTGGTAAGACCCTTTGCTTAGTCTCACACACCAAGAACTTGCATTGCTACCAAAGAAGTCCATAGTGTGAAAGTTTCTCCTGCTGTCTTTAGTTCTGTAAATGTTACAGGTAGGCCCATTGCCTCATTCAGCCCTTCTTCATTTACACTGTGTGGTTTTCTTCTATGTTTTGTAGATAGCTGAAGGAATACAGAGCATTTTCACTGCTGGCTCACTGCTCCAAATCTTGTTTTGTGTCAGTAGTGACCAAACATCATTACCCTCTGAGAGTTCTTAGTGGATAGGTGTCCACAGATCACAACCATACACTGTCACAATCGGTCATAACAGCAGAGAGGCCAGCGATTTTAAAAGAAAGCAAAGACTCAATATCCTCTCAGTCCTAGACTTGGTCCCTGTGGTTTAGGACTGCAACACGTTGGCAGGGCTAAAACAACAAGGAGTCCTTGTGGCACCTTAGTGACTACAAATTTATTTGGGGATAAGCTTTCATGGGTTAGAACCCACTTAGCCTACGAAAGCTTATGCCCAAATAAATTTGTTAGTTTCTAAGGTGCCACAAGGACTCCTCCTTGTTTTTGCTGATACAGACTAACACGGCTACCACTCTGAAACCTGTTGGCAGGGCTGTGTAGGGAAGTTTACCCATGCTGTTCCTACACTGTACATAAGGGGAAAACTCCTGTCACCAATGTTATCAATCCCGCACATTTCAGAAGCAATAAAATTCAATTATTTCTGTTCTGAAGTGTAAAATCTTGTCCTCTCTCTTTTGTCTTGGTTCTTTTCTTCCTCGCTCCAACCTGATCCCGTGGTAAAGGTCACTAGGCTTCCTACAAGCTAATGAGCTGTGACAAATGCTGTTGATGGAGACCAAGGATTGAGTTTAACAAATACTAGTCATAGGATTTGGGCCTGTTTGTTTCTTGCGAGTATCTGTATCATAATTGGGCCTTATTCCGCTCTTACTGAAGTCAGTGGCAGAAACTACCACCATTGACTTGAAGAGGAACAGGATTAGGCTCTTTGTTATCCTGTTTCTCCCTCTTAACAAACCCTGAAATAAATCATATAGGAAAATGCATCCCTATAATTAAAGGAAGCAGCTGAACAGTGGTGCATAATTTGTTATTCTTAACAATTTTAACTCCAGAAAACAGGTTCAACCAGAAAATAATCATTGTTTCTCAGTGTCTCGGGAAGATGTTGGCTTGAGCAAATCCTTACTGAAATACAAAGTAAAGATCCCACCCTTCCAGCTCCAAACATGCATTCAGAAGACTGAAATGATGTTTGGATGCTTTCTCAACAAAATCATGTTCAGGGGAAAGACGCTATTCAGGCCAAATCCTGGCCTTATTGAATTAATCTTCTTAATAGAAGGCCATTTGTAATACAACTCTGTGGCTGTTTACTTAATAAACTCACAGCTGACTGCAAAGCAGAAGGCAGATTATTAGCAGGTGGCGAAAGGAGAGAGGAGGATGTATTAACAGGCCAGGTAGGGTGGTAGCCTGGCTCTGTAGAGTTATAACAGCTTTGCAATAGGATGTGTTGTGAAGAAAAGCAGTCAGAAAAGTGGGATAATCTGCAGACTCCGCAAAACTGTTTCATAGCAAAACGTATAAAATACCACTGGGTCTGGTGATAGGGCAGGACTATAGTATATCAAAATGATGTAAAGTCTGTGTGTGTGTCTGTATTGGAAATTATTATCCTAGTCCATTCAAACCAGACATCAAGCATTTGTTCCAAGTCTGGTGGAGATCCAAGCCAAAACTCACCCCACTGTCGAGTCAATTTGTTATTAGTATGCAAAAGGCATTATCCTGTCTTGAATAAATCCAAATTAACTCCTTCTAATCCAGTTAGACATAAGGCAGGCCCCTGAATTGCCCCCTGCTTTTACTTCATCTCTGGGTCTTTATATATATATTTATGAAAAAATCAATACAAGACGTTCTGTAATTAAAAGTCCTTCATATTTTGTACACGTACACACAGACACACACACATGGGTATAGAACCGTGTTTAGCCACATGTCTGTTGGCTTCAGAATGGATGATTCTGTCAGCAAGTGCTTCTTCCCCTTTTCAGGGAGTTTTAAAGTGTTTTTACAATGCTGCCTGCCCTGATTTACTTCTTTCCAGAAATTATTAACAGCTTTGCAGATCAGTTCACACAACAGTACAAATATATCTAAAATCTGGCTGGTGCTATTACACTTGATTTTTGGAAGTACAAAGCACACAAAACTCCCCCAGAAGACAATGAGACATGCAGGTGCTCAGCATCTCTGAAAATCAGACTCAAAGCCCTTAAAAAACTAGTAGATATGGGAGGCACACTTTAGTGACTATTCAGTTCTCACCAGAGCTTTTAAAACAAAACAGACATTTTTTTAGACACCAGAAACACTTTATGCCCAAAATTCTGTGGACGTTTTAGCATGACATTACCTTTTCCAGTGTTGATAATCTAATCAGAATTTCTTGGTAACACTTTGGAACTTAGAGGCTTGTCCAGTAGCTCGGGCACCAGTCTTCGATTGGGAGCGAGACCCAGGTTTATTTACCTTATCTGCCACAAACTTTCTGTGTGACCTTGGGCAACTCACTTAATCTCTCTGTGCCGCACTTCCCTACTTCATAGAGTTGTTATGAGAATAAAAGACTGTGAAGCATGCAGGTGCTGTGGTAACATGGGAGCCATATATATGCCTAAAAGTTATAGATAGATGGTCTCGGTAAATATGTCAGAAATTCATTAGGCACACAGGCAAACTGCAAAGAAAATTAATATCCATCAGTTTTAAACTCCTTAAAAGTGTAATCACCAAATCTGAGTCTGGGGAAAGACTACCATTTACTGCCGGACTTGGGGATAGGATTCATGCAAGCCTGTACTGTAAATCTCACACATTTCACAGAACACACACAGTTTTTGTGGAGAACCATGGACACACCTGAACTGACCTCAGTCTGTAATCTCCAGACAGATCACTGCTATCTTGCCATTTCATTATTTTGTGGTATATCTTTACGTGAAATTAACTTGTGCATTTATTCAGTATCCGCATGGAACAGTCTGTGATATTACTACAGTGCCATCAGTGGGTGGAAGTGGGAAGGGAAAGAATGCTTCAACATAGCAGTGAAATTCTTGTTGGAGACAATTTTACTTTCTTTTTCCAGTGGAATCAACTGAGTTCATCATGGAGAGAGACTTCATGAATAACAGTCTGGTTTTGCTCCTCTCCACCTTTGGTGGTCATCTTTAAGAGGAGAAAAAAAGAGATCATGTTCATCATACTTGTAGCTGAAGGCAGGAAAATTGCTTCCAGGAGACTGGTTGTCTATTTATCTTGCCCGGGTTCTTAAACCACCACTGTGGTGGTATCCAAGTGTCTTATAAATTTATTAAAGTGTACATGTGAAGATTTCTGTTTCTCTTTTCTTTCTCTCTCTCCTTCCCCACCCTGTAGGCATTTTTAAAATGTGTACCCAAGGGAAGCTGAGTATAAGTTGTCAAATCATAGAAATTAAAGATGGACAATACCTATTAAGCCATCTATCCCATCCCCACCCACTGCAGTTTTATATCCTTCACCATATTTTTCAGTAAATTAATTTGTCCCGTCCAGTTTTAAATGCCTCAAGTGATGGGACCTCTGCTGCTTTTCTTGTACTGAGGATGCAGATTTGGGGCAGAAATACTAAGGCAGTAACATCACCTTTTGTTCCTGTGAAAAGCCTCATTTCATGAGTGTTCAACTCCAGACTTCTTAAAATTCATGAATAAGTAACATTCTGTTTTGACCGAGTGAACTGTGTTTACCCCCCAGAAATGGCGCTATTTTCAGTGGGTTGTGGTGAAATGAGAAAAAAGTGTATGTCAGTGTTGAGCCCATCCTGTTAGAGAGACAGCCTTCCTTAAATTTGTAAGAAATGTGAGGCAGTAAAGGTTTTCCTTCAAAGGACACCCCTCCCCCATCTCTGTGTTTTGTTTTCAAAAATTAAAACTACTTCAGGTAATAAATCATCTTGTGTTGATAATGCTTTGGGTATTTCAAGCAAGAAAGATAACTAGCAGGAGCATTCAATTAAGAAAATAAGTCTGACTTTTCCAGGGGACGTGGAGTGACTTTAGCAAATTGGAATATCATGCAAGATCACTAACTCTTCTCATGGATGCAAAGTAACAAAGGGAACCCAAACATAATTTTGTAATATTTAATTAATTTTTTTCTAGATAATAGTTAATGAAAATTGCTGCTTGAGAGTCAAGGTGCTTGAGAGATGCCTTAATGGATGAAATGCACTTCTACAATCCGCTATGAAACACAGCTAATGCTCTTAAGCAACTAAATATATTAAATTTCACCTTGAGTGCTATCCTCTGGGCATAGCAAACCTCACCCCCTGTTTCTAATAATCTTAGTGAGACAAAACTTGCCTTGTATTTAAGGTAAATGAATTGCCAATTTGGGGTTTCAAGGAAGGCTTCAAAAACAAAGCAGATTTTGCACAGGTCACTTTTCATTATGTGCATGCATATATATGGGACCAGTCAAAGAGCAAAAACTCTGTCTGGGCCACAGGAGCGCATTCCCCTTCTGAAAATGTTGATGAAAATCATTGTAATGTGGGTGCATAGATGAAAGAGCAAGTTGTTTGCATTTTCTATAATGTTAGACTTGGAGGTAGAACCTGAACCCAGCAGGTGGGGAAATCCTACATGGATTGCAAATAGTATTGCACATCCATGCATGAAGGCATGATTTTGTAGCTCTGGTTTTCAGTCCGGTGCAATCTGTCTCTGGGTTAGGGGGAGTGATTGCAAAGTTTCCATATTCTTTTTGCATTGAAAAAACCATCATGGAACATTATCATGATTTGCATTTAGTAGCGAGCCATTGTGGGGATAAACTACGTTTTTAGTGATATCATTTGTCCACAAATCTGCCAGCTGAGTGAACCTCTCCACTGTCCTCCACATGCACACACAGTAAGGAATATAACCAGAGTAAACAGAATGTACCCAGAGTAGCACTTCCCACATGAGCTTATTATTTTCCTGTCAATGTTACCAGCCAGTTCACACATGTTCATTCTGAGACAGTGCATTGCATGAACCTATGCTTTGGACGTCTCTCTTCCATGCGAGATCTTCACCAGCTGTGCCTAGATATTAATTGATTTTTCTTAAAGCACTTTTAAATTAATGTAGTGCTGCTGAAGGGTGCCAGATTAACAACTCTAGAGACTTAAGCTTCTGCACATTGCTCTGCCAACGTACCTCAAAGCTAACCTGGAGGGATCTCTGGGAATGAGAGCCTTATTTAACCTCCAACCTCAATTCTTGGTCGCTCTACTGAGAGTGCCAACAAGTGAGCCAGGTCGTTTTTTTGCTAGGGTCACCTGTTCACTCAGAACTAGACTGAGATCCCTACGTATTTGACACAGGTCACCAAATAACCCTTAGATGGTAACAACTTCCTGTCACTCGCAAACTGGCATTTTCAAACCTAGAGGTAAAAGGCTCCATAGCTTGTTTTTATGTCCCTGGAATATGGCATCAGATTTAAAATTAAATCAAGAGACCCACTGCCCACAACACTTCTGCAGTTTCAGAAGACTTTTTTTTTAATAATTAGATTAAAGGTAGCTCAGCTTGTTTTTTAATGAGAGGCTAAGTGCTGCTTTTGCATGTTGTGAACGCAAGGCTTCTTTGGTCTGTAGCAAGTCCAAATAAGTCGCCAAGCTAATTTTCTTGCAATTCCCTCTGGATGCTTGAACATTAATTAGGACTGTGAAGATAGAGTAATCAAGTTAAGCCAGCCAATAGACCCAGGATCCCTTTTTAAAAAAAGTGAATCTACATGTAAACAAGTACTTCCATTCAATCTATCACAGTGCTCTAAAGTTATTACAGATGCCATGTCAAAAAATGGGGTTTTAATGATAGATTGAGATCTTTCATGGAAACAGTCTTTAATGGACTGTAATTTCCAGTTATAAACAGTGTACAGTAACCAAATTCTGCTTTCACTGACATGTGGAATCCAATTAAAGTCTTAGGGGCTATACACTATAACTGTCAGTAACATTCAGCCCTGGATTTTTCAACTGGTTCTAACACAAGTTTTCCTGTAATATACTGTACATATATAAGGTATAAGCAGGTAAATTATGTTATACACGGAAGGGATTGGTTTGCTTGTCAAACGTTGGGTTCTCTGCAAAGACATAATTGTAGAGCCCAGCATAGAATAAGAGATGAAAGACCACACAGCATGTCTTCTTCCTAACTAAATTACAATTTTAGGATTTTCTAATCACTTTCCATAAAAGAAGGCATATCCAACAGGATAAAATATTCTCAGCCTGGTTAAGATATCACAAACAGATTGGTGTAATTGCTCATAAGTGGCTACATTTTGTCAAGCCTTTTTGAAACCACTCATTTGGGGATTGGGCACAGCCTAAATACTGAGTCAGGGTAGGCCATGCTGTATCTTTCAATGAAATGGGCTCAAAGTGAATCTTCATCTAAATGCCAAGGGCTTGAAGAAAACAGACAAATAGGAATGGCCCCTGAAGAGCCATTAAGAGGAAGACTTTGGCTTTATCTTTGACTGCCTGCTTTGCTGTAGAGTTCCTCTTTGGTTTTTGGATTGTGTGTCTGCATCTGTGCCTGTGACATAGTTTATTAGAATGTGAAAGACTTTTCAGAACCTTGTTTAAGGAACATGCAGTAAAATAGATTTTATCTCATATCCAATTAACAGCTGAGTTACACTACTCTAGTGAAATAAAGGGCAGTGAGTCTCCAAGACTCTATTTACATGATTTATTAGAAAATGGCTGTCTACAAGAGCGGGTGGCAGCAGTTATGTTTAATTCATAAGGACGCAATGGGGAGAGGGCTCAGATATCAAGCTGTTGGAGATTTTGATTCTCCAGCACAAAACTAAAGCTGTTCTCATACAACGGAGACATTAAAAGCCTCATACCACTAACAGATCTAGCTGTTAGCAGAACTAAATGGCATGCCAGACGCAGCATGCCAACTGGGCTTGGCAAAACAGCTGATAGGAAATGCCATTCATTTACGCTGCATGGTCTCAGGTTTATTCAAAGGGAAATGATGACACTTAGAGTTCCAGGGGGAAAAGAAGATGAATTCCCCAGTTTTTATGAGCGTACTACGGCTGACAAGCAACATGTGTAGTTGAGAGGTTTTGAAGCAAACATGAAGATGATATAAAGATGAGAGAATAATGTATTTGAAACTTCAAATTTTAAGCATTTTGCAGGCCAGCAAAGGACATTCCGCTGACAGTCTTGGATAAGGTCCACCATGTGGTGTTTGTATGTTTATAAAAGAAGCATGGGAGGATTTTCAATGACAGACTAAATCTACGCAGTCCTTCTATCAGACCAGTTAAAAAGACTTTTCCCCTTAGGAGCTACATTGTATTGTTCCTAACAAAGATGTCTGACAGTAGTGAAAATGGGCAGGGTGGGGAGAATACAGAGCAGGTGTAATTTGTCTTGCACTTCCCTCAGTGTTCATGCAAAGTAGCTGCTGTACTAGTCTTTCATAGTGATGTGTGATGGTCAGGCTGAATGCCAGATGCCATTCAATATTTTTGGAAGAAGCTGTTGTAAAATGTCAAGAAAAGACAACCACAAATAATAAGCTATTTGCGTGTAGCCAATATAAATAAAAATATGTTTTGCTTCTTGTTGAATTACACTAGTGCTGCTTTGAGCTCCCCTGCAGAGAAGAGGATCCAAATGCTCTGTGATTTCACTGTTGCTCAAACTGGCTTCACGTGTATTCAGTTGGTCAGAGAGGGAGGGTTTGGAGAGATAGCAACACTAACTAGCTAAAAAAAAAGATGTATTTCTACTAGAGTGGCATCTGATTTAGCAAATTCACTCCTCATGTTCCAGCCAAATTCCATTATTGGGAAATGAGACCGTTTTGAGCCATAATTTGAGTCTAAGAGCTTCTAAAAGCTTTTTTCTAGTGGGTGGTATCTCTCCAAATTTCTGCTGGAGGTGTAAGGATCTCCCCAGAGGTTGGCTTTTTACTGGCCTGAATGAGATCTCACACTGGTGTCAGAAAGTTACACCAATATAAAACTAGTGTATGTAGGATCAGAAGTGACTGCTATATGCACAACCTTGAGACTCCATGCCACATCCAGCTTCTCAGCTCCTCACTGCTGTCCCGTAGGTAATAAACTGGGATCTCTTATAGGGTGACCAGATGTCCCGATTTTATAGGGACAGTCCTGATTTTTGGGTCTTTTTCTTATATAGGCTTCTATTACCCCCCACCCCGTTCTGATTTTTCACATTTGCTGTCTGGTCACCCCAATCTCTTATGAAATTCAAGAAACTCCTTCAAACCGTCCTGAGAACTTCATTATATGTAGATACCATTTTCTTTTAAAATATCGTGCCTAAAACTCGAATACAAGTACAGTTTGTAGTGTTAGAGCCACAGGTGAGAAACTTATAAATCATACATTTAGTTTTCAAGTGCCTGTAAGACAGTAAGGAATAATGACAGATTGTGCTTGTTAGGTAAGGTTTCAACCATTCTAGGTTTTACACTTCACTTATGTGTCTTGTTATCTAAAACAGGAAGATTCAAAATATTGCCAAGCTCTGGTCTTCTCAAATGACAGTTAACATACTTAATTATCGTTGGCGTTTGAAGTGTGAGATAACAAGACAACTGTATGTTATGGTGAGTTGTAGGCCGGTGTACTTTCTGTCAAAGTTACTGTGATTTTTCATGTCCCAATTTAAGATGCACATGGGAAATGACAGAAAACACATTTTTAATGATGGGCATGAAAAATGTTACATAAATGTGTCAGTAGTTAAGTATCTGTGATATAAATCTTCTGTAACATCTTTCCCACCTCCATTATAAACACCTCCCATGTCTGAGATACTAAAATTCCATGACTCAGAACTTACGTACTCTTTAACAAGGGTTTTGTGGCTCCTGTAATAGAGCCTTGGGAACCATGTGATTACAGCCTTGATAGACTGAATTAGCACATGCTTTCCTTTTCTTAGTCTGGATGGGTGAATTTGGCATAGCAAAGGGTGGCAGTCATTTATTACCTGAAAATTAAGCTTCAATGACTCAGATCCAGCTTGTGCTGGCAAACCACCCAGTTTGCCTTAGGCTCCTTCTTAACGAATATCTCCACATACATACACCCATTTTCTAAATTCCAGAAGCATGGGATGGAAAACAATTTTTTAAAAGTATTTTTAATGCCATTTCCTCCTCTTCATGGACCCTTTCAGTGGTGTTCATGCCTGGTTTTGTGGGAGCCATGTTTGTAATTTTCAAACACAATTCCCCTGCATGGAGTGGAGAAGAGGGCTTAGCTGCAGGGTGAGGGGTGGGCTGTTCTGTCTCTTGCAAATCCAAAGCACACAGAAATTTACATACCCTGCTAAGGCAAAGTAATCATTCAACAAGGAAACATTATTGGCAAAATGGTTCTCTTGGCTTCATTTCAAGAGCTTGTTTCAGAGGCAGGAGCCCATTTGATCATATTACTTCAAAAATAGCTCAGTAATCAATTCAACCCCAGGTCCTAGGAAAGCTAGTGCAACATTTAATGTTTTAATTTTATCAAATTATTCAGAGTCTGACAGCTGAGTGATGACTCTGACAAAAGGTTATTATTATCATTGTTATTATTTATTATTTCTAAGTGCCCAAGAACGTGCCGGGTGCACCCAAGAGAAAAAGTAAAGACACAATGCCTGTCACAGAGACCGTACAGTTTAGGTTTAGGCATGACAAGATCAAAAAATTCCTTGCAATCTTGGCCATAAAAATGTGATCTCTTAATTTTTGGAAGCATTTGGTGTTTGGGGAAACTAAAGTGGCATTAGCATGGATCAAAAACCTAACAAATTGATTGTCTCTGATGCTGTTTTATAACTTACTAGTAATCTTTTATTCCATTTGTATTTGGATAAGATTATTCCCAGTTTATTTCTGTATATTTCAGAGCTGGAAGGAGCCAACAATATTTTAAAGAGGCAACAACCCCGCCCGTCCTTTTAAAATTGAAGATTTCACATAAAACTATCCACCCAATCCTGAGCTTGATTGGTTGAACAGCGTGCTGGTGATCTCTGTGCTGGCTGTGGGGACCAGTCCTCCCTGGGCTGGCGAATGGCAGCGGAGCTGCTCAGTAGCTCCTGTGGCTGGTGTTCTTCCCTTGTGCAGGAGAGAACGATGGGTGAACCACGCCTACTTCACTCCCGTCCTTGGTCCTGGAGATCCCCTGTAGAAGAGACTTCGGCTATGGAGCCCGAGTGGGTTCCCAAATACTGATCTCCCTTCGTGCAATGGAACTGCACCAGGTACCTAGGTCAGGGCCCTCCAGGGCAGCATGGTAGAGTTTCCTGCCCACTTTACAAGAGTCAATGAGCAGGCAAGGGTCAAGGCAGTGAGAATCAGACCCAGAATTACTAACTTTCCCCAGCTTTGAATATTTTATTTCTCCAACCTTTTTGCTCAGCGGATCAGACCCTCCCCTCCTAGTTTCTCAGCCACTCACTATTCGCCTCTCAAAATGTCTCATGCTGTGGATTAGCAGGAAGAGTTCTGATGACCACAGTTTGAGAACATCTGCTGTGTACCATCCAAGAGCGAACTGCACTGTAGCATGGCTAGATTGCCAAAGAATTCTGCTCTCCCCCTCCTTTTTCCAAAGGCTAGATACCCAGCCACATTTTGATTGAAAAAACACTGTTAAAATGAAAATATTTCTGGATAAAATATTGATATCCTATATACAGGTACCTTGTAAATATGTTAATAAGTATAATCTTGCCTTTTGGCAGTTTCTTAGGATCCTGCAGTTGTTTTCTCAATCAAGCTAACCCCCTAACAAATTCATTTTTTAAAAACTGTATCAGCTGTTAGGATGCAGATGGTCACATTTGCATCAAACACCTTTTAAATTATCATTCAAATTAAATTAAATTGAAAATGCAATGAGCTGTTCCTGTAGAACTAGGCACACAAAGGCAAGTTAATTAAGGTCACATTTTTAACCCATGAAGCGTATTTAAACTGTAGCATGTCTAGTAGTGGGCCATTAGCGTAACATTGCTTAATAAATTAAAATAAATCTCTCTTGAAAGCCTTATACAGGCTATATTCTCCCTCCTCCCCCCTCCCTCCCCTGCGCACACTCCCAAGTAATATTGTTCTCTGCAATTTAAACTGTAAGAAGGTGTGATTTTTTTTTCTTGGCGTGCAGGCTCATGTGACGGGGGAGTCCTGTGAGGAACCTTTATTACAAAGCCTTATCGTGTGCGTGAACTGTGCTGTTGTCACTAGTGTACAAAAATACACGCATGTAAAGTTACAAATAACTGAGTAGGGAGGCAATTTTTCAAAGGGGGGAGCGATAGCTTTGTGAACATGCATTCTGCGTATCACTGAAACAATTTCACATCTGAAAAGTCATCTATACTTGTAATTACATGATTTAGATGCATAAAACTGTGTATATTTTGCATGCGCAGTATGTGTGCATTTTTGCAAGTGCACCTTCTTCACCGTTTGTTGAAAAATTGTCCTTTAAGGTTTTCTTTTGGGGACATCCATCATCCTCACAGGACCCAGCTGTCACAAACAATCAGTGATGAATTAACCTTACCTGTTTCCCTTGGCTGAGAAGAAAAATGTTGCCCACTCTACTTGAAAGCAGAAAATAACAACCTTGTCTTCATTTCCCGCAAGCTGGCTAGTGTCCCAGCATCCCATTCAGCCAAGAGACAAAATCTGAAGTATATGCAGGAATGCATTGGACACTGTGTTCAAATGATCAGCGAGCCATCCAGGGGCAAGAAGAAACGAGGGCTTCTTAGGTTTTAACCAGTGAAGGTACAATATCCTTTTCAGAAGAACAGCTGACTTTGTCCCAGGAGCTTGAGTTCTCTCTTCCATGGCATGAAAGCCTTGCAGGTGGAAGGGTGTGCTCTTCAGATTCCTTTTGGCTAAGGAATCTTTGCGTGAGGGGTTGTTTCTTCTTTTTCTGGATTCCCCATTACAGGGTGTTGGTGTGGAAGTCCCTTAAATCCATTAAACGTCTATTATGTCTAAAGGACTGTGGTTCATTTTCCTTCTTTGTCTAAGGAGTTGAGCAGACAATCACGTCAACTGTTGCATACCATTCTTCGATGGATGAAGAGTGCAATACCTTATATGCAATATAGCATGTACTTATCTGAAAGGGGAGAGAGAATAAAAAACAAATTGAATATGCCTAGTTTACTAGGCCAATATCTTTGAAATATGTCACACAGAAATGAAAGAAGAAAAGGAGTACTTGTGGCACCTTAGAGACTAACCAATTTATTTGAGCATAAGCTTTCGTGAGCTACAGCTCACTTCATCGGATGCATAAAGTGGAAAATGCAGTGAGGATGTTTTATACACACAGACCATGAAAAAATGAAATGAAAGAGTTGACATGTGAAGGTCAAGTAGACTGATTCAATATGTAATTTGCCATTTTACATCAGAACTATTTCCCATCTGAAACATCTGCTGTTTGTCTGCTTGGGAACTATAAATTCCTCTCTAGTAACTGAATCCATCAACACTGTGTGCATTATGACTGGATATATTTAACGGTAAGGTAACAAAATTAACCTGACATTGAAAAGCAAAAATCCAACTTTACAAATATCATTCCAATCTAATGGGTGGAAATATTCCATATATTTTGTGCATGAAGGCAGAGCTGATGGCTATAAGTTTTATTTTTGACTGACACTCTAAATGAGTACCATTGTTTTTCAGTCAAAAAAGTGAAAGTGGTTTTCTTTTAAGTTTCATATTTCTCAAGTTCTCAGATTTATTGCAGCGCCAGAAATCTGCTGAGTGTAATGGGCAATCATTTTCATAAGGTTGTCAAGATGAAGGTGAGAAAGCCAAGCTGACATCCTTACTCGAAGCATAGTGGTAACATTAAATTATAATGTCTTGATGTAGCATTATTACATCATGACATATGGTCATGACAGAATGATGATCCATCAACTTACAGAAATTCTGGGCAACCTCATTAGTTAACTGATGAGTGTGCCTATTACACTGTGGAGGTCACACACAGTGTGAGGGACTTGACTGAATTGTTGTTGGCCATAATATAAAAACCATTTTGGTTTAGTTAACTTGACTTTTCAATGTACATTCTGGGGAAGGAAACTTCATTACATGACAGCACAGATGTATTTAAACAACACAATCTTTAAAAGGGATGACTCCAAACCTGATTAAAATGCAGGTTCACAGTGTATATTTCATCAAGTCTGACAACTAACAATCCGTTTAAAATGTTTCCCTTGATGGCTGGATGTTTATTTGGATGCAGTGAATGTAGGTTTGGTGAATGACAATTTCAAACAGGTCAAGAGACGAGACGGACACAGAGCCCTAGAAATTCAAGCTTTTATTATCTGGTCTCCATGGGGTTTCCTTTCCCACATGGAAAAATGTGTGGTAATACCATAGCAACCACAAAGGAACAAATATGTCTTTGCTGTTTAAAGCTTACTAGGCTGGTTTTTGTAAAAGGACACATTTCCAGAACTGTTATTTTGCTTGGAGTAATTTGAACAATGAAAATGTGAAGGCGCAGAAAAGGAATAGCGATCAGCAGCTTTCCAGCCTTTCCTCTTCAGTGATTTTTTTCAGCTGGGCAGGGGGAATATTATAAATGCAGGAACCAGCTCAAAACTCTCAATATTAATTTTAAAGCACTCCCATCCCCAGCCTTGCGGCAAACCTGTAATGGAAACATTAAGGAAACACACCGTAAAACTGCACTCCTATATATGGAATCACAGCTGTCTAGAATTATTTGTATTTCTCTGCTAGTTTATTCCCACTGAGAAAACATAGTGCCTATTTTATGACACCCAGGAGCTTTGTTTAAGGATTCAGGGGCTAAACGACTGGCGATGTGATACATAAATAGAGATTCACACAACTGGAAGAGGCCCACACAGTGAGTGCTGTAGTTTAAAGTTCACCAGCTCTCCTGAAAGAATAGTTACTTGCATGAGGATCTGAAATTCACTTACATCCATTACTGGGTTAGGCCATCATGCTATATATGCACCAGCAAAGGAAGATATAAACTGGTCACCTTTCTAGGGGGGTTGATCTTTTAGTTAATAATAATATCTAGCACTAACACAGTGCTTTTAGTCTTTGAAGACTTTTGCAAACATTAATCAACATGATTTATGAAAACTGCGTTGTAGTCAAGACAGGTAAATGCATGGTTAGGAGTGGACATTGGGAAGCGTATTTATGAGCCTCCAGCATCCTTTTGAATTCTCCTCCTATCATTTGCAGCAAAATGGGCACTTGTGGGTTTATACAAGGCATGTTACAGAAAAGGAATATAAGTCTGCTGCCTTTTAAAAGCAAAAATGGACTTTATAAGTTACATCTGAGAAATAGAACAGTAGCTGAGATTTCTTTGTGGGTGATTGAGAGGAAAATGAAAGATATTTCCTGCCGTAATGCAGTGATTAGTGCTTTAAAGGGATAATAAATGTGCAGTTTTTAAATTAAAATATGATTATCTAATGTAAAGGGGTGGGAGGAGCTGTTGACTTGATAATGGCAAATGACCTGATTGCTAGTGAACAACAATGATTATGCATTGTTAATAAGGAGCACCAGCTTGACAGATAGCTCTGACTTGACCTGTAATATTTGGCATCAAACCTCATGCCTATGCATCCGGCTCTGTACCTTCTATCTTTATTACCCACCGCATTTTCTTTTCTGAGAGAAGTATGATTTCTACTAATCCTCCCCACTGCAACCTCATGCTCTGTCTTTAAATGAGGGCCCCATATTTTTAATAGTGTCATCGTGTACCCTTATCACCCTCCTCTCCATAAGTGATAGCATGAAATCTGACTTCTCTATTAACCTGTGCTGAATTAGAATCTTTGTTATCAAATTGGTTGACGTGAGATTTTAGAATCTTGTGCCTTAAAGCTCGGGAAGCATGAGGGTTTGTGACTCCTGCAAGAATCTCTTTTCTGTGTGACAGTTTGTTGTGGAATTCAAAAATAAAAACCTGTTCTTCCTGCTCCATTTAGATAATTTCAGAGGGAAACAATTCATCAGAGTTCAGCATAGGTAATATCCTTTTGCAGTAAAAGGGAAACAGAGATGGGGAAATCATTTATGTAGTCTGAAAAATAGTAGAGCTCCAGAGCTGTAGCAAGCAGGAAGGCACAGGTTGTTTGGGTATGTCTACAAGATAGAAGCTAGACAATACAGAAGTTAATTAAAAAGATTATTTAAACATAGCTTGCTAGGATGTTATATTATACTTAGCCAATTGAGCGTGAAGGTGCATTAAAGGTATATTTGTGTCTTTTGCATGTTTTCCAGAAAATGGCCTGAGAAAAGGTCCTTTTTCCAATTAAAATAATCTCTTGCTTGAAAACCCCACCTTCCAAGTGGGATCCTCATCAAAGGACTAAAACAGAGAGAGAGACTGGAAGTAGATAGCCAATAAAAACAGGAGTTTCCACCTCAACAAGGCAACATGGTTTATTTATTGTAGAAAAATCTCAAAAATTTTTCATGAGCTGTAGTTGGAAAAAGACAGACTCTCCCCAGAGCTGTGTCATGGTGGTGAGTTCCTCAGTTCAAACAATGCACCCTCCTCATAATGCTGCCTATGTGAGCATTCTGAGCATTGTCAAGAGATACTGGAGTACAAATACTGAGAATACAGTTTAATCGATTTTGTAATTGAGTAATTAGGTGCTATTGATAAAGCGTCTGATTCTGACCTCACACATTACAGAATGCCATTGACTTCAGTTACTCCCAATTTACACTATGTAAGAAAAATCAGAATCAGGCCCAAAGTATGCTAGCAATGAGGAAGTTGTGAACTTTTCTGTACCTTTTCAAATACTTGCATGCCCTATATACTGTAGTACATTCCCCTGTGATGCACATGAAATTCTCTACTTTAGGAATGCTGAACACGTAGGTGTTCTGATGCTATGGTGACGACTGTAGTACAAGAACCTAAATCAACTAGAAGAGACAAGAATTGTGGTAAAATCCTGCTTTGAGTTGTGGAGGCAGACTGAAAAAGGCAGAGGGAACATCTTGTTTCTTCCCATCCCAGTGCACCTCTGAAACTGCTGAACAGGATTCCAGTCTAGTACTCTCTTTGAGGAGCGAATGACTTGGCTAGCACTGCTCCATGGACCAAAGGGAGTGAGGGCTGTCTGTCTGGGGACTTGTTTAGGCACCCAGCTTTGATGCTCCAATTTAATAATGGGAATGATACATTGCTCCTTTCTGTAAGCTGCTTTGTGAAGTACATGACTCAGGATCTGTGAGAAAGTCTTCTGAACCCTCTATGTATCAAGCTTTATGTTGGCCTCCCCTACTCCCTCTGTATATCTTTGGTGAGGTAGGGTAGAATTTTGCTCGGAAGGCATAAAACCTTCAGTCTCCTTGCTCTCTAAGTAGGCAAATGTATGTTTTCTAATTAACATCCTCAGTTTAAGATCATAGAAAAATATATTTAAAAAAATAATATAGAAGGAAATTAGATACTGATACCTCAAGGAAAAGATTTAGAGGACAGCTAGAATATGTCTAATATGCCATTTGTTTTCTTTGCTGTGATTTGTGCTTTGCTGGGAAGGTCAATGACAGCAAATCCTATTTTGATTAATAAAATCCTGTTGAAGAGTCCACCATATAATTACTCTTTGTATGAAAAGGCAGACATGGCCAGGTTTAAATTTTGCATAGGGCTGGATTACTCTCCTTTACTTCATCTTGTCACCAGGGATCTGTAATGCAAATATTTTTCTTGTTCAAACAGTCCCATCTAGTTATAGCTCTTTGTGAAGCGGCAGGCTTCGTTACTAATATTTATGGGATAGTGATGTACCATAGTAGGGCAGTGCCAAACAGTTTATAAATCCCTGCCCTGAATGGCTTACAGTCTAAGGCCCAAGCAAAAACAAATGCTGTAAGATGAAACAGAGCGGGATGTGGCCATTAGAGCTTGATTACTTCACAAAAGAGGTGAGAATTTAATAGGTTCATGATGGAGAAGATGGAAGGAATTTGATATACCAGTAGGCCAATTTAAAACTCTATTTCAGAGACAAACAGTAGTGTAGAAAAAGGCACTGAGCTGAGTGTATACAAAGGAGACATATGAGGAAGTAAGAGTGATAGAGACAAAAAATTATGTCAGAGGGCGGAGAAAGAGTTATGGAGAGCTCTGAAGCTGACTGGATATTAATAAAGGCTTTTTGACATTCAGGTTGAAGGTTGTTTCATAGATTTTCAGCATGGATGCTGTTTGGAAAAATTAGTTTTGTCCTACAGATGGTTAGGGCTAAATAATTATATATCCCCGTGGAACAGTATATTATTAGTGGAGTAAGATTCCTGCCCACTCTGAAACTTTGAAAAAAGATATCCCTGTCTTTAATTGGTAGCTCAGTACACGCTGAGACTTCATTGTCTGCTGCTAAATTACACATTGGAGGCATGTGCTTTTTATAAATATATTCCTCCTTTGCTGAAAATTTATTTGAAAGGTATCCTTCTAGTCTATCTAGCATTTGAACTCCCCTTATTAGAATCTGTTTAAATTTACATTACTTCAGCACTGTCTTGAATGTTTGCATAGTATTTCAAAGCAATTTACAGTAAAAATGCATTAAGGTATGCAATGATACTATAAATAAGAGGCTCTTTAAGGAAAGTCCTTGATACATTTTGTTCTAATGACAGTAGGCCTCATTAAACAGCTGTATATACTGCACAGATTGGTAAAGTACTGAAATGCTCACATGCCTGCATTTTATAACTGCTCTGAATGTGACCCCTGGGAGAATTCTGGTGACTTAAAAATGCAGGCCTTATATTGAGGTAGCAAAGGAAGTGAAAATATGTTCTGAGTCTCTCTCCTCTGTTCTTTTCCCACTGCACTTGGGTGTAGTCTGGGAGCTGACCAGGGTACTGTCTCAGTTCACTTCAGCTCAGTTCATTGTTATTCAGCTCATAAGGATCTGTTGTGTTGTGCATGATGACATTGTCACATGTGTGACAGTTACACATAAGGCTGTTTCTCACCATTGACAAGGGCCTGGTGGCAGTGTGCGAAGTGCTTATTAATGCAAGGCTTTTAAAAAAATTATTATATTGTCAATCAGGATGTGACAGTACATAATTGGTTGAAAAGGTCTTTAGCTTTAAGAACACTGAATGCTGGGTGAATGATAAAGATTTGCTCATGACTGCAGCCCTCATTGTTTGGGTGTCATTCAAATCAAGTTTGTGAATTAGGAACATAGATTCCCATGTTGTTCTTAAAGGGGAAAAAGACACGTTGTGGGCAAAATAACATGTAGTTAATGTTGACTTTTGTATGAAGATAAAGGGCTATCAGCAGCAAAAGCTTTTTCAAGAGAAATTTTGATTACACACGCACGCGTGCACACGCACACACACACCCTCAAAGCAAATACAAATAAACAGAGGAACTATTAAGGAAAGAAGGAGTCAGCAAGGACACTAGAAGCATCCTTCTTTTGACTTAGCAGTTGCACCATAAATAATTTTTTACTTCCCAGTGCTTATCTAGCTCCTTTTTGCAAATGATATACACCAGCTGCTCTTGCTATTGCCCTTGGAACACTGTCCCTTTTAACTACTTTCAGTAAAAAGAGATTCAACTCAATTCCAGTGTGAACTGCCCTTCCTTAGCTTAAATTCATGCCCTCTTATTGTACCTAAAAGCAACTAAAATAGCCTTGTTGCCTCTGTTCCCTTTAGAATTTTGTGTATCTCAGTGCCCTAGGATTTAGTGTTTATTAGGATCCTCTGTGAGAATTATCAGGTGTTTACTTTGCCCATGTCATGACCAGGGCTTGGGTGGTCAGATCTAATTGTCGGAGCAGTGGCAGTTACAAACAAGGAACAGCACTGATGGTCAGAGCTGGAATCAGGAACAAGAATCAGAGCCAAAGGTCAGGAGTCCAAGAGCAAGCCACGAGACTAGTCCCCCAGTATAATTAGCAGGGGTGTCCACCTTTTTGCATAGATATCTCTGGAGCTCCTCATGTGCTTAAATAGGGCAGCTGGGCCAACCAGAGGCCATGAAAAAAGCTGTCATTCTGGGCCTTCCAACGTGGTACTTCCAGTTGTGTTTATCTCCATATGGTGTTTATGACAGTGCACACAGTCCTATCACAGGTAGCAGCACGGAGGAGTCGGCCATCCCACAGACTGGGGTTCTAGTCCCCACAGAACCTCAGCCTCAGTTATTATGGGGAAACATGGTGTATTTTACTTCTTCATGTTTTTGTCTCTAACTTCATTACTTCTGTAAAATGAATTGAATAATTCATTTAGTTATCAATACAATTAGGCAGACCAAGTCATTCTGAATTACATTGCTTTCCTCTATTGTATTTAATGCTCGCTTCACTGTTTAGTGCTCTCAGCAAGTTCCTCCACCTTGCTGAATGTTCTTTGGCTTTGGGTCGGTGATGTGTAAAGTAAATGCTTATTACTTACTGCTTACTACTCCACTAGACATCCCCCGCCATACAAAATGCTTTCATTCACAAATGTACTCAAAGCCAAATTCTGTATTGCCTGATAAACCATGCACAGCTGTTGACTTTGGTGGAGTCCTACAGGGTGCAAATCAATGATGAATTTGGACCCTGTTTTAATACCAAGCAGCTCTCCCAACACTATACCTTATAGATTGGTCAATTTCTGTTGGCTCTGTATCCACATCTTTCCTAAAGTCTGGGTAAATTATGTTACTTTTCCCCTTGAGTGTTGTTAAGCCTTCAGAAAATCTCGGCTTGTATTAGGATCATGGTCTTGGTTTTATACAATTATTTATATACAGTGCCCATCACAATCACACCATCATATTTCTAAAGAGCACACAAGTTAAATCAACACAAGCATCCACAACGATTAATCAAATCACTGCTATAGAAACCCAGCCCTTCATTGGTGAGACACAGCTCTCCTTCCTGAATGCTAAAGGACTGAAAGCCTACCAACAGATGCATATGTTCTAAATGCTGTCAGACTCTGGCTCTTGTGAGTTCTATAGATGAGAATGCTGTATGAAGAATGCCAAACTACTGGTCACAATTTCTGACAAAGGCCTCCCAGCTGATCACATCTACTCTGAGTGGAAACAGTTGGAGAGGCAACAGGGGGAAGATGCTAAGATTCTTCTGCGCTTGTTGAGTCATACTGCTGTTAGACACTTGAGCTCTACTTAGATAGGGGAATATTTTTTCTGATTCATGCCAGTAGGTGGATTCTATTTACTATAACCAGGAAATAAGATAGGTTGGCACACATAACAAGGGGCTGGGACAGAGGAGGTCATACAGGGAAAACCCTAAAACCAGCCAAGCGTGAGGAGAAAGCTTTGACTATGGCTTGGTTTGTTGCTGTAAATAAATAATAAAGAACAATGCCAGGAAGGGGGTGAATTTGGATTATGTACTTTGCTCAGAGCAGGATGGGAATTCAACCTGTTTGCAGGCAGCTTTTAAGTATACAGGTTCCCATACTACACAAGATTTTATTGCTCAAAAACATCCTCCACAGATATCTTGCGTGAACCCATGCTGTTTGTGTTTAATTAATTTATAACTTTTTAGGTGTCCCTCCTACTCTGTCCCTGAACGCAATCACAGTATTTGTTAGGAAGAAAGTTGTAGTTACCTAGGGACAGACAGACAATTTTGAAATACTGTTTGTGTAAGCAATCAAGGAACTGAGCATAGAGGGGTGCCTATAAAACATGTATTGATATTAGAGTAATTATTAAACAAAACCAAAAGTAGTGGCTCAAACAAACTTGGCTCCAAATAATGCTGCTAAAAGTTCAAACTATTCATTACATAGAAACTAAACAAAAAGATACAGGTCATTCCTTGAATGGCATGACAGTCATACAGGATTTTAACCATGAGCTTGTAATTTGCCTGTAGAAATTCTGAGTTACGAATTTGTTCGTGAACCATTTCACAATGGCTAAGATTTTGATCCTCAATGGGTCATTGGTTACAGTTATGTCACTTTGTGAAATATTGTTCCTTTAGCATTTCACGAAGTATATACAGAAATACCAGACTTTCAGTCTGCTGAATTAAAGCTGTAAATTTGAGCTGTCAAAGCCAAAAGCTGTTGAACCAGGCAGCCATGTACCTTTATGGCATTTTCTTATTAAAAGTACTGAGCTGCAGTTGCTCAAACAGACCATTAAATCAAACAGTAGAGAGAAGCTGGGACAGAAATACCCAAGCTTCCCATCTTGTCATGGGCACTGGCAAAATACTTGCAATTAACCTGTGTGGCCTCATACCTGAAAAAGCGAAATGTATTTCTTTCACACAATAACTTTTAGCCATCATTTTGTAACTAGTTAGAGGCATGGTCACCTTAACCAGTTACAGATTATCCATTTTGGTCCCCAAAGCAGCTTCTCTGCCATCACAACATGTTTATGTGACCACATCTACTATCTTGCCGTACCACATTTGTGTCAGCACATTTGGGGAAAATTTGGGCAGCTATCCCATAGTGCTTCAGTAGAGGATAGAGTGCCTTAAGGATATACACAGAGAGTGGCACTGATGTACCCTGACATGTCCAGAGAACTAGAAGAAAGGATGACTGGCCACACCAGTAACTCAAATATAGTTAAGGGTGCCCTATTGACACTGAAAAAAACAGTATGCTGAACTGGTTACACGAAGAGAATCCATTTGTCATGCTAGGCCTCTGGCAGGGGCAAAAGACTGTTGGCCAAGCACAGTTACTAATGGAGTTTGGCCAATGTTGTGTACGGACACGAACCATGTTTAGCACCAACCATGCATAAACTTGGTTAGAGCTGTAGTGTGAACATGTCCCTATTAATGTCAGGGAGGATGTATGCAATAGGAACAATTTACTAGGCTTTTGTTATTAATCACTCCTCATTCACTCTGTACAGTCAATCAAATTTAATTCAGTCTCTGGATTTGGTAATTACATATTCTTGTTTTTATGCAGCGCTAATAGACTACCTAACACTTTGTGTAAATTAGATAATGTTTTCCCCTGTGAAGCTGGCATTTTGCCTGTAAAATGGTGGCAGGTGTAAAATATTCCTTATGAAAGAGCATATGACAAGCCACTGATGTACAGCAAATACTTATGGGTTTTTTGAAGGATGCAGTTAAAGAAGCACATTCCTTTATGGAATTATGTAGGAGCACAATGTTAACTATATATTTCATTGGTAGCTTGAAATGCCATCAAGTTACTGATAAGTAAGCAAATACTTCTGAGGAAATAGAAATAGATGTTAAGTAAAGTAGGGATATAGTGTCAGATTTTTAAAGGTGCCTAAGTTACTTAGGAGCAGCCAACACTAGGTGGAGATTTCTAAAGAATGAATATAGATCAATGTTCATACATTAAAAATCAAGCTTGTAAAACCAAGTTTTTCTGACCAACTACACAAAAAATAAAGAATTATTCAGGAAAAAGTAAAATATATCTACTTTGCCACTGTAGTTCCAAAAGTACATGCTATTATTGAAAGGGTATCTGTTCATCACATTGCAAGGGTATTCTTAAATGGTTCTATATAGATATCAGAGGTGAAATTCTGGCTGCAGTGAATGACTTCAATAGAGACAAGATATCATAGTTCTTCAACTTCATTTTTTTCTGCAAGGCTTGTTTTCTAATGGGTGGGATTAAACATTTTTAGGGGAAGCTTATTTCTGAGCATATTTTCTACAATACATTAATTAGGTTGGTAGCCAAAATAACTATACACTAAGGACAATCTTCTGACTAATGTTAAACAATTTGCTTATATTTTTCCCCCTCTCTCTGTTCCCCCAGTTCCATCTGGGAATTTTGGGGTGTCCATGAGAGATGCAGTGTGAGCACACACACCTCTTCCTTCGCCAGTTGTTCCTGAAGTTCCTCCACCTCCAACCAGTGCATGAATTAGAGGGGCATAATTAGTTAAGCCTTGGACACCCCTTGCTGCTGGTGCCATAAATATGAAAAAGAAAGCAGAGAAAATGTTGGAAGATATCATGACTTTCCCCGCACTTAGAGTGCTGTTACCAGCCATCATGTTGTATAAGAGCCTGAAGTAAGCCTTAAAGTTGGATCTCTCACACAGCAGTTTCATTAGAGAGTCATTAGACATGCGTTTTCATATTTTTTCAAGTGCAAGTATTTTACTGAACTTACCTATCCCAGTGACCTGGAATTCATTTATTTGACAAAGATTTTCCCTGACTAAGCTTTCAAACACATGGGGGAAAAGCATGATACATATGCTTTTAATTAGCAAGGGAAAGAGCAAACTGGAAAATTAACACTACGGAAATACACATATAGCATAAGGCATGAACAGTATTATTAGAAACTGTGTGGCAAAACATGGTGACTTCCAGGGAGGAAAAGCTGTGCCAAAACATTGAGTTAATATCAAAAATATGGTGAAATATGGGAGAGATTATATTCAGTACATACCCTCTTAGATAGAAGAGGAATCAATATTTCACTGGTGCTACAAAATCTAGGCAAGATTTGAGAGCACCTGATGTATATATCATTTAAACTTATTAACCACCTCTTGGTTCCATCACACTATAATCATAGATTCATAGATTCCAAGGGCAGAAGGGACAATTGTGATCATTTAGGCTGACCTCCTGTATAACACAGACCATAGAACTTCCCCAAAATGGTTCCTAGAGCATAGGTTTTAGAAAAACATCCAATCTTGATTTAAAAATTGTCAGTGATGGAGAATCCACCATGATCTTTGGTAAATTATTACAATAGTTAATTACCCTCACTTTTAAAAATTTACTTCTTATTTCCAGACTGAATTTGTCTAGCTTCAACTTCCAGCCACTGGATCATGTTATACCTTTCTCTGCTAGATTGAAGAGCCTATTATTAAATATCTGTTCTCCACATAGATACTTATAGACTGTAATTAAGTCACTCCTTAGCCTTCTCTCTTAAGCTAAATACACTGATCTCTTTGGGTATGTCTACACTGCAATAGAACACTTGTGGCTGGTTCATGTCAGCTCACTTGGGCTCATGTGGCTTGGGCTGCAGGGCTATAAAATCACAGTGTAGGGCTCAGGTTGGAGCCCGGGTTCTGGGACTCTCTCCAGCGCAGAGAGAGTCTCCACAACCCAGGCTCCAGTATTAGCCTGAAAGCCTATATGGTAATTTATAGCCCCACAGCCTGAGTCAGCTGACACAGGCCAGCCACAGGTTCTTTACTGCAGTGTAAACATGCCCTTTGAGTCTATCACTATAAGGAATCTTTTCTAACCCTTTACTCTTCTCTGAACCTTCTCCAATTTATCAACATCCTTCACAAATTGTGGGCACCAGAACTGGACACAATATTCCAGCAGCAGTCACACCAGTGCCAAATACAGAGGTAAAATAACCTCTCTGCTCCTACTTGAGATTCCCCTGTTTATGCAGCCCGGGATTGCATTAGCTCTTTTGGCCACTGCATTGCACTGGGATCTCATATCCACTACGACCCCCAAATCTTTTTTTTAGAGTCCCTGCTTCCCAGGATATAGTTCCCCCAGGTTCTGTAAGTATGGCCTACGTTCTTTTTCCCTAGCTGTGTACATTTACATTTAACCACATTCAAACGTGTAGTGTTTGCATGCAGATGTAACAGAGCAGGTCTAACAGCCTACTACCCCACTTCTCAGGGTGCTGCATTTTTTTTGGTGGGTCATACTCAGTCTAAGATGTGACATTCTGTCTTATCTCGATCATTACCTGTGCCTGTTCAGCTTGCTTTTTTCTTCATCTCAGGGTAACTGGCTTTATGGCAGATTATTCATCTTTATATGTTAGGACAAGGTCTAATAAAGAATTCTCACCTGTTGACTGCAACACTTTTTACGTTAGGAATGCGTCACTCGAATTGAAATCCCTCATGATTACGCAGTTTTTCTTCTTACACTTTATAGATAGGTGCATAAGGAGGCAGTCATCCTGTTCCCAAGTGTATTTTAGTGGTCTGTAAAAGACACCAACTAATACCCCATCTTGTGCTTTATCTGTTAGGACATTGATCCATAAGCACACAAGATCATTTTCTTCTGACGTATCAGTGACTTGGAAATAGGGAATTCCATTTCAGATATAGAGTGCCACTCCCCTTTCTCTTTTGCCTACCCAATCCTTCCTAAATAGGTTATAACCATTGATTTTAAAATTCCAAACGTGCAAATTGTCTCACCAGGTTTCAGTAAAGCCAACTAGATCGAATTTATGCTCATAAATGAGCAATTACAATTCCTCTTATTTGTTACTCAGGCTCCTAGCATTGGTATATAGGCAAGTCAAGAATTTCTTCTCTTCGTGTCCTTTGGTTCCTTGCTTAATTTTGTCCTCAACGTCTCAATTTTGTGCTAACAGAGTGCTCATTTCATCGCCCTTTTTGCCCTAGTTTATAACCCCTTGCTGACTATTCTGTCCAGCCAACAAAGCTTTGTTTTTTATGTTGCATGGTAGACCAAAATATGCAGCAGGGATTTGTTAGATTTTAAACATTTTGTGGTGAGGACTGTCTTTTACTATGTATTTTTACAGTAGTCTAGCACACTGGAGCCCTGACCTGTGTCAGGGCCTCTAGGCACTACTATAATACAAAGAATAACAACAAGAACCCCTGCATTATGAGGTAGGAATTCTTGAATTATGTGGCACTTCCCCTACAAACCTTCAACCTCTTACTGTATTCTCCTTAGTCCAAGGCAGTTTCACAGGCATAATGTCCCTTGTGTTATTCATTTGCTATCAAGTTGAATTTATTCTATATAGAACATAAGAATGGCCATACTGGGTCAGACCAATGGTTCATCTAGCCCAGTATCCTGTTTTCCTACAGTGGCCATTGCCAGGTGCATCAGAGGGAGTGAACAGAACAGGGTAATATATTGAGTGATCCATCACCTGTCATCCAGTCTCAGCTTCTAGCAATCAGAGGTTTAGGGACACCCAGAACATAGGGTTGCATCCCTAACTATCTTGGCTAGTAGCCATTTATAAACTTATCCTCCATGAACTTATCTAATTCTTTTTTGAAGCCAGTTATACTTTTGGCCTTCACAACATCACCTGGCAATGAGTTCCACAGGTTGACCGTGCCTTAGGTGAAGAAGTACCTCCTTATGTTTGTTTTAAATCTGCTGCCTATTAATTTCATTGGATGACCCCTAGTTCATGTGTTAAGTGAAGAGTTAAATAACACTTCCTTATTCACTTTCTCCTCACCAGTCATGATTTTATAGACCTCAATCATATCCCCCTTTAGTTGTCTCTTTTCCAAGCTGAATAGTCCCAGTTTTTTTAATCTCTCCTCATATGGAAGCTGTTCTATACCCCTAATAATTTTTGTTGCCCTTCTCTGTACTTTTTCCAATTCTAATATATATATATATTTTGAGATGGGATAACCAGAACAGCACACAGTATTCAAGATGTGGGCCTGCCATGGATTTATACAATGGCAATTATGATATTTTCCATCTTATTATTTATCATTTTCCAAATAGTTCCTAACATTCCGTTCGCTTTTTTGACTGCTACTGCACATTCAGGAGATGTTTTCAGAGAATGATCCATGATGACTCCAAGATCTCGTTTTTGAGTGAGAACAGCTAATTTAGACCCCATCATTTGGTATGTATAGTTGGGATTATGCTTTCCTTTCCTGTGCATTACTTTGCATTTATCAACATCGAATTTTATTTGCCATTTTCTTGCCCAGTCACCCAGTTTTGTGAGATCCCTTTGTATCTCTTCACAGTATGCTTTGGACTAAACTATCTTGAGTGATTTTGTATTGTCAGCAAACTTAGCCATCTCACTCTTCACCACCTTTTCCAGATCATTTATGAATATGTTGAACAGCACTGGTCCCTGTACAGATCCTTGGGGAACACAGCTATTTTCTTCTCTCCATTGTGAGGACTGACCATTTATTCCTACCTTTTGTTTCCTATATTTTAGCCAGCTCCTGATCCATGAGAGGACCTTCCCTCTTATCCCATGACTACTTACTTTGCTTAAGAGTCTTTTTTAAGGGACTTTAGCAAGGCAGGGCACACCCCAGCACAGCATCTCCTGCTGGTCTGTCCGGGAATTAGCTCATCCAGCTCAGGAGTGCCCTCTATGGGCCAGTGTCTCACCCTCCGTTACCTGCCCTGTTGTCTCCACCACCTCTGGCCCCATGTCCCTTCGAGACCCAGTGCCCCTTACTTTGGGGGGCTGCCCCACAGCAGTGCCCCCACACTCTGGGTCTCCCCTCCCAGGGGAACCCCAACCTCCTATACCCACCTTGCCTCCATGGCTACTGCCAGTCATCATTTAGCTCTGCAGTCTGAAATGGCCACTCATCACTGGCAAGGGTTGGACCTGCTGCCTTTCTAGCCCCAGCTGCCTCCCTGCAGCCCTAATACTTCCCCTGGCCTTTAGCAAGACCTCAGCCTGGGGACTCACCAGGCCAGAGCTCCTCAGCTCTGCCTCCCCTTCCCCAGCCCTGCTCTGTCTCAGGTACCCTGCTTACTCTCCCACGCAGCCTGGTCCTCTCTGCTCCCCCCAGCAAGAGTCTCTCTTTCTTACTCTCTCAGCCTGCCCTTTTATCTGGGCAAGCTGTGCCCTAATTGGGTGCAACCACACCAGTGGCTGACTACCCAAACAGCCTCCCTTGGCTGCTTTTAACTGCTCTCTGACTGAAGCGGGGTGACTGCCCCGCTACAGGGATTATGTCAAAAGCTTTCTGAAAGTCCTAGTACACTGTATCCATTGGATTGCCCTTGTCCACGTTTGTTGATACCCTCAAAGAATTCTAATAAATTTCCCTTTACAAAAGCCATGTTGGCTCTTCCCCAGCATATTGAGCTCATCTCTGTGTCTGATAATTCTGTTCTTTACTATAGTTTTCAACCAATTTGCCTGGTTACTTACCATCCTGTAATTGCCAGGATCACCTCTTGAATACAATACAATTATCGTGAAATCAGAATACTGATTTCATTTAACTGATATATGACAGTCACATTGTACCACTCTTCTAAGACATAACTCTCCTTAGATAGGGCCTAGAGAGACAAAAGCTATTAAAAGCATTAAAGCAAGGAAAGCATTCATTAACATTAGTCATTTTAGTTTTTCACCTCCTCCTTAAGTGGCAGATGTGAAATATGCCATTTTTGGACTTTTCATATAAGATCCAAAAGAAAAGCAGGTGCCATATGTCCTGTCTTCTATGTTGGGACTTTCTATTTGAGTTATAGGTTTGATTATGTATTTTAAAGAGGGGAATGTTCTAAACAATTTGAAACTCTTGACTCCAGTGGGGCTTTGCGTGCAGACTGGGGTTCCTGATTAGTTCTGCCAGGAGGCACATTGGTTCACAGTAATGGCAAATTAGTATTGCTTGATTAATCAGTTCTCACTAGGGCATTGCTCTTTCTGCAAACATTTTACCTTCATTAATAAGCTTAATACACTGAACTGGTTTCAGGGTATTGAGAAATGGTAAGTAAATTGTGCAAAATGTACTATGTTTATCTGACAGATTTCTTTGTATCTCTTCCACTAACAGTGTAATCCAATATCTTCAGGTGATGAATGATGTAATTAAGTTAATTCTTCTGTGCTGCCCAATAAATCTGTTATTAACTCAGATGTCTTCTAAATGTAGAATGATGTAGATGTTGTTTTTTTTATTTTTGTCATCACTGAAGGAGCATTAAACCATTGCATGCCTTGCTCATCAACATCAAAATATCATCAAAATGCTATTTACTGGGCGGGACATCTTTGTGTCAAGAGACTAAGGAAATGTTTCAGTTGTTGCTTTGAGGTAAAGAAGCTAGATTCTGGCTTTTATTAATGATGTTATGCTGAGTTGCAGTAGCCAAACAGAGGTTCACTTAGCCATTCTGCACACACAGGACAGTTTCTTGGGTAACAGATTTGGTGTTGCTCCTTACAACTGGTCCAAAACAGAAGCAGTGTATTCTACCCACAGCACTTGCTTCTAGGTAACAGCAAGCATGTGGGGTGGGGAATAGCACATTTGCAGGGGGCATGTTAGTTAGTCCCCCCCATCTAGCAATTAGTGGAGCATTGGATCACCATTCTGGCTGCCTTCTGAGCAGGTGCACTGTAGAAGGGACTTGCTGTTCCCTTTTCTTGCCCACACTCAGCACACCTACAAAAGATGAAGCAACATCAAGTCTTAGTACTTTTAAAGCTGTGTTCTGCATCATAACCAAAAGGGAGTTAAAAAGAAGGACTTGGATACTCGAGCAGAATATTAGGTAATGATCTAGGTTATAGTTCTTAAATATTCCATACTTCAATTACATAGTATCTTCATAGAGTAATTACATGCGCCAGCAGATTACTAGTTAATTACACTTACTAGAACCAAAAGTAAGTGCTGTGTGATCCACACTGTAGTTTAGGAGGCAGAAGTAACCATGTATTTACCTAGTAATTATATGGCATTTCCCATATAACTAAGTATCTTGCTATTACAGGATTCTTTTCATGTAATTAAATGGTCAGCAATAACTGATAGGATACTTCCTCATTCTGGTAACTTAATGGTCTAATTCTGGGGCTATCTGGGTCTATTGCTTCAAAATGATATATGTTATTTGCTCTCTTAGTCAATAGTAAAAAGTCTCTCCTCCCTTCTAGCCACATATCTGACCATTAGTTCTCTTTGACTTCTGCCTTCTGATCCAATTGAGGCCAGAGGGTGTCATGGAGCATCCAACTGCTTCGTTCCTGAAAGCATCTTTTTGCTTTTCCTTATTCCGTGGTTGCTAACATGGATGACTGTGAAACCAGTGCCCTAAGCCAAGAGCTATACCCTACCATGAATCAGACAAGAAAGCATGTGTTGCCTTCTGACCACATCACCTCCAGAGTCAAAATGTGTGAACTTTGCAATAGTCATGAGCTCTGTTAGTGCAGGTGCAAGAATAGTGCAATCTGGGCCAATTTGAAAGGAAATGGGAAATAGTAATCAATCATTTCAAAATAAATGACATGGACTTATCCCTCCCACTATTGCTAAGATTTATATATGTATAGAAAACAAAAATAAATCATTAGGTATAGGTAATAAATATTACAAGAAGCTAACATCCCATGTCATTTTCCCAATTATCCTTTAGTCATTGTTTAGGCTAGCTATACATATATGTAAGGAGAAGCTATATATATATATATAGCTAGCCTAAACAATGACTAAAGGAGAAATAATATATATATTAAACTATTCTAGTCTTTCTTTGTAATTCAAAACATGCAGCCTCCTAGCAACTTTTATTACTCTTCTCTAAACGCCTTCAAATTTTCAATAGCTTTCTGGCAACGAGGGTCCCAGAACTAAACACAATGTTCCTGGTACAGTTGTGCCAAAGCTGTATAGGCCATGACTATTAACTCCCTATTCTGTGGTGGAATACTTCTAGATATGCAGCCATGCCACACTGCAAACTCATGTCTACTTTGCTGCTTCAATATTCCCCCAGCTCTCTTTTGGAATAACTGCATTGAAAGTTGGTGGGAGGGAAAAACCCAGGGAACAGCAGCATTAAGGTAGGTTCTGTGACTGCATGCCCTTCATACAGGGCATGTGGTGGGTCGGCTAATAGGAAGGCTGCTGCAGTAGCCATGCTGCAGCCGGGCAGAAAAGCTTGGGAAGCTGTGTGGAAGCCCTAGGCCTTCATAGGTGTCCTGAGATCTGTGTAATATCTCAGGCCATCTGCTGGTGTAGGGAGCTGAAACACCTGCCAATACACAGGAGGCAAATCTACACACTGATAAGAAGGAACTGCCATGAAGTTCATTCCTGCAGTTTCCTTCTCCTTACATTTTTATCAGATAAAGTAGAGCCTGGCCCTTTCATATTGTCTCATAATGGGCATATTTTATTTCTCTGTTTTAAAATTAATTATAATACAAAGCTTTAAAAATAAATAAATAAAACAAATCTGCTTGGATCTCAACAGAATGTATAGACTTCAAAATGATAGATAAATACAATTTTAAGGGGACTGATTTTTTTAATTTTTTTTATTATCCAAGATATGAGCTTAGAAATCGGTCTAACCTTCCTGACCTCTAAATCTTATAGGGCTCTGCACTTCTTGCACTGCTTCACATGTTAGCAATGTCATCAACTCCCCCAGGAGAAACTCAAAACTCATAACTCAGGAATCAGCAGAAAAAAAGTGGGACAGATTTTCAAATACTATATTTAAAAAGGTATTTATTGGAAATTTAAGCCTGCACACATTTTCTCCATGGTTTGGAGTCTTAAGTGTTTTTTTAAAAATCCATTTATATTTTAAATAAGCATTTCAGTTCACCTTCAAGAAAGAAAGTCTATAGAAAACAAATAAATTTCAGTGTCAGAAGATCCATAACAGCGCTATTCCCTGTATTAATAAAACAAAGGAAATAATACAGATGTCCTTAAGAGCAACTGGTTCTTGCAGAGATAAGATGGTGATTAATTGAAAATTTGTTCTTGCCAGAGGTGGCTATCAAGTGAAAATAAATAAATGGTATGGCTCCACTCTTGTAGTCTACCTGCAATAAATATTACTATTCTGGTAATAGGAAACAGTATAATGCTGGCCATTTGATGGTTAAGATGCCAAAAACATCCTTGCCCTTGAGGTTATTCTGTTGATGATGTCATTTGCTATTGTGCCATGAAAAATAAATGTCCTGGCAACTCACTTAATTTGATTCCAGAATCATTTGCAAAATGTAACATTCTTTGTTATAGAGTTACTGCACCATGTCAAAATTAGCAGGAAAGCCTAATCTCAGAAAATGGAATAGCTTTTCTGAAGCTGGATTTTAAAACTGATGGAGTGTTGTGTGTCTGAGAATGAAACCAGTAAAGGATGTTAGGTGCCCCTCTGAGAGCAATGTGACAATATCTATCTGCAGGAAATGGTATTTGCGTTTCAGCAGGTGGCACATTTTCCTACGAGTCCATACTGAACCAATGCCCCACCAGAATGCATGTGGCCCCGAGTCCTGCTGGAGAGTGCTGTTCTTTGGATGAAATATAAAACCAATGTCCAAATTACTTTGGTCTTTACAGGTTTTAGGGCAAAATTGTTAAATCTGATTTTCTAGTTAAATTCCAGCTTGGGGATTAACGTTCTCCCTACCTAAAATTACCCCTGTAATTTCAGCTGGAGACCATTTTTTTCTTTACATCCTATTCTAAACTGTTGAGTGATATTACTGTGTACGATAAAAAAATTGCAATATTTCATCCCAGAGCTGCGTACACCATTTAAGTGGTGGGTGAAATATTGCCAGTATTCTGGAGAGGTAATTGCCTACGCATAGGTAATGTTGCAAACACCTTTCATTGTAAAGACTGATATGAGCCCTCCAGTCGTACCCCACATAACTTGGACTTGAAAGTTGGCAGTTGTCCTCCGAAGGCAAAGGAAAATTGAAGTCAACAAACTATTTTTGAGTTACAAATCAATAAAAATAGTATTCTGATTTGATTTTTTTACTTTTGCCTGTTTCCTTTTCTCCCAGTAGCTCAAGAATGGCTTGCTATTACTGCTATAAACTTTCCATATATAAAAATCTCCTTGAAAACTCATTTGCCAATACTTGAGGAAAATAGATGATAATTAAGCAAAGCTGTTAATTATGTATGTTGTTGATAGTCTGGGGTCAAACTCTGCACCCAGTGATTTCATCTGCACCCTTCTGTGTGCTGGGGAAATTATGGAAAACAGATCAGCTCCAACAAACTGGGCTGTCATTACTGTTTGATAGCTGTTTGGTGACTTTACAGTATGCAAAATGTATTGGTGCTTTCAGTTTAATGTCTAGTGTACATATGGCCATATCACTAAAACCTATCACTATTGGAACTAATTAACAACCTGGTTAGCTATTTCAACAGAGCTGCTAAAGACTGAATGCATGATGGAAACTAAATATCCTTCTACATGTAGCTTCTTTTGGTCAGGGTTGAGGCACGTTGGAGAGGCAATGTAGAGGCAAATTACACCATTGCTTCCTGTACCTGAATCTGTCCTGTAGATAGGGAACTTTAGTCTCCAAAGAAAAAAGAAAAGGAGTACTTGTGGCACCTTAGAGACTAACCAGTTTATTTGAGCATGAGCTTTCGTGAGCTACAGCTCACTTCATCGGATGCATATATAGCAGTTAATCTACACTCTTCATCAGCACTAAGTCCACATAAAAATGAGGTGAAGTGTAACGTTCTCTGTGTAGCTTTTTTGTTTAATATTTTCATGGACTTAGCTTCATGGAAGAGATGGTTTTCAAATTTGTCTGTACTGCAGATCTATATATATAAAAACACACAAAGTTATGCCCTTATCCTTAAAGTTTAATTATGGGTTCTATATTTCACAGTAAAAATATATTAGCTAAGTTAGTCCATCAAGAAATATAAATGATGATCATTTGTAAGCTACACCACTTGAAGAACTGTATCACAGTGTAATGAAAGTATTGGAGGGATATATTAACCTGGTGAAGTAACTCATTAAATCCTTCAAATGTATTAATAAAGAGGAAAGGGATGACCCTTTTAGAATGACTGAAGAGAGGAACTCATCTCAGAACCCATCTTTTTATTCTCTTTTACTATGCACTGAAGTCATAATCCTGTGTTTACAACTTGGTGAGTTGTGACACAAATGACTGAAAAAAAACGTGATTTCATTTCAGAACAACTGCAGCTAGACCAGGAGGATGGGAAGAATATCATCTTTTAAAACACAAATAATATGGCAAATTGCAACAATGGCAAGAACAATTATGAACAGTGAACTGTCTATCTATCTAGTTACTGGTCTCACCCTATTCCCATAGAATTTGACCCTATGTTTAAATAAGATACATTCTTGGTCTGGAAACCATAATATAAAATTAAGATGAGGAACATGGAGAACGAGGGGGTCACAATTTTCTGGAATACATGAGTTCAGATTCTTGGTTTAGGTAAAAAGTGTGTTTTGTGATGTCATCCTGATTTGTGCACTTCAGAAAATAACCACATAAATCAGCACAATTCAGTTGATTGGCAACCCCTGATCAACAAAAGACTTATGTCTGGAATAGCAAGGAGTGGAGTAGGAATCAAATGCATTGACTGAGGTATGGTGGGCTCCTGGACTGGACTAGCAAGCTATTGTGCAGGTCAGTATTCAAATACATTGACAGGGCTGTGAAAGCTCCAGGACTAGAGTTCAGAGTAACAGCCGTGTTAGTCTGTATTCGTAAAAAGAAAAAAGAAAAGGAGTACTTGTGGCACCTTAGAGACTAACCAGTTTATTTGAGCATGAGCTTTCGTGAGCTACAGCTCACTTCATCGGATGCATAGCATATCGTGGAAACTGCAGAAGACATTATATACACACAGAGACCATGAAACAAAACTTCCTCCCACCCCACTGTCCTGCTGCTAACAGCTTATCTAAAGTGATCATCAAGTGATCATCAAGGAAGGCCATTTCCAGCACAAATCAAGGTTTTCTCACTCTTCCCCCCCCCCACACACACACAGACACACATACAAACTCACTCTCCTGCTGGTAATAGCCCATCCCTCTTTGAAACCTCTCTTTATAATGCGCATGATAATCAAGGTGGGTCATTTCCAGCACTAATCCAGGTTTTCTCACCCCCCCCCACACACACCCCCCCTCCAAAAACCACACACACAAACTCACTCTCCTGCTGGCAATAGCTCATCTTACAATGTGCACAGCAATAATCCAAGTTTAACCAGAACGTCTTGGGGGGGGGGGGGGGGGTTTGTAGGAAAAAAAACTAGGACTAGAGTGTTACCAACCAGGATTCAGGTGCATTGCCAGAAGCCTGCATAGTTCTTTTTTGCAGTGTGCTTGGTTTAAGCCCTTGCTAAGCACTAAATGAACTTACAAAAAAAAAAAAAAGGAGCAAGGTTTTCTTAATTTGAAGAATAGCAGTGTTAGAAGTCTTCCATATATTCAGATAATATTGTTAGAGTTTTAGAGGAACATAATCCCTACATCTGTAACTGACTTCAGCAGCATGCAGTCCACCATCTGGGCTAGACTTTGTACCACCTGGGCCATAAAAAGAAGGAACAGACAATTATTTCCAACATTACTTGCAGAGTTGCTGATTTATGATGTGTCAGAATCAGAAGCGTGAAATGAGGGCTGATACAGAACTGTTTTTTATGATCAGGTGGCAGTTTGTGTACTTCTCCTGAATGATGACATTTACAGGACTCGGACGTTTGATAAATAGAAACCTGTCAAAGAGTTTTTATTAGTAGATATGAAAACATGCAATTTGTTTCTCCTTAGTAATTCCTGTGATCTGGGGAAAAATAAACCTAGTCGCTTTAAAACTTAAGGCAGTTAGGAGCAGGTTGTATGATACCTTTTTGGTTTAGGCATATATTTTTTTTAATATCATTCCAAGTAAAACGTATTGTGTCAGGGAGTCTAATCACCTTCATCCATTTATGTAAAATACATGCCTTAGAAAGACATAATGAATAAAGTATCCCTGAGGTCTGGCAATTGTTGGGATTTGAAACACTCCTGTAACAAAGTGAGACATAGGCATCATTCTTGGGTACTAAGCTTCCCTTATACTATTGACTCACTGTCAGATAATGTGTGTTTCCGGGATATAAGAGAGACAAAAAATATGGAATGTGCAAAGTCAAAATCCACAGTACTATTATTTTACAATAAGGTTACCTCTGATGTAAGGGTGACTACCAGCTTAATTATAAATCTATTTTCATGGATGTCTGCTCTGTTTAATTTGTGAGTCTCAGGAGACATTAAATATCTTGATTTAAACAGACCTTGTTAGAGAGGAAATGCATCACATCAAAGCATAGCAGAGTTTACTTCCATGTTCTATGACCTTTGGACCCCAAGTTCTGTCCCAGATAGCTACTTAGGAACTTCCATTTGACAACTAGAGTAAGATCCAGATATCAGAATTTTTGGGCAAGGTGTGAAATACTGTAAATTGAGCAGAATTTGCATATACTATGTTAGTTGGCTCCTTTGGAGTAATACTGTACTACAATTTAAATAGTCTATTGCTTCGCTCAGATCCAACTGCATAAGCAGTACTTCTTTTTTTTTTTTATTCTTACCCAGAGGGCCATCTCCTTTGTTGAAAGTGCTGGAATACAAACATCAAGAAGAACATACTACTGTGAGTTCACTATGATTTTTTCTATAGCCATTTGGATTGGAGCTTGGAATCTAAAGAAAATAAAGTCAGAGTTTGTCGTACCCAGTGTTCTTGAAAATCAACAAACGGTGGAATTTTCAAAATTACCTAACTGGTTCAGGAATTCAAGTCCCATTGAAAGTCATTGAGACGTGTGCTCCTAAATAATTTAAACTCACTAGAAAATCCCACCTACAAACAATAAAGCCCACTTCAAACCTCATAATAGTAATTTTATACCAGTATATTTACCTCTAATTATATTTACATACACTAAGATGGAATTGTTTTAGAGTGAAAAAGCAAGTATTACCCAATATCATATTGATAACCAAGGCTGTTGTGATCTAAAGTCAGATCTGTACACATGTTTTCTTTTACAGGGGTTTTTATCTAGTTTTCCCAAACAGAAGCTTTTCTTAGTAGTAGTTAGTTAACTTACAGTTGATCACTACTCAAATGGTTAGAATTTTTATGGTTCTATAGTGTAATCAATTTAGAAAACTGACATGGCACAATCTGACAATAAGTAAGTATCCCAAAAAATGCAATCAGGGTATTCCTGTAATAACTTTTTCCACAGAGTATATTGTGCAGTGTCAATAAAGAAAAGGGAAAATGGAATAAATTTGGCTCATAATAGTAAACAATGGAAGAAATTTATTGGATTATAACATTAAATCCCATTCAACATAATGATGATATAGTTTCCTGATAGGATATGTATCAGACAGTAAGCTGAAACCACACTTGTTCTTAGCCAAAAGACCAAGAAGAAGAAATATAAATTTAATTTTCAGGCATTGACTCTCTCCCACATTCTGAGCTGGAAAAACCTGATGGATATTAGAAGCTCTTAACTAGCTGGAGTTAAGTAAATTAAGATTGGAATAAATTTCAAAAGAGATGCATAAGAATTTAGAATCTTTATTTTCAAATTGTATAAATGGGAACTGAGTAGCTAACCAATATGCATTGGAATGAAAATGTACCTTATTTATATGTAACTAAAATATTACAAATAGAATGTGTATTTCTTAATTCCACATTCTAATTTTAATCAAAATGACAAAACAACAGATCTGAGAACACAAACACCCACACACAGTCTGTACATAGAGTATTATATACTACTTATAGATTTATAGATATTTAGGTCAGAAGGGACCATTATGATCATCTAGTCTGACCTCCTGCACAACGCAGGCCACAGAATTTCACCCACCACTCCTGCAAAAAACCTCACACCTATATCTGTGCTATTGAAGTCCTCAAATCGTAGTTTAAAGACTTCAAGGAGCAGAGAATCCTCCAGCAAGTGACCCGTGCCCCATGCTACAGAGGAAGGCGAAAAACCTCCAGGGCCTCTTCTTAAAGGAAGCACAAACAAAAATGTCCCATTATAATGGAACGTATTCATTATCAATTTACTGTTTGGAAGGCAATATACTGTATATTGTTTATAATAATGTGTTCTAAAAGATAAAATAGAAAATAATACAAAAAAAAAGTTGTAAAGGTTAAAACAAATTGGAGTGCCCCTAATTTACTAGAGTTCTGTAACACTCTGAATCTTCCAAAGATTCAGTATGGTGATTCAGTTTGCAATTCCGAGACAAATTCGCTTTGTATATCCCTTTATAGTCTGTGAAATAGGCTGTCTGCCTTGTAACCTTGTTGATGATAAAATGCACTCACTCAGAGTAGACCACACAATGCTAGATCATTTCACTCTTTTGAGCGTATGACATGCAACTCAATAACTATATGATTAGATCTATAGATAACCAGATTATACTTATAAATCTTCCGTATTGTTACCTACTCAGTTTGCTAAAATAGTGTAGTTTTGTCATTTGTTTTCATGTAGTGAAATGTAACCTCAGAGGTTACTGGGAATTCACTGGCTTTTGTAGCCTTTCCTAAAGTTTTAGCTAACAGAGCAGCTGCTCAGCTGAGTTAGTTTCATGTTACCTGTTTGAGAGGATTTGGTTTCCAATACAGTTATATTAATACTCTATCAACTTCCATTTGAACTGTGGACCAGCTTCTGCCATCCTTACTCATATTAAGTAATATTTTACTCCACAAAAAGTTCCATTGAAATCTGTGGGACTATGCGCAGAGTAAGGGCCTGCCTATATGAGAAAGATGCATTAGTACAACTTTAATCAGCTTTTAAACAGATATAGTTAAATTGGTGCAAAGAGCTCCTATTTCATTATATGAGTGGCTTATTTTGATTTAGTTAAACCTGTTCCTGATCCACTTCAGCTAAACCAAAGTAAGATGAAATACTGGAATAAGATTGTCCGCACAACCTTTTGTACAAATTTAACTTATATCAGCTTCAATTCACACCTTAAAAATACTGGTGCAACTTTCTCATGTTGGCAAGCCCTATTCAACTCAACATGAGTAAGGCAGAGTCTGGCTCTCAGGGTCTGAAAAGGTTTCAGTAAATAATAAATGTTTGCTTAATATCTAACTTTTAAGTAAAATCTTTGTTGGAAAGTTTAGTTTGACCAATGCAGGGATTCTAGAAAAGTAATGACAGTACTTTCTATTCGGTAGTTAATTTGCTGTCAGCATTTCCATTATAAAGTGTCGGTTTTGAGTGGTTTATAACACATGTTTTTAAAGGGTAAATAAATGTATTTGTGTACTGTATTATAAATGAAAATAAATGAATTAAACGAACCCTGAGGTGTAACTTAATACAACATCTCAGCCTGCTTTTTTCTTTTACCAAATTTGCTTTAAATTGGTTTGGTTATGTATAAGTAATAGAAAGAGCATGAGAAGAAACCAAAAGCAACTCACTAGTCTGTTTCAGAGTAGCAGCCGTGTTAGTCTGTATTCGCAAAAAGAAAAGGAGTACTTGTGGCACCTTAGCGACTAACCAATTTATTTGAGCATAAGCTTTCGTGAGCTACAGCTCACTTCATCGGATGCATTCACTAGTCTGCGTGTGTTACATGTTCCCCTCTGTGCCCAGTCCAGAGCAAGTGAGTTTGTTACAGCTCCCAGCTCATGCTTTTAGCTCTAGAAGTCCCTGGTACCAGCAGATGTTTATTTAATTCCATGTGGCTTGGTTTTACAGAATTAAATTTAACATTGGACCAAGACTTTCCTATTCAAATTTAAGACAGCCAAAATATTAAAGCATAAAGGAGGAGAATGAACATCTTCAATATTTTCTGTTATGTATTCGGTAAAATAGTGATGTGCACCTTTGTGTTTCTTGGATTGATCTTTACATTAAAACGATCTGCTTCTAAATATGGGCAGATTGTCCGGCCAGGAGTATGGTTGTAGATGGTTCCTTCTCCACGGACATCCACTTCCTAGTTATGTGGGGACGGGCTGGGTTTGCCCCTTGTCTCACAATAACTGTCCCCCACTTGAACCTACCAAGTCCTAAAATGGGGCTGGGAAGAGGATGGGCCAAGGCCTTCCGAGTTCATAGATTCATAGGTGTTATAGCCAGAAGGGACCAATATGACTGTCTAGTCTAACCTCCCGCATAGCACAGGCTGAAGAACCTCACCCAATAATGTCTGCATCAAGCCCATAATTTCTGTTTGAACTACAGTGTGTCTTTTAGAATGATACGCAGTCTTGATTTAAATACTTCAAGTGATCGAGAATCCAGTGCCTCCCAATGCAGGAAGTTGCACTGATCCTTCTGCAACCCCCTTTTTACTGGGGAAACTACCCTTCAAGTGGGCCTCCAGGGTTTAGTAGCTACCAGAGCCATGGCGAAGGGCTATAGATTCTCAGGCTAAACCACTGGTTATTCCATTGGGGGGGGGGGGGCGGGCAAATGTGTGATTGAGGGTGCAATTCAGGGGAGGGTGAGGGCAGAAAATTCTTCACTCCAAGTGAAAAGATCCAAGGAAAATTCTGTACATTCCCTGGGGCAATTCTGCTAGAGGGGTAGATTTGAGCATTGGCAATCAGTGGATAGCCCACACTTTCTTTAGAGCTCTTATATTTTATAGCCCATTGAACACCTACATATTTTTAAATAATATCAATAAATATTTACTTATAGAATGATTAATGATTTATCAGATCAATGCTCCAACTTTAAAAAAAGACCCTAAGCAGTAATAGAGTGTAATGTTTCTTAAGATCAAAATACATATTTTAAAATGTATAGGTACATGTGAACCAAACAAGACTCCACTGTTTGAACGTTATGACTACTCTGACTCGTAATTCAGTAGCATGCAGCTGTTATTGAGAAACCTTGTATTACTTGATGCAGCTTTCACTTATGGGAGTTAAGTGAAATGGGGATGGGGGGGGAACCCGGTTGCAATTGCCTATTTTCATAACTGAATATACTTCTTCTCTAACCATCTGAGGACTACTGCTTGACTAGTTCTTATACTGCTCTACTGTCACTCTAGACTCCTTTCATGCTCAGTGCAGCATTGAGACATTTTTATCTGATTTTGAGTCATTCAAGCCTTTCAGACAAACGTACCATAAATACAGATTTATGTTATATATTTTTCTCTCCTTCTTCCTTTTAACCCTGTTATAATGAAGCACAAACATTGGGTTAAACCAGCATTAAGGGATATTTCTGTCACTCTGTTCGTGCATTGAAGCTCCAACCCAGCAAAGTACTTAAGCACATGAGAAATTCCATTGAACTCAATATGACTACTCAGGTGCTTAAAGTTAAACACATGGTCAAGTGATTTGCTGGATTAGGATGTTAGTTTCTCCATTGTAATACACTGCAAACAGTAAACATTAAATATTTTGGGTTTTATCCTGCACTCTTTATGGAGGCAAAATTCCCATTGAGATAATAAGTAGATAGCATCAATCACTATGGTAACTAAGCTTGTGAGCTTTAGTCGGACCCTCAACATTTATTTTAACAGAGATTTTGGAGACATTATATAAAAAAGCTACCAAAGGAAATGTGCTAACAATGAGTGTTAACAAGCTAGATAGCTTTCTTTGTAATCACATTTGTATTATAGCTGCTAAATGCTACCTTGTGAGTAACAGTATCTAGTTGAGCTGGAAAAGAAATTGGCATAATCTTCAGTTTATTTGGCAACAACCCAAGACTGGTACAAATTCAAAGAATTACTACATGCTTAACTGAAATTAAGCCTATGAAATAATTCTTTACCAAAAAAAAAAAAAAGAGAGAGAGAGAGAGAGAGAATAGCTAAATTGTAATATGATAAAACTGGCTATATCATTTTTACTAGTTCCAGCTCTTCATTCAGCAACAAAAGATAGCTACATTTTGATACCACATATGTAGGTGTTATTGTCTCCATTCCCTGCTCTTTAGTCAACTTCCCTTTGATGAAATAATTGGTGGGGCGGCTTACAAGGGCTTGTATTATGAGTACCTGACCTGCACCTGCTTGTAGCTCTGTGCAGAACAACTGCCTCCAATACTGATCCTTGATTTTCACAGCCCTCAAAAGTTTATTTTCCATGATATCGTGGAATTTTGTTTTGGTTTTGTTTGTTTCGTTTTTAAAATTTCACTTTCTGGTTTTGTTCATTTTTGTTTGAAATGTTGTCTGGTAATTTTCAGTTCCTTTCAGGCTGTTTCTGTCAAAAAAAGGTATATAAAAAAAGGTACTTATTCCTTTCTGTAGGAGCCAGAGGAAGTCAACAATTTGCTTATAGCAGTACAGGGCACAGAAATTCAACCTTGTTTCTGTTATTACCACTGGCACCTGAGTGTATTTCTTCTTCTAATCATAACAATTCTATTTAGTTCTTATTTAGCACTTTTCATCTGTAGATCTCAAAGCATTGGAGATTGAATATCATTATCGCCATTTTACACAAGGAAAAACTGAGTCAGAGAAATAGGTGACTTCCCAAAAGTCACATAGCAGGTCAATGGAAGAGCCAGGAATAGAACCTGTCTACTGACACGCAATCCAACGTCCTATTCATTGGGCCATACTGCTGTAGGAGGAGATGGAGGGGGAGAACATTTCCATAAGTTTCTCTTTGTGGAGTTTAATTCCTCTGGAAATGGAGGGAAGGGGTTCCCCCATGGAAGAAGCTATGAGGTCCACTTTTACAACCTGTAGGATCCCAGGGGATCAGTGGACAGCCAGTGTCATGTACAAAGAGAGGCAATGCCTCTGCACTGGCTTTCGGATTCCTGGTGACCTCCCCTCACCCTTAGCCCCGTAGCACCAATGATTGGATCTATAGTTATTGGTATAAATTATATTTGTCAGCATGGTGGCAGAAGAAATAGTAAACCTTAACAAGTGGAAATTTTTTAACTGTGTAAGAGAGAATATGCACTGTTTGATTTTAGAAAAGACAACCAGTTTCTCATAAAATAGTAATTTTTAAACTGTTTGAAAAAAGATTTAGAGTTTACATTGAAAGTAGATATTGTATATGTATTCTGTGAGAAAGGATTCCAAAGAATGGATCACTTTTTAAATGGATATCTTCTCTGTGTGTGTGTGTGTGTGTATACACACACACAGAGAAGGGCCAATTTTTAAATGGATATCTTCTGTGTGTATGTATATATTTAAAAATGGACATCTTCTGTGTGTGTATGTATATACATACACACACACACACACACACACACAGAAGATGTCCATTTTTAAATATATACATACACACACAGAAGATATCCATTTAAAAATTGGCCCCTTCTTTGTGTGTGTGTATATATTGTGACAAAGTTCTGTCCTTGCCTCCATGGGTCCCGCGTTTCCTGGCAGATTTCGCTTGCCTCAGAGGCTCACTGTGACCCTCCACGTAACCCTTCTCTCTCTAGAGACAAGGGTCACAGTCTACTGAGCCATTTTCATCATAAGCCAGCAAGGGAGGTGGGGAGAAGTTATCCTTCCTTGCACAGTCTCTGTTGTCTCCCAGTCTCAGTGATTAATCGGGGGCAAAGGTGGGGGGGGAGCCCGGGCCCACTCTCTACTCTGGGCTCCAGCCCAGGGACCCTAATAGTATCAGCTATGGTAGCTGACCTTTTAGAAACATAACATGTACAATTCCCTGGGCTACTTCCCCCACAGCAGCCCTCATTTCCTCAAGCTCCACTTCACCCTTACCTCAGGGCCTCCTTCCTTGTGCCTGATATGGTGTGTACTATTCAGCCTCTCCAACAACACAACTTCCTCCCACAGCTCCTGACATGCACACCCACCTGACTAACTGGGAGGCTTTTAACTAGTTTCAGCCAGCCCCTGATTGGCTTCAGGTGTCCCAATCAACCTAGCCTTCTCCCTGCCTTCTGGAAAGTTCTAAATTGGCCCCAGGTGTCTTAATTGACCTGGAGCAGCTGCCATTTCACTTATCCTGGTACCAGGGATTTGTTTAGCCTGGAGCTAATATATCTATCTTCCACTACTTTTCCATAGCCATCTGGCCTTGCTCCGTCACTATCTATCTATCTATCTATTTATCTCCTGTATACTCTGTCATTTTATCAAAGCTTGCTATTTAGTTCTGCAAGACAATTCATTTTCAAGAGTTTAAATTTTGCATGCTCTTAATGGCAAATATATAATAAAGATGTTATAGCAGATCGTTTAGAAATATCCATTTGCTTGTGAGGGTACAAGACACAGGAGTTTTTTATTTTGCATATTACCCTTTTTTTTTTTTTAAAATCAGACGAAGAAAAGTGTAAGTACAAAGGAAACCTACCCTGATCAAATCCACTGGTTTGCTAATCACCTGAATTTTCACTCTCACGCCTTACATGTTAACTTTTCAGTAAGTGTTAATTATTTAGATGGTAGCAATGCATTAGATGTAATCCTTCATGGGATTCCTCTGGAAAAGTTTTAAAAGACCTGTTGTATTGAGAAGAGATATCAGGTAAACAAGGAAAACAAAGATAATGCAGAGGGCTGGAAGAATGGACATGTATGGTCAACAGAGGTGCCTCATCTGGATTCCCCTTGTTAATAAGGTAGGGGGATACTGACTGCATTCTCTCTGAGGCCTCTGAGACTGGGACTCTGGAATTTGTTTTCCCCCATCCCTGTAAGAAATGCCCTGAATTTGGTGACCTTCCAAGTATGTTACAAAAGACATTTGCTTGATAGGGTTTTTGGAGACTGCAAAATATATGCTTCCCAGAACAATGAAGAGGTAAAGGGGTAGAAACAAGATTTGGGGAGGGGGGTAGTTGGCTGGCTGGCTGGCTAAATTCCTGTTTGAATGATTATTTTAATGCTGCTGGGATTTTTGTTGTATTGCTAATTACATGTTAGGGTGCCTAGTGCCTTGTATAGGTGTCTATTATTTACACCTAAATAAATAAAAATATATAAAAAGTTTAAGGGAAGTTAGAGTGACTCAAGAGCTCTGTAGAAATTTGAGAGCAAATAAGTTATTTGAAGTTGACTAAGAGTGTATTATGAGAGTTAACGACCTTAAGAGCAAAAATAGATTAGATATGAGGGAAAACTTAATGATGAGAGCAATTAAAAATACAACAGCCTGCTTAGTTAGATTAGACACTGTAAATAAAAATGTTCCAAAAAGAGATTAGTTAAAACACTTGGGGAATAGTGAAGGTGATAATCTGTAATAGCAGTATGAAAATGGATTTCCAGGCCTACTGTAAGAATCCCTTCCAGCACCAACTTTGATGATTGTATGAGTCTCCCTACAATCTTCCAACTAATCCAACTTAGTCACAATTTAGTATAATATACTCCTATAGTAGGCAAATTAAAATTCTAGGACAAACTAATCTCTTTACAGTAGGCACTTTCAGGAAAATGATTTATGAATTCAGAATATTTTATTCTTAGCTTTCAGTGTTTTGTTTGCAACAAGTAAATCGCTATAATTTGAAATCAATAAAAGACTGATAACACCATAAAGTGCTGTTTGCAAAGTATTGAAGTTGAGTTACATTTATTTTGTTTTATTTGTATATTCATATGTGAAATGGAATGGAACTGAATGCGATTATTCAGGGTCAGTCTTTTACCATATACTTCTTGCTGTTACCTTTCACAAAAACCCTGGGCCAGATTGACTCCTTTGCTTTTGGAGCTCCAAAGTAAATCCGCTTGGAGTGCCACAAGCTGTTCACAACCCTCTGTTCTTCAGGGGTCTTTACTCAGGGCTGCCTCCTAAAAATAGGGGGGCCTCTCCCAACGCAGCTTTGACCAGAGAGGTTCCAGTAGAGTCCTGAGTTGATTTTAACGTTGTCTTTCCCACTACTGAATTACTAAGGGGTTCAATTCCCCCTTAGTTGCAGCTTCTTTCATGTCCTATTGAGGTGAATCCAGCTTCAAAAGTTAAAAACTAAAATGGGACATTATTTTTTCAAGTGTTTTTGGTTTTTTGTCATGCAGAACAGAGCACAAGTAGCTGTGCTCCATCTCTTTGGTAAATCTTTGTTTAATTTAGTAGATACGTATTCTTAAACTGGTACATCCAAACCATAACAGAGAATAAATAAAGCCCTGCATTTTATAGGATACCTTTGTATTCCCGACAAATGCGTTTTTGCGTGTTGACTTTGTGCTGTGCTAAATTATTGGAACCATCAAAAGGAATGTGTGTGTAGTCAGTGTACCAGTATGTTCAACAGTCTCCCTGGGGAATTTATGAACTGATAATCTCTGCTTCCATCTTCCAGAATTTAGAGATTAGATAGTCACTATCCAAACTGACAACAGGCATCTGATATGAAATAAAATCCTCCACCTGTGCTTGTAGATCTTGACAACAATGGGTTCCCCTCTCTAATTCTTTTCAGAGTTTAAACTTAATTAAAGCTTCTTTATAACTATTTTATTATAAAATATTCAAAGGGTTTAAGTGTGGTTTGTCTCAGGCTTTTACTATTTTTATTTTTGAAGGAGTGCACATTCATGAACTTTGTAAAACACACACACAGGCACACACACAGAGACACACACAAATAATGATTCCAAGTGGCTTACAGTTCAACTCATTTAACTCCAATGCACTGCACAGCGATTCATATGCAAGAAGATGTGGATATAGCATTGGCAGAGAGATAGCACAACAAAGCTTCATGGGTGAAAAAGGTGGAATTTAAATAGAGATAGGCCCAATCCATGAAGTTTGGTTGTAGAACTGGCATAAAATTTGGGAGAAGATCCAGTTTTCCTTTTTTTCCTGCTTCTAGTTTTAAGTAAAAATTCAAAGGAGGCAAGTGAGTGCATAGGAAGTGGATAGAGTTGGCATAAAACAAAAGTCTGAAGCCAAGAGTGAGAGGAGGTTAAAAAAGCAATTAGAGAGCACATGAAGAGTAAAGAGTGGGAAGAGATGTAAGCACGGTCAGTGTTCTGTAGTCTTGAAGGTGAGAATAAGTTAGTGGAGGAGGAAGAAGATTATGTCAGAGCAGTAGGTCAGTAAAATAATCCAAGAAGTAGCTTTTTGAATAGCACAAGAAGGGAGATAGGCCCGAGAAGAAAAAGTTGCAATAGTTTAGGAGAGATATGGCTGAAGTATTGATAATGGTTAAAAAAAAGAGGTTATACCTGGGAAATTGACTTCGTAAAAAAATCACACTCTGGGGGTCCACTGTTAATTGCCACTCAGTCACTTCATATCAAATGAGCCAAATTTACATGTAAAATTAGTCTAAATATCAGCACTGCAAAGTCAAGCTGGGATTTGAAGGGAAAGTTGTATTCTTGCTGGCTTGTGCATTATAGTTTCTGCAATCATAACTCAATGACAAATTCTGTTGATTACGCATGAGCCAGAAAAGGATGCAGCCTGTTCTCTCTTAGGACTCTTGACTATTCAGAAAAAGTAGTGAGAACTTAAGATTTGATTCTGCTCCGGTTTACACCAAGACTCCTATTAACTTTAATAGGACCAGGTCCTTGGTCCTATTTTTGCACAATTTGATTAAGTCTCTGGAAAAGATGGATTTCCTCATTGGTGGCTTATAAACTAACAAGTACCATTTAAAGGAAAATGGGGGGTGGGGGGGAGAGGAAGCAAGAAGCTAAACCCTGACATGAAATACTTTTATTAACTATGGTTATTTTCATTTATAGTTGTTATATAGCACTATACACAAATCTAAGCTTAACTAAGGTTTCTCTCTCCCCTCGTCATGATGGATAAGGCTGTTCATATATCCAAAGACGGTGCTAGCCCACTGGGGGCCTAAAGCAGGAATATTTTTGCCCCACCCCCAACATATACTAAAAAAGCAAATAGGGGGCCCCTTTGAGCTGCCTAGGCTTATGCCTAGCACCGGCACTGCACTTATCTCATCCTACACTTAGAAGACTTGGACAGCCTTGTAGAAAGAAGTGGAAGGTAGGACTGGCTACCCATGGCTTTGCTGGGCATAGTGCCTTAGGAGAATTGTAGACGAGTGCCCTCTAGATATCGTATAGAGAATTGCAGCTCAGGCAGTGGTTTTACATCTGTTTAAAGTGAAATAAAAAATGTGAAATTATATAATTATTTTTTAAAAGAAAAAATAATTTATTATTATTTCTTTGAGATTTCCAGTATTACATATTTCATTTCAGTTGTTTTGGATGATTATAACCTAGGAAGTCACAGTCTACATGGTATCTTCTGAAACAAACTTAGTCAACAGGATTTCCATAACTTCTTAACTAAGGATCTAAATGCAATGGAAGAACCAGTGCACTATACTTTATTAGCTTTATTTAGAATATACCTTGAAATGACAGAAAATGGTGCTATTTTTCCTAAGAGAGAAAAATACAGCAACAGTAATTTAAAACTTTTTGTACAAAATGTACTGAATTCCATAAGTAGAAGTGCCTTCCTCTCTGGTATTATAATGCTTATTACAAAAAAAAACAAACAAACTGAAGTTATGTTAATGCTTCAATTTGAAACCTCTGAACCCAGAAATTTGCTTTAAATTAAGAAAGAAGCCCTTTCTGGTTTCTTGTATGCCAAATGTCAGCCAAGAACCAATTTTTATGGCCAATTTATAAATCCTTTAAAAGAGGGTTGCAGAGTGGAGAGTATCAGTATGGTTGAGGCATATGATACAAGTAAACTAAGGAGGGGACGGGGGGAGAAACTGTAATTGTTTGGGAAAGTGGAAGGTTAGAAAGCAGAAATAAAATGTGACCTTCTCCTGCTGAACTGGTGTACACAGACATAGCTATAAGCAATAAGAACCCAAGTGAGGAATTCTTAATGGTAACAAAGATCATGTGTCAAAAGGATATTACAACAAAATAATGAATGTTTTTAATGAGAACTCTATATCTGATGAGAGATCAATTCAAATACTAATAAAAACCAAATGATCAGTCAAAACCATGTTAAGTAAAATCAAATAGTTTCTTTTCATATTAAGAAAAGGAGTACTTGTGGCACCTTCGAGACTAACAAATTTATTTGAGCATAAGCTTTCTTTTCATATTGACTCCTAGAAATTCTGTGCGCTGCACTTTATGGAATAGGACCTAAAGTATATTTTCTGTCTAATTTCCTGATGGTCTTGTATGTGATACACTTGAGGGGGGGATACACTTGAGATAATAACAACATACTGACTGCTGAATTCTGACACATTTTAAATTGATGTTTGTTGTTTTAAAACCATGCAGAGGGATAAATGTTCTATGAAGAAGCTAACTGGACCCCCACTGTTTCTTTGCGTATTCTCCCAGCTAACTGCACTGGTGATAGACAGCGCTATTAAGTAGTCATTAGCACCATGTCTGAAAGCTTGGCTTCTGCAGATAACAACAGGCCATTCAGTATTTTAAGCCTTTGTAAGAAGGAGCACACAGTGTGGTTCATATAACTGAGTATAATGAGGTCATTCTATGACAAGCCTGAGAATACAGAGCCATGGGCAACTTATTAGTCTATTTGATATTAGAACAGATTCAAGTCTAACATTCCAGTGATTTTTTTCCCCCCCTGCCAAAGGCTTCTGCCATTAACTGAGACTACAAAACAACATCACTGAATGGTAGATTGAAATATTGATATCACTGTATTGTAAAGTCTTCAAAATACTTCTGCTTGACTCTGTGGATAAGGAAATATATATGGACAGATATTTAAAGTGTAGCATTTGTCTGTTTTCAAAAAGCTAACAATGTGACAGAAAAATAGGAAATATTAATGTAGTCAGTAGTGTTCAAAGCAGTACTAAAGTGGTTAAAGAAAAAAGAAAAAAAAGAAAAGTTGCATAATTTTGCATGATAGTTTTTACTGTTTTGTTTCTGATTTCTGCAAAATTTGAGGAAGTGGCTATTTTTACATTGACAATATGCACAAACTGAAATTTAAACTTTACAGCTGTCTTTTGCTCAGAACTATTCCATTTTCACTCAGAAATGGGCCTACTTTTCTTGGGAAAGAAGCCCTGTTTTTGAATGAAAATTTTGTGGTATGTGCTGAGTTTTTCAGCAAAATAGGCCCATTCCAAGTTTGTTCATGAAACATGAAAAACTTCACCTTTTGATTTTGAATATTTTGCATATCCAGTTATCATCATAAACTGGTCAATTCTGATAAAATAAATTATGCTGTTTGTTAGTTGCTGTACACAACAGTATTAATAAGTAGCTATCACAATACATGTGGATTCCAGGTTAACATAAATTAATATATTTCTCTATTTTAATACCTTAGCACTTAGCTAAAAGTTAGCACTTTTAAATATGCTAACTGTGTGAAAACTGACCATTCTGGTAATGATGTTTCTTCAAGGTGATTTCTGCAAATTATAATTTGTAGGATATGTTGTCCTCAGGGCACTGCAGCACTTTGGAAAAGTTTGAAAACAGTACTCATTGGGTGTTGTATGAGTGTAATCTCATGACACTCAACTTTCAGGGCTGAGGATATTCAATTGACTTATGATCCCAATTGCCTCAGTTCCTTTTCTTCCATTGTGGAACCTCAGTGCCCTTAGCTAGATGTGTATGTGTGTGTGTAAATGGAATTTAGTTTATCTTAAATTTTAGTTTTCATATTTTAGCAATTTACTATGCTTGTAGTAGTTATTAAGACTTTGCTGCATGTGATGCAGTCTAATTTCTTTGCAGTATGGCTTCAGCTTGGGAAAAGCTCCTATGGTGGATCTGGTCTCTCAGAGGCCTGGATTCAAGAAGCATACATAGTGTCTCTCCATCTGCCTGGAGTCTAATGCACACACTCAAAACCGTATCCGCATAGGGATGGAGCCTAACTGGCGCTTGGTGTGGCGCTTTCACACCCTGAGCCTGGAAAGACTTGCAGCTCTGGCTTCAGCTCTTCCTTCCTGAGAGTCCCCAAAATCTAATTCAGAACTGCCTAAGGCAAAGAGTCTGGGTTCTGTGCAGGGCCCAAAAACTCTGCCTTGGCAAGGCAAACCATAAGAGTCAGTGCCAGAATCAGCACTGCTTTCTGGATTCATTTAAGAGGTGTCAACAAGGTGGCTACCTTGATTAATGCTCAAAGAACTCCATTTATTGGTAAACAGATTCTATTTACACCTTCATCTGAGTTATCACAGAAAGAAACAGAGATTGGTAAGGTGCTACTAGTTCTATTTCATAGAATCATAGACTATCAGGGTTGGAAGGGACCCAGGAGGTCATCTAGTCCAACCCCCTGCTCAAAGCAGGTCCAATCCTCAACTAAATCATCCCAGCCAGGGCTTTGTCAAGCCTGACCTTAAAAACTTCTAAGGAAGGAGATTCCAGCACCTCCCTAGGTAACACATTCCAGTGCTTCACCACCCTCCTAGTGAAAAAGATTTTCCTAATATCCAACCTAAACCTCCCCCACTGCAACTTGAATTTCTACCTTTCTTTTTTCTGTTGTAATTTATAGTGTGGTGTCTATTGAACGGAATGGATTCAATGGCCTCAGCTACGCTAGAAGTAAACTGTCTTAGCTAAAATACCCTAGAGCAGGGGTCGGAAACATTTAAAAGTGGTGTGCCGAGTATTCATTTATTCACTTTAATTTAAGGTTTTGCGTGCCAATAATACATTTTAACATTTTTTAGAAGATCTCTCTCTATAAGTCTGTATATTATATAACTAAACTATTGGCGTATGTAAACAAGATTTTCAAAATGTTTAAGAAGCTTCATTTAAAATTAAATTAAAATGCTGATTTTACACCGCCAGCCCACTCAGCCCACTGCCGGCCTGGGGTTCCGTTCACCTAGGCCAGCAGCAGGTTGAGCGGGGCCTGTGGCCGGGACCCTGGCTGGCAAGGGGCTGGCAGCCAGAACCCCAGACCGGCAGCGGGCTGAGCAGTGCCAGCGGCCGGGACCCCAGACCAGCAGTGAGCTGAGCGGCTCAGCCCACTGCTGGTCTGGGGTTCCGTCCGCCGGCTCCTGCCAGCCAGGGTCCCGGCTGCCAGCCCCGCTCAGCCCGCTGCCAGTCTGGGGTCCCGGCCTTGTCCACATAGAGTAGGTACCTACTTTCTGCCTGCACGCTGGGGGAAAAGGCGGGTGGAGGGGGAAGCTTGCCTGCCCTGCAAGGAGAGAACAGTGGGCGGGGGTGGAGAAGAGTGGGCCGGGCCGGACAGGATTTTTAATTGCACGCTGCTGTCCCCGGCAGACAGCAGCGTACCATTAAAAATTGGCACGCGTGCCATAGGTTGCCGACCCCGCCTTAGAGTACGGGTGAATCAGACCGCTTGAATTCAAATAGCCTACAAACTTTCTAAAGAATTCTTGGGAAGCAAAATAAACTAATATGAGAGGTATTATCTCTTTCTTAGAGTAAGCCTCTCAGAATTTACAGCTGAAGTAACCCATATATTAGTATGGTATATTAGTCTTAAATGGCACAGTACAATTACAATTGCTTGTAACAGTCATGGCACTGTTTAAAATGTTTATTTCACCATTTTAATTGTTCTTTCAATATTTACAAGTTTTGAATAATCTATCAGTTCACACTTAGCTGTGGCTAATTCTGATTTCCACTTATTATAGAAACTTAAATTGATAATATTCCACGGTGAATTCAAACCAAACATTGGGTAGTACATCATAGACATCTTCTAAACTTCTGGGGTTTTGTTTGTTGTTTGCTTACTTTGTTTTTCAGGGAGTGGGGAAAAGGGAGGGGATCTGTCTCATAATATCATTTTGATTTACAAGATAATACAATTTTAAAATACAATAAAATAGATTTTTTTTAGATCCAACTATTCATTATTCATTGTGATGCATCGAGGGTAGAAGAAAAAAGAAAAAAATATTGATTTATAAGTGGCACTTGTACTTTCCAATAAATGGTTATACACAATGGATGGGTTGGACTTTCCAAACCACCTTGATGTGACCCAATTTTGCTCCTTTTTACGTCAATGGGAGCAAAGTTAGGCCAGTCCTGGGTGCTTTTTGAAAACCTACCAGTGTATTTTTAGAGTATTTTTCTGCCTATTAATACCATGATTTACAGTTTGGACAATCAAATTACACATAACTAAATATGGAAAAGCAGTTTTGTATATTAACAAATTACATATCCATGACCTTAAAATATGAAAAATATTCATTATATATTGCAGAAGTTAGTCCTTGACTTCTATTAATAGCTAACTGGCAATGACTTTTTTCTTTAGGTAATACAGATTCTGTTTACACCATCTGCTGAATAATGCAGTATAGGTAACAGTTCATCAGACATTGCAATGACATTTGTTTATCTGTGTAATTGTACTCTTTTTTTACACATTAATGTTAGAAGAGCAATAATTGTTGATCACAGATGCTGTGATTTGTAACTAAAATGCACTTTTTCCTTATAGTCATATTAGTCTAACACATAACTCAAGAAGAGTATGGCAGAATCTTTTTTATTTTTGAAAAATGTGAAAAGACAAAGCATTAGGAAAAATACATCAAAAGGTGAAAACAACTCTGAAGCCAAATACTATTCATCATGTGTCATGCAAGTTTAGGGCTCAGTTCACCACTTTCCATTTAGTGCCCCCAGTGGTGCAAGTAGATTTTAACTCTTACTGATATGGTACCACCCCCCACCCCATACTGCCCCCCCTCACAAAAAATGTTCTGTGACAAGCCCTGCGCAGATACAAATTTATACCTGTGGATGCGGATATCCGCGGATAGATATCGGTATCCACTGAACCCCAGGGCTCTCCTGAGAACCGCAGAAACAAAAGGAACAGAATGTGAGGCCACCGCTCCTCAGGGGCCAGCGCCCTGCACTGGGAGGTCCTCTGGAGTGGCTGTACCACCACCAACCCTACCCCTAGCCCTTCCACATAGCTGCGTCTCCTGTCTGGGATCTGTACAGCCCCGCTAGAGGACAGGGCTGGAGGCAGGGCTAGAGGCAGTACAGCCGTGCCAGAGGAGCTGCCGGCACGGAGCGTTGGCTCCTGGGAGTGGTGGCCCCATGTTCTGCTCCTTTCGCTGCTACAGTTCCCGGGAGAGCCCAGGGGTTCAGCGGATACCGATTTCTATCTGCGGATATCCGCATCCGCAGGTATAAATTTGTATCCGCACAGGGCTCTACAATTCATTCTTGAAAATGTGTCTTTCTGGTACAGCGTACCGGCAATAAATGTCTTAATGGTTCGGCGTACTGACCATACCGGCTTACTTGCACCACTGAGTGCCCCTGAGATATTTGAAAATATCTACATCTTTGCACACATTCACCACGTAATTATATATCATTCCTAGTGTTCTCAGTATGATTCCTCCCTACAACTACAGAGGTCTAGTAAGGCCTAAACTGGGGGTAAAAAAAGAACCAGCAATAACAACAGAATGAACAATTTCAGGAAGCAAATCCAGTGCTGCCATGTCAAGAAAGGTGTTATCTTTAGCACCTTTTCATTCTATCTTGGCTCATCTGCTCACATGCTACTGTATCCAAAAATCTAACCAAAAAGTTTGAGACAAATCATAGTATTTTGGAAGCCAGTGGAAATGTTGCCATTCACCTGAACTGAATCAAGATTTGCCCATTGAACATAAGAAATACTTTTCAACGGAATTAAATGTTTATTAAAAATTTCTCTTTTTTTTTTTTCTAGTATTCATCATGGCGTCTGGACTTTTGGTTTATCCTTTCGGTCTCAGCTCTGCTACAGTGAAGAAATTCTGTGAGAATTCAAGCATATACTATGCAGGAGACTGCCAGATTGGATGGGGGTACATGTTGGCAATTGTTGGAGTCATGTTATCTGTCTTTTTACCATTCTTTGCAAAATATGCACCAAAAGAGCACATATCTCCAACTCCAATACCTACTATTTTATAGTATTTTATTAGTATTTAACAGCAAAACATTCCTGTCAATCAATGGGCAGAAAGTATTATAGCACTTCCTTTTAGCTGTATGGCTAAAAAAAAAAAAAAAAAGGCGAGCGAGAGAGGGAGATAGAGGGTCAGAATCACAAAGACCAAAAGTGCACTGATAGTCTTCCATAAGCATGAGAAGCTAACACTCTGGAATTGAAATAAGACTAATTAGCAGCCTTTACGCTGCTCTAAACTTATAATGGCTTAATGCCTTAGTCAAAAAATCTGTTTATCCTCAAAACATCTGTCTACCTCCCGAACAATTTATTTTATGTCTCAAAACAGTAAATCTGTTAAAAGCCTCAGTTCCCTTTTATATGTTATTAAATGTCAGAAGTTTTATGAACCCAATAATTTTAAATCTGATAATGATATTTTGTTATAGTTATTATGAGTGGGGGAAAAAGCCTGCTAGAAACCAGAGCCTAAAATGAAGCTTATCTATGAAAAAAGATGTATGCAACAAAAAGTGCTTTTGTTTGTTTGTTTTTAATCAATGCATGTTAGGAGTGTGCCTGAATACTGTAGTTTGTAGGCACATGTTTTAATACTGGTCTAACAATTGGGAAGTATAGCCTCCATAGTGATTGCTATACATTTTAGCTAACTTTTTGCTAAAGAGATCTAACCTTTTCAAAAGGCCCAATACTAAAATAGCTTAAAAAGGAGAAAAATATATTAAGAGGAAAAGTGCATTTGTTTTACCGTAGTTCTTAGATTATTATTTTGCATGGAATTGTATACAGTTATTTCTAGTTTAGGGGTTTTTATAAGCCTGTAAGGTAAAAAATTCATTTACAAAACATACGTGTCCGATGGCAAAGGTACCTGTGCGCATTTCATCATGATGCAAGGCAGAAAGGGCCAGAGTATGATGGCCTTACTCATGCTGATTAGAATCTTGCTCCATGTGAATGTGATTTCTTGTGGAGTAAAATACTACTCAGTGTGAGTATGTGGCAGACTCTGACTCAATATCATCCAATGTAATGTTGACTAGAAAAATGTCACATCTGATGGATATTTTTTGTGTGAAATTTATGAAGTCTAGTTCCAGGAATGGCATTTTTGGTTTCATTACCACCAAGGATTCAAACAAATGCACCACATGCCTTAAAAAAAAAGAATGATTGGGTTCTAATATTACTCCATTGCCATATTTCTCCTTTAAAATTACAGTAAAATTCCCATCCAGTATCTAGGTCATGAGGATGTTATTTATTTTTAATATTTACTAGTAAGGAACTGAACCTCTTAGATTATATTTTAATACTGAACCTTACTTTTCTGCTTTTTATTTTGTCCTGTGAACCAACTGATCAAATCTATTATCTTTGTTAGTAGTATGCAGTGTTGTTGTAGCCATTTGGTCCCAGGATATTAGAGACAAGGTCGGTGAGGTAATACCTTTTATTAACCCACCTTCTGTTAGTAAGAAAGACAACCTTTCAAGATTACACAGAGCTTTGAAAGAAGAGCTGAAGAAGAGCTCTATGTAAGCTCAAAAGCTTGTCTCTCTCACCAACAAAAACTGGTCCAACAAAAGATATTACCTCACACACCTCATCTCTCTATCTTTTTTGGTTATTTACGGAAGCCGGAGTAATGGTTATTCCTGAATTTCTTCTTTTCTGAAAAATGTGTGTGAAGGGACAGATAGAGAAATGTTGAGGAAATATAAGAAAATGAGAACTGATAGAACAATCACTTTACTTTATTCCAATATTTATCAAAGAAATACAATCTTGTTTACATTGTGAAGCCTTCTAAACTCAAATTAATTAAGCATTACATTATTTTCTAAAGTAGCTGACTGTTACATCATCATGAGCTCCAAAGGGCAAATTATGCATATACATTTATAATATAATTCAATTACATTATTAATGTTTAAAAATGCATATTTCAAAGCTGAATAAAGCAAATAGAGAGAGCTCTATGGTTTTTGTTATAGAGAACTAAAGAATGAAATCTTCTAAATATTTAACAAAAATGAGGCTGAAGGAATTTCCTCTGCCCTCCTAAAGTAGGCAGAATAGACTTCAGTCTTCTCTGTATGTAGCATGTAGCATTTTTAGTAGTGTCTTATGCTCTTCTTTTCATAAATTGCTGGAATAGATTGGAAAGCTTCATATAAGATTCAGAAGGTAAAAAGTGAGAAAATAAACAGATAAAAAAACCATAACCACAAAGTAAAGAGAGAGATGCAGGCTTTTCTTTCCTAACCAACCTGTGCCTTTACAATAGAACAATTATACAAGACAGGATCAATATATAAAAAAAATTCTCATCAACCACTGAAAATGTTATACTATGTGTAAAAAATTGTATTCTGTGGGTTTTTCTCTGTTTTGTGTAATGTTTACGATTGTTCACTTGATGTTTCACTAGAAAAAGTGATTTGTTAGTGTAAATTAGAAAACATTTTTGCAAAGATTTAATTGCTTACCAAAAGTAAAATAATTTTAGATTTCTATTAATACCCATAATATATCTAGTAGACACAGAGGGCCCAATCCTGTCACCACTTATAAAAATATCTTTACTCGTGCAGAATTGTGCCCATCAGTAATCCCATTGAAATCAGTAGGATTACACATGTGAATAAAATTACTTACATGTGTAAATGTTTGCAGGATTGGATGCATAGTCTGAAATTCCTTTATAACTTTCACCTACTTTCTCAGTAGGGGTCTTAAAATTTTCAATATTGCTATACCAAACTACATATTGAAAATTTATTTTCAGTGTTTTGAACAATCAAGTTAAAAACAAGTTTTTTTTCCACAGTATCCTCTACTTTCTAAGAAAGAGTGAAACTGATGCTTCCATATTGAACGTCCTTTAAATAATTTTAAACATTGAAAGGAAATACCGTAGACTTAATAGAGACTGGTGACATCTAAAATGAGGTAGACAGAATTGCCATGTAAAAGGTCCTTGTTCAGAGCCAATTTATAACTCTGGGTAGAGATCATACTGTAACTGACTCAAACCAGAGTAAGCAAAGCATATACTGCAGAAGCTCCTCTGGAACTTAAACAGGGGGAATTACTACGAATACATTTGCTAACACTGATAAATCACTTTTTTAATGAGGATTGTCTGTGAGTTATATTGTGTATAATAGTTTCCTTGTTAAAAAAAACAGAAAATTTACTGGATCAGGTTCAAGTTTTATTCTAAATATATAATTTTTTAAGTGTAACTAAAAGCTGTATTTTCCATTACTGTGTTTCTGCGTTGACTAGCTGCCTCCTTTTTAGAATATTAACTGTTTTCTGTATTTGACTTGTTGAATAAAATATTTCAATTATTTTCAATGTGAAATTTACAATTGCCAACACTGTATAATAAAATAATTCACATTGTTCACTATTTTCCTGACTTTGCTTTTGTTTTACAGTTGCAGTCAGATATGATGCACAGCAGTTACTTTAAGGGAAGAGACTGAGGGGATAAGGAAATGGCCACAATAGGAATAATCTATATAGGTGTCTGTGTATAGGAACATAGGCATGCAAACATATAGTTTGTGATCCCTGGCCTGTACAAATAATGATCCAGTTGGTAGTAGGCTGCTATCCTGAGACTTGGGAGAAGCAGGTTCAGTTCCCTACTTTCTCCCACCTCTTGCATGGCTTTGGGCAATTCACTTACTGTTGCTGTGTGCCTCAGTTCCCATCTGTAAAATAGGGATAATAGTACTTCCCTACTTCACATGGATGTTGAGGATACATTAAAGATTGAGGCAATTGGATACTTCAGTAATGGGGACCAGATAAATACCTAAGATAGGCTTCATCCCAGAACAGCTTGGCAGTGCCTGTTACGTTAGCCTGTAGAACTTCTACAGGGGTTTTGGGAAAGCCAGAAAAAGGGAGGCAACTTCTGCAGCCCAGTTTCAATGCTGGCTGCAACTTTTATGACAGATGCCTATTTTGAAGACTTAAGTAATACTACAGTAGTGCACAGGCTGTGCGCTGACTTTCTGCTCAGAGGTGATTTTTCATCGAGCGTTCAGAGCCAGTCAGAATATGGATCTACATATAATATATGTTTATCAGCAATGAAAATCAATTTTTAAAAAACATTTATTCTTAAAATGAATTATTTCAAAATATTGACGAAATATAAGTACTTAATAATATAAGTACAAAATAATTTCTTGGAACAAACGTACTGAAAAGCAACAATAAACTCACTTAGAATTTATTATCTGATTTTTCTAAGCCATTTAGGTTAATGATGGAATTAGTGCCTTATTTTGCTCCAGTTACTTACACTTGCACTGACTAACCATATAATTCTCAGTAAATTTCTGACGTGAGGCTAGACTGCCTCCTCTCATGGAGAAACCAACAGGCAAGGCCCAAGGGGATGAAAATGGTATGAGGATCCAGTAGATAATTTGGGTGAACAGGTTCCCCTCAGAGTGGGCAGTGGATTCAGCCCTATACTCTCAGACATTTTGAGATCCTTTTCAAGTTAAGACCATCTATGGAGAAGCCCTATACTTCTGCACTCTCTCCTGCTCCCCGTAATTCTCCCCTACTCCTTTCCCCTTAAAGGGTTAAGACTAAATTTTTAACTCTTCAGTGGATTGTCTGTGGGGTTGGTGGAAGGGGGATGGACATCTCCCAGTTCAGCCTTCTATGAGCCTTACAACTGTACCCTCAATGTTAGACAAAAGGGGTGGGAAACTGTGCTATGAATGGGATGCTCCCTCCACCTTCCATGATAACACTGCGAAATCCATTCATTGTTTACATTCAGGGCACATGAGTTTAGCTAAAAGTTGAGAGTCTGTATAAATTCATGTATTTGTCACCAAAATGTAATACAGGCAGTCCTCGACTTTATGACATTCGAGTTACGAAGAACTGCACTTACGACGCTTCTACATGGACACCCTGATTTGACTTATGACTATAGGTTTTGAGTTTACGATGCTCAGTCTCACAGTGGAGTAGATTGAGGTTCCGAGTTCCAATTTACAACGCAATTGTAAGGAACCAGTTGTGTCATAAGTCTGAGGACTGCCTGTATTTTGATCATATTCCTTCAGTAAAATCTAACAAACCACACAACAAAAAATCTAGCACAGTGAACAAAGAAATATAATGGTAGAAACAAACCAGAATAATTTTATTTTAATTTTTACATAACACATACTATAATTGTGCTTTCAAGTATTTAATAAAAGAATACTTTTAATATGAGCTTTTGTAAATACTCAAGATGTGCAGCCTTTATGCTAATTGATCAACAGGAGTGTGATCTCAACTTTAAATTATTGCTTAAATAAACATTACTTTAAACTTCATTCATTGTTTTCACACATTCTCTCATCTCGACATCTGAAGTTTTAACAAATTCTTGGAAAGTCCTTTGTTCTACAACAGTTGCAGATCTTACAGATACACACTTGAAGATGTTTCTTTTTGTGTCATAGTTTCCCATGCACCTGTGGACTCTACCTCTAATTAGTCTTGGAAGCTCCCGATCCTATTTCAAAAGTATAATAATCAAAAGGTTACAATTAATTCCCTTTTCTGACATGAACTAAGCTCTTCAAAATGTCTGAAGAATAATAGTGTTAGTTGGGGATTCCTGGAGGCTAGGTAATGTTTGCAGGCTACATCAGCTCTACGGTCCCTTGCAGGTTTTGACCACTCTCTGGCAGCATGGCTGCACAGGAGCTACACCCCAAGAACTTCTTCTTTTGTCAATTGCTGTCCCTACAACTCTTAGGAAAAGTGGTTCCATTACAAGAAGGGAGCTGCGGAAAATAATATGTTCTGAGGGAAGCTGCAGTACCACAAAGCTAGATGAAAAGATGTCTTAGCAGTGAACAGAAAGGGGAGATACTGGGTTCTCACTGACAAAAGACTCACAATAACTTTGGCCCAAGTCTATCCTGAGGTATGCACAAATTACCATAAAAAAAATCAACAAACTGAGGTAACAGAAAACTTCCTGTTATATATTCTTTGTGAGAAGAATTGAACTTTGGCCAAATTATATAAATAAAACTCCTCTGGGTACAAAGAGGATTTTCCTACATCTGCAGCTAGCCGTAGATCAGGGGTTCTCAAACTGGGGGTCATGACCCCTTAGGAAATCACAAGGTTATTACATGGGGGGTTGTGAGCTGTCAGCCTCCACCCCCAAACCCCACTTCACCTCAAGTATTTATAATAGTGTTAAATATAAAAATAAGTGTTTTAATTTATAAAGGGGGTCACACTCAGAGGCTTGCTGTGTGAAAGGGGTCACCCATATAAAACTTTGAGAACCACTGCCACAGATAGAAGGCAATTATGTAAGCCCAGAACTGCATGGCCCTTTTATAGCCTCATTTCTGAATGGTCAGTGCTATGAAGGCATGTTCATGCCATCCAGACAGGTACACCTTTTCTAGAGGGCTGCAAAAGCTCAGTAGCACCAAGAGGTTGGTGTGTGTAAACGACAAATAAAAATATGCAGAGCAACCCTTGAAAAAGAATTAACTTTGCCCCATAACTTCTCTGCTATATAGATGTTTCCCTCCAAAATCCCAATCCAGTTTTCCACAACCTAAACAAACTCTTCTCAAATTTAATTTGATCTGAGAAAGCCCCAAGACACTTGTACAAACATTTCTCAACAAGTTTTGGCAAAACAGGGGTTTGGGCTTGCCTGAAATGCAACTGTATTTACTGCCACAGACCCAAGAAGCAGTTTGTTCACTTTGTATGGAAAGTGAACAATACAGCTTTTAACTTTCTTTTATACATTAGAAGTTAGTGTTAACAGAATACATGTTATTAGCCTCCTAACTGCACCACATATAGTGTATTCTGTAAAAACACAGAAAATACTTACAATTTCATAAAATACACATGGCAGACTCTCCTTTCCATCTCTCAAGACAAAACTTTTTGCTCCATATGCTCCAGGAGTGACTGCAGAATCAAGTGTGCCTAAACAATATGTCAAGAAGTAAACCAGGATGTAAACATGAGAGCACTATTAAAGCCTGGGCTCTACAAATATTAAGTGACATGAATATTCAATAGACAAAAATACTAAGCAACATACTGATGTCAGTCTTCTAACTCGCACCGTTTCCACTGACATCAGTGGGAATTCTACTGCAAATTAAGGGCTATATATGGCACACTAATAGTAAATTCACATATTTTGTCTCTGTGAAGTAGGTGAAAAACTGTACTTTTCGTAAGCATGATTATAAACTGATTAGCTCCCTAGGTACTGGTGCACAAGAGAGCCAGTTTTCTTAAAGCTGTACTTACTCATATATGCAAATCAATTCTAAACCATTAAAATTTATAACCAACATTTCCAATGTAAAAGAGTCCATGAGTTCATGTTACATTTGGTATTCCCAGCCACCCCAACTCTTAAAACAATTGGTCACCTCTAGCTTCCTTTGTCAAATTCTATTTTTAGGTAACGTCAATAAAAGTCAAAAGTGAAATAAAAATAATTCATATTCAGAAGAACTCCAGGTTTGGACTGATTCCCAGGTTAATGCTATTAAAAAGTTATTGCAGAACTCTGGTACCCTTGCTAGCTGGATTTTTCAATGCAAATTTTCTTTCTGTTTCTTAGCTTCAATAATGTCTCAAGCTTTAATTATTTTAATTCTTTTAAAAATGTAATAATCCTGAAAAATAGAAAGAAAGCCTGCTACTACACTCTTAACTGATGTTGTGATGGCTTTTTATACAGTGTGGATTAGTCTTTCGGGTATATGAAGAATTTAGGTTGTGCTCATCCTTTTATCAAAGAATTCAGATTTTATAGACAAAGTTCCAGGCTTCACCTCTAAAATTCTGCCCCAGTTTTCTAAGTACAGACAGGTTTTAGATAGTGAGCACAGTTAATCAAATCAGCCACAGAAAGATGTAAAGAGGACTTTTTTGTGTCAGCTAAACCCATTGTGGCTGGAGGGAAATTCATCCCTTTGGGATCATGTAGTGTTTTCACCTCTGCTGTGTGTAAAGGTTCCTTCAAATGAGGGAGACAGTTTTAATTTGTATCACATCCCATAACTCATGGCGATCGGGGGAGGTCCCGGACGACTGGAAAAACGCTAATGTAGTGCCCATCTTTAAAAAAGGGAAGGAGGAGGATCTTGGGAACTACAGGCCAGTCAGCCTCACCTCAGTCCCTGGAAAAATCATGGAGCAGGTCCTCAAGGAATCAATGCTGAAGCACTTAGAGGAGAGGAAAGTGATCAGGAACAGTCAGCATGGATTCGCCAAGGGCAAGCCATGCCTGACTAATCTAATTGCCTTCTATGACAAGATAACTGGCTCTGTGGATGAGGGGAAAGCAGTGGACGTGTTGTTCCTTGACTTTAGCAAAGCTTTTGACACAGTCTCCCACAGTATTCTTGCCAGTAAGTTAAAGAAGTATGGGCTGGATGAATGGACTATAAGGTGGATAGAAAGCTGGCTAGATTGTCGGGCTCGATGGGTAGTGATCAATGGCTCCATGTCTAGTTGGTAGCCGATATCAAGTGGAGTGCCCCAAGGGTCGGTCCTGGGGCCAGTTTTGTTCAATATCTTCATTAATGATCTGGAGGATGGCGTGGATTGCACCCTCAGCAAGTTTGCAGATGACACTAAACTGGGAGGAGATGTAGATACGTTGGAGGATAGGGATAGGATACAGAGGGCCCTAGACAAATTAGAGGATTGGGCCAAAAGAAATCTGATGAGGTTCAACAAGGACAAGTGCAGAGTCCTGCACTTAGGATGGAAGAATCCCATGCACCGCTACAGACTAGGGACCGAATGGCTAGGCAGCAGTTCGGCAGAAAAGGACCTAGGAGTCACAGTGGATGAGAAGCTGGATATGAGTCAACAGTGTGCCCTTCTTGCCAAGAAGGCCAACGGCATTTTGGGATGTATAAGTAGGGGCATTGCCAGCAGATCGAGGGACGTGACCGTTCCCCTCTGTTCGACATTGGTGAGGCCTCATCTGGAGTACTGTGTCCAGTTTTGGGCCCCACACTACAAGAAGGATGTGGAAAAATTGGAAAATGTCCAGCGGAGGGCAACAAAAAGGATTAGGGGACTGGAACACATGACTTATGAGGAGAGGCTGAGGGAACTGGGATTGTTTAGTCTGAGAAAGAGAAGAATGAGGGGGGATTTGATAGCTGCTTTCAACTACCTGAAAGGGGGTTCCAAAGAGGATGGATCTAGACTGTTCTCAGTGGTAGCAGATGACAGAACAAGGACTAATGGCCTCAAGTTGCAGTGGGGGAGGTTTAGGTTGGATATTAGGAAAAACTTTTTACTAGGAGGGTGGTGAAACACTGGAATGTGTTACCTAGGGAGGTGGTGGAATCTCCTTCCTTAGAAGTTTTTAAGGTCAGGCTTGACAAAGCCCTGGCTGGGATGATTTAGTTGGGGATTGGTCCTGCTTTGAGCAGGGGGTTGGACTAGATGACCTCCTGAGGTCCCTTCCAACCCTGATATTCTATGATTCTATGAGAACTCTACCAAAAGGAACTTCTTCAGAGAGCTATATCAGCAGACTCTCTAGTCACCATGGCCATCTCCCCTTTTCAGCCAGCTCACTTTTGGTGATGTGCTGTCCTCTATACCTTTACCTTTGTACCCACCTGTAAGTGGAGTTGTGGCTGCTTTGCACAGTGCTACAAAATCCTGAATAGAGTTTTCATCCCCTGGAAACTCCACACCTCTTTTTATCAGCCTAAACCCCAGATTAAATTAGCACAATTCATTTTATACTGCCCTTGAACCTTGGCTAGAAAATATTATAACAGAAATCAAGACGATAGTAGAAATATTAAGATGGGGAGAGTTTAAATATTGTAGGGTGATACTTTTCATTTTGCCATGCTCATATTTTGGTCACCTTTGATATATAGACAATTGTCTAGATATGAAATTAATTGGAGGCTCATGTCAATATTAAAAGGAAAATGGGTCAAATATTAATCAACATTTGAGAACTGGTCCTTTAAATATTTTGACTATTGTCACTCTACAGTAAAAACTGCATTGTCTTTGTGGGACTGACCCACCAATATTCTTAACTATAGCATAAACTACTATACATACCTAACACTTCAAATAATAGTGCAGTTTTATAAGTATACTGGCTCCAATGCTTCATACTTTCAATGACTGCACTTATAATTCGGAGAGAATTGTCTTTTTCTTTAACTTTTAATTGATATGCTGGAACTTTCTTTCAGAGAAAGATGAGAACTCAGGTTAAATAGAGACCTTTACAGTCTTTAAAGTCAGATAGATAGTTACACATTTTTCTTACATTAATTATCCAGTATTTAAAATAAACACATTATTTAATTTATTTAGATTAATAAAGCATCAATAAACCACTTCCAGTAATACTTGTTTTATGAAATCACAAAAGTCACACAACAGACTACTGTTTCTGTTCAAATAAATAAGCACCCCTATTCAAAACAATGGTCACACAATCCTCCTTCATACCCACACCTATACAAAAGGCATTTAATAAAATGAAGATTTTATTTAGGAATTGGACTTTCTAACGTGTCTAAATGACTTCAGAACACAAGTCCCAAAATCCGCACTAATTGGAGAGAACAAGTAGGACTTGACAAAATCCCATGGATATGCACCAGACCACTGATTTGAGTCCAGCCAAGTAGAAAACAGTTGCTGGCAAGACAAAGAAATAATATAAACATGCTTGAAACACACAAATTTGTGCTGCCTATTTCATACTGAGTAGCAGATAGAAACAAAGTCATGACTAGCAGTTGTCTAAAGCATACACAAATAAATCTAATAAATAATGAACAGCTATTCTGTTTCTGGTTTATACTGTACTATCATGTAAGTCAACATTGACCAAATAGATCATTATCATTCATTTGTGAATGCTGGGCATGGCATGGGGGTACAGAGAAAAAGAAAGTTATATCTTTAGGTAGGATGGGATTTTTGTTGTTAAAAACATAAGCAATGGAAACATTGCTTAGTCTAAATTTGTGCTATTTTTGATAGGGAAATTGCATTTAGAAAAATAAAAAATAAATGCAAGAGTGAGGGATGCACCAAAAGTAAATAGAGGTTTAAAGAACAGAAGAATAGATTAAAATCAGTCAGAATTTTTATTTCTATTAACAAACTGCATTAACAAGAGCTATGAAGTGTGCCAACAGATTTGAAAAAGGTTTTGTAAATGCATAAGAAGAGTAAACTAGAGTACAATACTCATAAAGAGATATATTTGTTCTCTTTACAGAAAAGAACTTCAACTACAGTAACTAGGAGACAAAGCCAGCTTTTCTAAAAGCAGAGCAACTCTTTACCATTCAACAAACAGCTGAAGAATAAGAACTACTATTTACCACTATATTGCATTCCTCACAAAGAATGACTTAAAGAAGCATAATTTTATTTCACTAGTAAAAATTATTTCAATAAATTACATTTAAGTGAGGGCATGTCTTCCTTTAACACAATTCAAAAATGTTGCTGCCAACATTTCAACAAAATTTCCTGGGACAATTCTAAGAAAAGGCCAGGACTCTGAGCAGGAGGCTGACCAGGGTGTGCGTGTGTGATCATAGGGCGTAGTGGTAATTGTGAATGTTTGGAAATTTTAGGTTATTTTAATATGAAAATCTTAATTCCAAGGCCTCCCAAAGTGGATGCCTCCCAAAGCTAGAATTCATGGTGGCTTCATCTTCCCGCAAACATCTTTTCCTCCCCCAACAGGCATCTGTCCCCTTATTATTTTCTTGGGAAATGTCCTGAGGCCTGTAATTTCTTCCCCTTCCTACTCCCCAAAATTTTACCTGAATCATTTTGTCTTCTGGAACATGATCAAATTGTTTTTCATTAACTTTATTTTGTTTAAATGTATATGATGGACTATGATCCTGTAGACTTCTTGATGTGGTGCTGGATATAACTGGCCATTGTGCTTTGGATGAATATATTTGTCCTGTTACAGTTGTCTCAATATACTGTGATGCCTTATGATGGTCAGGTAGTTTGTGCTGCTGAACAGTTCTCAGACTATTTGAGATATTCTCAAACTTTCGAATGATCCCACTATCAGATATCATATTGGTTCTGTTACTTGGTGACATATGCTCATTTCTGTTCCAAACTTTAGCATCGGTATTCTTTTCTTCTGCTCTGCAGAAGAAACCATTATATATGGTTCAATATCACAATACTGAAATATTGACCTGCATATTCTGAAATATTGACCTGCATATTCAAAATGTATATAAGTGCATTCCATAGATTATTCTGTGACCTTTTTAAAAAAACACTCTGTATTTCTTTAAGCCCTGATAAAGTACTTAAACAAGTGCTTAACTTCATCCTTATTCAGGATAGTGATTAAGCATGTGGTTAATTTTACAGATGTGCTTAACTTCAATGGGTTTTAAACAGGTGCTTAACGTGTCTTGAACAGGGATGCTTTCCTGAATCAGGGTCTTAAAATGATTTTCTCAAATTAAATACACTGTAAATGCAACTTCTCCAAATTATAGAAAAGAATTCTTTGTGAACCCTCATCCCAGGGTCACTACTCAAAAATTCCTCCTACAATTGGCTGTAAGGCTGGCCTTATGATTTCAGGACCTTACACTTCATAAAGAAAGCCAATTAACTGCTTCCACGTCCAGTCCTGCCACTGGAGGTGAAGTTAGGGAGGTCTTGTCAGAAAGATACTTTCTCTCCCACTGATCTTGCAGCTGGAAATAGAAAGAGATAACTATTCTGCAGATAGGAATGTTTCCATGGGATGTGTGGCCTCCAAAAGAGCATAGCCCCAAGCAACCGCTTGCCTGGATTGTAGTAAGGCTCAATACTGACTTTCCAGTTAAGAGAAAAGGAGTACTTGTGGCACCTTAGAGACTAACAAATTTGAACAGTCTCTAAGGTGCCACAAATACTCCTTTTCTTTTTACGAATACGGACTAACACGGCTGCTACTCTGTTTCCAGTTAAGATTTCAAGTTTGCTTAAACTTTTTTCCGTATAAATAATGGGCAATAATTGCCCTCATTCACAACCACACCTCCCAATTTAGTCAGTAGGAGTTCGTCACATAAGACTATATCAGAGCACCAAATTTTAAGCAGAATTCAGCATGGCTAAATAGTTCTGCTTGAAAATTCTTGGCATGATATGAGCTATGGCATGGAGGCAGAAACAGACCCTTCCATGTGTGCAGTATATGTTTTGAGATTTTAACAACAAATTGTGTTTATTGTTCCATTTATCAATTTAAATGGGAAGGTGCATTAAAGAATCCAGATTTTGCAACTGAAAATTATTTTTTGAAATCACATCTGAAATTACAAGAAACAAATTGGACTCTGGAATTCTTCCTAATTATTCCAGTTCTACTGGCTCTCTATTGATCACCTTTCATTTCTAAGCATTTATTTATGTAGTTCCTGATTCAGCAAATAAACAATGTTTTGCTGAATTGGAACCATTGAAATAAAAATGCAAATTTGGTTTGAAAGTATACAAAATTTGCAGTATACATACCTGGTAATCATGCCCAAAGAGGCTAATATACCATTAGAAATAAATTATTAGTTAAAAGATAAATTAGATAAGCAACACTGCCAGCTCAGAGTTGTCTGATAGGCAAATTTTCATTGATTATTAGAGTGCTGCCTGTGTAAAGACTGCAGGATTAGGCTTTTACACCTGATCCAAAGTACACTGCAGTCAAACGAAAAATTGCCATTGATTTCAGTGGACGTTGGCTCAGAACTAGAATATAGGTTGGGGAGCATGGCAATTATCTGAGACTTAGAAAGTTTCTTTTGAATGTTATAAGAACATGAGAAAATAAGAAATATCAGATTTACTTTCACATGAGAATAAGTATTTTTCTCTTTAATGATAATAAGAAATTCTAAATGTTACCAACCTCAAAATATTCAGGTTCTTTCCAGTATTTGATATATTCGGCTTTGATGTGCTTTGTTTCAACAGGGAAGGAGCCATAGAAGGTTCTATTTGGCTTTCAAAGAAACATTTTAAATGTTAGAATGACAGAGTAGCAGCCTGATTATAGGTTAAACATGTGAATTGTATTTTATGAAATAATTAAATGAGTAAGTCGCTAAAAGAAAACTAGAAGGCAAAAAAGTTTGGTTTTACATACCCACTGTTTGTTGTTTTCTGTAGTTGAGCCAGCTCTGGCTTTGCAACTTCCCACCCTAATTCTTAAAAGACAAAGGATGACATATGGATAAAAATTGAAAATACGTGTATGTACTAAATATACTTACGCCCTCTCCTGCAAAGACTTATGTGTGTGCTTTATGCACATAAAAAACCAAATGCCACCCACACCCACCTGCCTCAACAGGTGGGGGAACCTGATGAGCTGGCGGAGAAAGGGACAGTCCCAGCAGTGAGGGAGGGAGATACTTGCTGAAGGACACCAGGCACCTTCTCCTGTGCCCATGCCCTACTGGAGTCTTTGGTACCCCTTGGCCAGTTGGAGGGGAGGGACACTGACTGGCTCACATCCCCCAGCTCCAGGGATATAACAGGGAGGATGGGCCATGTGAAGTCTCTTTTGGCTCCATTCCAGTAGCCCCACCCTACCCACCCTGAACTAAGAAGGGGAATCAAGCCTTACGGATGCTGCAGGTCTCACCGATTGCCCATTTGGGGTCAGGAAGGAATTTTTTCTCTTATAAGGATCAATTGCCAGCAGCACAGAGAGCTTTTTAGCCTTCCTTGTAGTACCTCCAAGCCACAGTAGATTAGGCAGAAATGCATTTAGTACCTAACAGAGATACTTGGTGGAGTTGCTAATTCAACACAACTTGCAGCTGGTTTCCAGTGCCATTAAAAGGATAAAATAAGGGTTCCCAGAGGTAAAAGACATGGGATTTTGCTAATGGGCATTGGGCTTATGGGATTGGGTCAGATGTTGTGGCTCATGTGGGTGGAGGTCCCCTCCCTTCTTCACTCTCTGTCCCCTTGATGGAGGGGTGGGATTGGCTTCACTCTCTGTCCCCTTGATGGAGGGGTGGGATTGGCTGGACTCAGCAAGATGAGTCGTGGGGGGGGTGGGGGGGGAAGTTGATCGAGGAAAGATGACAGAACAAGGAGCACTGGTCTCAACTTGCAGTGGGGGTGGTATAGGTTGGATATTAGGAAACACTATTTCACTAGGAGGGTGGTGAAGCACTGGAATGGGTTACCTGGGGAGGTGGTGGAGTCTCCATCCTCAGAGGCTTTTAAGGCCTGGCTTGACAAAGCCTTGGCTGGGATGATTTAGTTGGTGTTGGTCCTGCTTTGAGCAGGGGATTGGACTAGATGACCCCCTGAGGTCTCTTCCAACCCTAATATTCTATGATTCTATGAAAGCATGCCCCAAGTTATGAGTTATTTGATAGGAGCCTGTAACCCCCACACTGGAACCACTTAAAATTCCTGGTATATGAGAATATGGGTGATGGGTGAGTAGCACGCCTCTCCTGTGTTTAAGTTTAATAAAAAGTTTCACCCTGCTACTTAAAATCCATCCATGTGTCTGTCTTCATTTCACTTCTGTGTCCAGATCAATGGGGAATCTGGTTGATTGATATTACACAACTTTTTTCAAAGTGAGTTTTAATTAACCCTTTTTTCTAACTGATGCTTAAGCTACCAGTTTTATAACTGTCTGTAGTAAGCACAAAGAAATTTTTATTTTAAGCAGTAATTGTAGGGATAACAATGATGACAATAAATAATCCTGGGAGAATTCTATGTCAGAGCCTTTTAAACACACAGTATTGGGGATAGATTATTTCTCTTTTACAAGACTACAATAGCACACTATAAATGTTCCATCCTGTAACATGGACTTTGAAACCATTTCTATTGAAACCACCGAAAACCAAAAGGTCACCATTTCAAGAGGCATTTAAATGCCAACATGCTACTTCATTCTCTAAAACAGAAAAAAGTCAACTTCCCTGCAAGCACACATTAAAATGGCTTAATTATACAGAGGAGAAAGAAACTTACTGCAGGACAGAAAAGAGTAGAACATATTTTTCTCTCACAAAATGAATTTTTCTACAGAAAACTTAAAGTATGCTTGTGAGCTCTAGATAAAGATGACTTAAAACTTTTACAAAATGTTATTATAAAGTTAAAATTAAAACTGCCTTAAATGCTGTTTTTTTAAAAAAATCTTATTTTACCAGTTGTTCTAGCAGAAAAGTCATAACTATGAGTCACAGTGCTCGTACTTGGCTCATTTTTAAGTGGATTTGAAGTGAGCGGCTGTCTGGTTCTTTTTTTCTGATTGAACAGTGGTACAGGTAGAAAACCTAAATATAAATTAAAATAACTGTATCAGATACTGTTGGAATGCCATCAAATCCTTCTGGCTAAGGGATACACTATCTACATTTTCCATTCATAAAATGGGTAAATGATAATTACTTAATTAACATTTCTATCCATTTTTATTATCTTTATTATTTATTTTATATCACCTGAAAGTGTGGTACTTTGTAAGGAAGACAAGGCCCTTGCACTGAAGAGTTTACAATCTAAAACCCCAGTCCTGCAAACACTTGCACATGTGCTAAACTCTTCACTCTGTGAATGGTTCCATTGAGTTCAACATTACCACTATGATCTCAACTCTCCAATAAGGTACAGATTTAGTGGAACTCTATTTGAGCACTGGGGTCTGGCTTAGTAGGAAGTTTTTGCAGAATTGGGTAAATACATTGATAAAATGATTTTCAAATTGTACAGTAATAAAAAGTGATTGATACCTGCTGTGCTACGAGATGAACTGTCACTTAAATTTCTCTTCATTTCTTTCACAATATCCAAATATGCAATAATTTATTCACGATTCCAAATTCCACATGTGAAAGTTATATTTCAATTAAATCTGCCTGTAGAAAAAAAAACTCTAATTCACATTATAAATATAACTAAAGTACACGCAGCTTTTCATCAGCTTCACTTCATTATTTGTGTAACAGTTTATGTATATCAATTTAGGCGCATTCTTAACTTTATTTATGTGAGTAGTCTCACAGATTTCTGTGGTACCATTAATGTGCATAAAATTATACCACATGAGTAAGACTTTCCAGGATCAAGGCCCCAGTTATTACATTTTTGAAGTAAAGAAAATATTTTGCATAGTTACTTCTATTTTTGTCCAGGTTTATTTTTGATAAATTTAAACATTCTAAAAAATCTTCACCTTTCAGCTGAAAACAAATCATTATAACTTTCAATTCAAAGGGTAATTTTGTATAAGTCCCTGAAAATAGGGAATTAAAAGGAAAGTGATGACTTAACCATAACTTTAACATTGTTATAAAGTGTGGTGCTATAATAAACCCTGAAAAGTTAATTATCAAAATGGAATGCCTTGTGGTTATGAATAAGAAATGAAGGTTTAATTATTTTATGAAAAATAGTGTCACTGCACCCATTGCACATGATGTGAAAATGAAAGAGATAAATTTGCTGTTCTAAAGAATACTGTATAGGCCCAAAACCTTTTAAACACTTTCCTTTTGCGACAGGTATTTGATATGACCAGAATCCATCATTATAAACAGGAGATTCTGTGGGAAGAATGAACAGAAATTAACTTTTAAAGTACATTCACATTTGATATAAATGAATTTTTGTTTGCCATGCTTCCTTTCTGAGTAATCCACGACGGTATTATAAGTAAAAACAGTGAATTAGAATGCACATATGGTATTTTATTTCTAGACCACACAGTCTGAGCTTCTATTCTATCTTTATCATTTCACTTTAAATGTTTAAAATGGCTTTAATTGCATCTGACCCGGTGTCACATATTTGTGCACATAAAATCACTATCACAGAATAATTAAATTTTGCTCATTTCTAGATGTGATAGTTACATGAGTCTTGTAAAACTTTTGTAAAATTATATGTAATTGTGGTATTATATAAGCAGTGTTGCCAACTTTCTTCATTTTATTGTGAGTCTTAAGATACTGGGTGTTTTTATTGAAGCTTAACCTACTGGAATCAAGAGAATGCATGAGAATCATAGCTTTCATTAAATAAATAAATAAAAGTAAGTTTCTATCCCTGGGTGCAGAGAAAAGCTTGAAAAAGTGAAGCAAGTTCTGTATACCTTAAAGCCTCAGAAATCTAAAGAAAAATAAAAAGAACCCAACATTTATTATTTTTAATCTTATTATTTTTAACTAATGTCACTTTGGGGGTCCTGACTCAACATTTTTTAATGTTTGAATTTACTGTTGCCATATCTGAGGTATAAAAAAAAGAGGACTTCCATAAAACTGAACAACCCATAAAACCGGACAGCTGGCAGTGTTTACTGAGTACCCTTACAGATTTCCCAGGACAGCTACCTCAAAAAAGTCATGATCCTGGGAAAACCTGGGCAGGTAGCAATGCTACGTGGAGTTGGCTGTATTGTATAGGGGCTGATCCAGCAAAAATTATTCTTGTGTGTTTGCATAATGGAGCCCTAAATGATTACCAAAATTAATAATAATAGTAGTAAAAAGCCACAAATACATTAATTACTTGTCCTGATTCTTAGCATATAAAATGCTGAAAATACTTATGTACATGCTTAACTATGATCTGGGTAATGTCTTGCATGTTTGTAGGATCAGAGCTCAACTACCTAACCCATAAAATAGACAGACTTTATATATATGTAGCTAATTTATAACCTAATTTATGTCATGGACATCAATGACAGATGCACATACATAAATTAGGGCTGAATTTGGCCCTGAGATCTGTAATAGTTTGTATTTCAAACACATTTTGGTGGTTCCATAACCCATCAATGAAAATAAATGTGTGAGATTTGTAAAATGAAACAAAATAAAAAGCATACAATCCTGTAATTTAATTGTATGGCCTCAGATCTTGTTGTGCTGTGTGTGATTTTACAGTGACTTTTATTTTCTTGATGCTGAGGTAAAAACGTGTCCACTGCTAACGACTGAGGGGCAAGCCCGTGACAGGACAAGGAGCGGAGGAGAAACTGGGGTAAAACCCTTCCCAGGGCTTAGGAAAGCGGGAAAACCCAGCTCCAGGATCAGGGTTTAAGCAGCTAGGCTGAACTCTGCCCAGAGCTAGTGGACGAGTCTGAGGGAAGGCTGAGAACAAGCCCGCCAAAAATCAACGGCTGGAACAAGCGGTTACTTCAGCGCGAGGCGGGGGAAAGGCGGGAAAGCGCAGACTAGCGCCCCTCCATTCCACCGTGTTCGCTCCTTCTCTCCACAGCTAGGGACTAGGGGGAGACTCTGAGAGGGTGAATGTGTGTGTGGAGGGTGCGGGGCTGTGTAAGGCACAGATGACAGGGGGCACACAGCCCCGTGGGGAGAGCACAAGCTAAGTAGGGAGATTGGTTGCACAAAAAGAATAAAGACAGGTATCAGAGTAACAGCCGTGTTAGTCTGTATTCGCAAAAAGAAAAGGAGTACTTGTGGCACCTTAGAGACTAACCAATTTATTTGAGCATGAGTTTTCGTGGGCTACAGCTGTATCCGATGAAGTGAGCTGTAGCTCACGAAAGCTCATGCTCAAATAAATTGGTTAGTCTCTAAGGTGCCACAAGTACTCCTTTTCTTTTTAAAAAGAATAAAGTAATTTCCCTTTGGATTTTATTGCATCTGTGCTTGCCCAGGATAGTGCCTAGGGGGCGCCAGAACTCCAACAGAAACATGCAATAAATCCTCCTGAACACTGATATTATATACACTTATCTCCGTTCTCCAGCCTGTGACAGACTTTCCCCTCAACAATCAGCTCTGGGCTGGGTTTCACCCTTTATCCTTTGAGTGGCTTTTTCTTCAGCCATTAGCTGTGGGCAGGCTTTTACCTCTGCAAGAAAAAACATTATGAAAATAAATAAAGTACCTGGGAACCTCACAATTAAAACAATCACACCCAGCTAAAGTAATGTAGATGTGTGTGTTTTTTAGAACTGCCCTTACCCTAAGCTCTGGGTGCTTTGCAAGATAGTCAGACTATTTCATACAAAACTTTAAAAGATGTATCATGCACTTAATAGAGCTACCAATTAAATATAAACAAAGGATTCATTTATTTGGGGATGAAAAGGTCCAGGTGCCCCAGTTATCTGGATAGGAAAAACATGCCCAGTCTTTACAGTTACAGATATTATTAGTCTTATCATCTTCATTGTAATCAATTTATTTAAGTGTAGAAGATCCACTGCCTAGTGCAGTAATTACTAGTTCACACAGGGGATCCTAGCTAAAGTAGCAGGGTTCTGCCCATTGCTCCTAGTCTGGCATGAGTTGTGTGCATTGCAGAGGAGTCACTCTCCTCCCCTAGGGATGGAGCCCTTATTGTTTAAGTGGAGCAACACTCTCTTCCTGTCTTTAAAGTAGTGCTGATAGGGGTGGGTCTAAGCACTATGATGCCTTAAGCAAGTTGGCAAATATCCACTCCTACCAGGCTGCACTGACCTACACAAGTAGTTACTGACCATTTTGCTGCCTCTAGTATTTTGCTTTCAGGGTCAACTGTCTGTTACAGTGGTAGATGCAGCCCTATGTTAATATTCTTTGGAGGCAGTCAATTTCAGCTTTCAGTCTTTAGGGCAGCCAGTCACTCCAACACAGAGCATTGTGCGGGAGAATACACAGAGGAACCTCTATACAATTATTTAGACTAAATAGCTTTATCATCATTAGTAATGACTTTTCAAAGTCCTCCCAACCCTGCTCTTAAGGCTTTTGTACTGCTGTACAAATAAAAAAGCAATAATTACAGAACACAAAAACAAAACAAAACAACCCTAAAATGATATTAAAGAAGCCAAAATAAGTGCCTGAATAATTTTCCAGGGATACAAAATATAGATGTTGGCGCACAACACAGTAATAAGGGATTACATTGTTGTCAGCATCTTAACTCAGAAGACTGAAAACTCTTTAAATGTTTTTTTTTCATTTATGACCACAAATCCACTAGAGTTAGTACTGGGAAACCAGGAGTTAAAATTTCTTTGGACGTTAACTTGCTTTAAGGGTATAAAAGAAGCTTCCTTGGCTTTAGTCCTAAACTCATGTTTGAAAATGCACTGTATCTTTTCTATTAAAGCTCTTCTTAGGAGACAAACTTCTTGCATGTTAAATGAGGTAAGTGTATAAATAATTGCTGTGTTTCACTCAACCTCTTGCAAGGAATTATAAACATTATTATACATTCAAAAATAAAAGAGAAACTGTGTTTACTAGCACTGTGTATTTGCATTTTACAGTTTACTTTCAAAGTGCTGCACTGTTTAAATTCTTTAAACAAGTTTCAAAGTGTGAGTCATTTGTTCAGTCACTGTGTAAGTAATAGCTTTGGAACCATGACCAAAAGCAATGAGGTCAAAGGATGGTACAAAACAGTCTTTTTGTGTAAAATATAACTATTCTAGTTTGTTTAATAAATTATTTACCACAGTTATCTTTCTTTAAACTATGTGACAAGTTACTAAAGTGAAGAAATAATACCATTAGGTGTCTGAATAAACATAGTCTATCCAGATTAGTTCACTACAAGGCTCAGTAAATCAGTATGCATAGGCTGAAATTTAAAGTGTAAGTTTTATTATGTGAGTACGCTGCCAGTAGATTTAGTCAAGATGTATGAATCCTGTGTTCAGCTTTCTTTTCTTATATCTATAACATATCAAATCTTGCTTATAAAACCTCTCTCACATAGCAGTGAAATCTTTTCTGGATGATTGAAATATAAATCCTATATAAATTCTAACAGAGACAAAGCAAATCTTGACAAAAATTATATTTTATACGCTTGAAATGTAGAGTTCATTTGTATCTCTGTGGTGTGCAGTGAGTCGTTACAGAGTTGTAATTACAATTAGTACAGATTACTCTTGCCTATAAAAAAGCTGTTTTTTCCTGCTGAGACCTTTTTTTCTACAAGTTATAATACTATATGGTAAAAGCCTTTAGGAAAGGATGTGTGAAATGTTCACAATAGGGTGTGTTCAGGCTAGTCTAGACTTGTAGAAGACCTCATATAATGGCTTGGGATTGCAGGATAGTGCTGGCCATAAAACATTGCCAGGATGTCCTTTGTGAAAGGTAGTTATGGTGTACGTATTGGGATTATGGAACAATTCTGAAGTTGGAAAAAGGCAGGTTCTTGACCTCTGAAGATTTTGAGAGGCAAGTACAATTATTTGATCTTATGTTGGCTACATCCATCTCTTTTTTGAATCATTAGAATCATAGAAGTTAGAAATGTAAAACACCAATTAGATAATCTGCACTGGCACAGAGGTCCATGCTAACAGATCCCATTGCAACATTGGGGCCAAGAATATTACACTTTGATGTGAATATATTGAATTTTAATTTTTAATTAAGCCTCCAGCAGTCACTGTTCATTAGCTAAGTATGATAAAACTGTCATATTATATATATATATATATATATATAATTACATACACATACACAAACAATAAACACACTTCAAGAAAACCAGCTGTACTTTGATACCCGCACTTCTTTGGTTGTTGACAGTAATGAGCTTTCAGCATTATGTCTCTCACAATACCTAAGATGTGAAATCATAACTTTATATTTTGTTGTGTATTTTTGCTCACTTTAAACCATTTCTCTATAGCATATTGTACTGGCTATGTGATATAAAACACACATGAAGTGATGCACAAATATACCTGATACATTTAATCTGAAGTGCTAGCATTCTGTGGATTTTCAATGTAGAATGTGAACATTATTTTAAAGTACAAATTAAAAATTATACCGTTTTTCATTAGTATAGTATTTGATTCTACACAGTATAACATTACAGACTGAGTACAGGAGTTAGTAATTGAACTATATGACTGTATCTTTAGCTTATTTATACATATTATGATCCAAATATGGTACAAAGAAAGGCAGGTCTTCGGAAGGAGGAGTGTCAGGTTAGCAACACCCATGTATTGCAACAGAAAACTGGTAAGACTTGTTAGAGAAACGTTAATACACTTCAGTTAACATCTGGTCTAGACAGCTAAAAAGTCAAAACATTTTCTGTCCTTTCTTAGGAACAAATGTTTTACTTTGCTATTATTTTCTGTTTTGATTGCAGCAATCATTAAAGCAGCTTAATAGAATGACTTCCTGTTATGTTGTTCATGAGGCTCCTGTACGAAGAGTTGCTATCTTTGGAGGGACTCATGGCAATGAGTTATCAGGGGTATTTTTGGTCAAGCATTGGGAAGAGAATGGAGCTGAGATTCAAAGAACAGGGCTGGAAGTGAGACCATTTATTACTAACCCAAGAGCTGTGAAGAAATGTACTAGATATATTGACTGTGACCTGAACCGAGTTTTTGATCCTGATAATCTTGGGTAAGAATAACTATGTGCTTGTGTATTTTTAGTTTTCTATCTTAAATGTTATCAGGAGCTTCTTTTATCATTTTATTGGTAAAATTTTTACATGAACACCACTAATCTTTTGACAGTACAACCGCATGATAACGTTCACTGACCTTTAACCCAGAAAGACCAAATAGAATGTACTTAGTTGATTCACTGTTTAAATAGTGCTAGTACAACAAGAGACAAATTGTCATAGGAAGTTAGAGTATATTTAAAATCAATAAAGAATTTGCTGTATTCATGTAAAGTTAAAGTATTGCTGTTACTCTGAATGACAGTGTCATTTCTCACAGGTCCTGAAATAAACCCCTTGGGCAATTTAACTTTCAGACTGTTGTTAATGCCACTGTACTGGTAGCCACATAGCTTTGTGTTTTAACAACTGGCTATTTAAATATAGATAAATATGATATCAAGTGTCTCTGAGAAAGAACACACATGTTATATAAATATTGAGAGTATTTTAAATTTCAGTCACATATAGTGTAGAATGAAATGTGAAAACAGTCAAGTTTGAAATATACATAGTATGGCAAAATTATACAGACAAAATTGTCAATAAATTAAGCAATCACACTGTATTTCTTGATTTACATAATCTAAAACAAAGTGTAACTATTCTGATTTAAGAGGCTTATTTTACAATGATAAATGACATTTTTAATGGAACTTTGTGTTAGCTCTGTGTTTAAGATGTTAACTGTTGAAATGGACTTTGGTAGGTGAACCAAGCATTTTTAAGAATGATATATCTACACACTCAACAGATAATTATGCAACACAAAGGTCCTGATGGGAAAGGTTGATACGAGCAAAGACCATTTATATCATACATGCTGCATAAAAATATTTGTCTTTACAATGCATCTATGCATTTTCATTTGGCATTTTATCTAAGAGAGAATTGTTTTATTGGTAGTGCCACTTATAAGGTAAATACTTGGCAAGAGACAAAGGTCTGCACCAACTTTTTAACTGTTTATGCATATATATACTTATGCATTTAGAATAACTGCTTTGTCTTCCTGTTTATTATTTCACCTGCTTTGAAACTGGAATGGTTTAATAAATGTACTGTCAGGTTATCTAATTGAAAGTATTTCTTCTAAAATACTTTTTGTATAACTTTTACTAATATTTCTCAGTAAATCCCAACAGATTACTCAAGCCTAGAGCATTAGTAAGTACATTTAGAAGACTATTATACTTTTTTTTTCTGATGTGGAGACATACAGTTATCAATGGCTTTACAAAAATAGAGTGTGATATTCCAGCCCCATTGGAGGCAATGACATAGCTCTCATTGACTTCAGTAGGGCAAGATTTTACCCAGAGTACTTACATCTTTCCCTTATCCCAAGAAGTTCTCAATTTCAATTAAATTAAAGCACAAAGATATAAAATTATAGACTATGACATCATATCAGATGCCATTTTACAATGAAATTAATAAAGTACAGTACATTCAACTATAAAATATCACAGCTGTAAACTGTATTAAAAAGAACAGTTTGATTTAGTCTTAAAGACATTGAGATGGAATTTACTAAAATCTTGAGGGAAAGAATTCGAGATGGAATCCATAAGTATCATCTGCTTTGTGGAGCAGGAGGACCCAAACCAAAGGATCTTAAGAATCTGGTCACAATATGAAAAGTAAGAAGTAGATCAAAAAGGAAATAATCCATGAAAGACATTATAGATCAAGACCAAGGTCTAAGGGCATGAACTAACTCCTGAAAGACTTCTATGTTCAACAGATGTTGGATTAGGCCCTAGAAATGACTTTACATGGTGCATAAATCTTGTGCTGCCTTTCTGTACAGAGGGAGCATTTCAACCATTTTGAACTGGGAGCGAATGCAAAGAAGTAAAGGAGAACTAATGTAAAATACCATTTTAGATTAGGTGAGAAATCTTGCAAAACACTGATCGAGGCAGCAGCAAGACATATTGCCTACTAGTATTAATACTTGTTGAGTTCCAGCACAACCTTTACAGGTCAAACAGTTTGATAGGGTAGTTGTATATGGTATATCAATTCTAATCAGTTATGGAAAAATCAAATGAAAAAGATACTCTAATTTTTGTTGACAGCAAAGCTATAGAATTGGTTAATTAATTTCTTTGTACTAATATTAACAGCAGGAAAATGATAGAAGATATTCCATATGAAGTGAGAAGGGCTCAGGAAATCAATCATGTATTTGGTCCAAAAGATAGTGATGATGCCTATGACCTTATTTTTGACCTTCACAACACAACTTCTAACATGGGTGGCACTCTTATTCTTGAAAACTCCAGGAATAACTTTACAATCCAGATGTTTCATTATATTAAGGTAAAAACTAATTTTTAATAAAGTATAAGAATACATTTAGATTTGTATTTGAAATATATTACTGTATATCAACTTTGTGCCTTTATTTAAATACATTTATGCTGTTTTGTTTTAATTTGCTAAAATGTTTGGTAAAGAATATTAAAACTAATTATAGAATGGGACATTTACTATCACAAAGAATTATTAAATTGGGTCTAATACTGGTTAGTACTGATTCCAACCTGTCATGATCACAATTGATATAGACAGAACTAGTAAATAAATTAATCTGTTAATAAGACAAATGTGGGGCCTGTAGCAAAAAACACACACAGCAAAATTAATAAAAACGTAAAGATCGTTGGGTCTGCTTTTAAACTAGTCTGTCATAAAGCTGGGAAAAAATATAGGCTGAATGCAAAATTTTGTAAGACATTAGTTATTTAAAATGCAGACTTGAAAAATTTATGGAATAAGGCTATGACAAAAGAAACCCTGATATACATTGGCTGCAATACTAATAAGTGCTGGAAATGTTTAATCTTGTTGGTATTGCAAGTGATACACGTTTAGGGTGGGATTTTCAAAAGTGCTCCATGTTGGCCTGTTATCTTACTGAAGTGAATGGTAAGCCTCCTGTTGTCTTTAATGGGAGCAAAGTTAGGTCAATATGGTACATTTTGAAACCCACCCCCCCCCTTAATTCATATACTGCAAAATATTTCATATACTTTGACATATGATATTTAGTCTTCATTGTGTCCCATCCATCTGTTTATATACTGTTCAAAGATGTGGTCAGTTTATGTGTAAGAGTATATGAGGATTGGCATACAGCTAATCAAAATGTAGAAATGATAGGCAGTAATCTAGAAAGGAATGGATAGGAAGGCTTTCTGCCAAGACATATAAAAGAACTGGGCTAACTCACTGCATGTGTCTCATAAGAGAATCTAACCCTAGCTAGAAGGAAAATATTTGAAATCTGCCCTAAAGCAATTTGATTCTGGGTAAATTAACACTGGAACTGTGTTCATTTATATTAGTGTGCAGCAAAGTTCAGTGGAGCATGCCTGACATGAGCTAAGAGAAAGCAGACCAACAAATATAGCTTTGTATGTTTTCTAAAGATGTCCTACTTATTTTAGGACCATGAAATAAAAGCAACATATTGAAGACATTGTGTAAATCACTTCAGCATCAGTAGTCTTTTGTAGCACAAAATTTTTAATATTTGAATAACAAAGACTTTTTTTGACAAATCTTCACAGAATGCTTTGGCCCCAGAATGCTGTCCCGTTTTCCTGATTGAACATCCTAACTTGAAATATGCAACAACTCGATCTATAGCAAAACACCCTGTTGGTAAATATGAATGTTGAGACCACTTTCCAATCCCCAGAAATTATTAAAATAGATGCCTGTCTCCAGATATTTTTCTTTCTAAGTTGTTTCTTTAAGTTAAACAAATTGCTATGATGAGCTTCATCTGTCTGCTTCATAATCGCATGGGCTTGATTTGGTAAATAAATTATCCATTCTGCATCCTAAAGTGTCCCCCATTTTTTTTTACACTCAATCAATTTTTTAAGAGTACTATTTTATTGGAGATATTTATAATATTTTAGGATAGAAAGTAAATTATGTTGTTTGATTATCAGCAGTACTGATGTTGAACTCAGAAGAGGTATTTATTTCTCATAAATAAAACTAGGATGCAATGTTGATTGTTAACCAGAAAAGGGATGGTGGGATAAAGGAAAGAGAAATTGTGTCTGAACTGAAGTGGCTAACCTGTTCATTTATACTGCAATAGACAGGATAACGTTAGAGAAATATTGCATTATTTTGCCTCCAATGTTAATTAAACTGGTAATTCTAAAACAGTAAGCACAGACACACACACAGGCATGTATATTTTTAGTATGCATTTTAAACATATGACATACAATATGTCTATCAATATCTCCCTCATTTGTACACAGGTGTGGAAGTTGGGCCTCAGCCCCAAGGAGTTCTTAGAGCTGATATTTTGGACAAAATGAGAAAGATTATCAAACATGGCCTTGATTTTGTGCACATTTTTAATGAAGGTATTGTAAATCATGCAAGCATGAACACTCCTATTCTAGGCTAGTAACTCATTGCAAAAGAGTAGTTTTTTTAAATAAATGAAGCTACAGCATTTTGCAATGAAACAAATGGAACTCATATTTTGTATTATTATTGTAGCATTAATAGTAAGTTCATTCATAAAGTCTTTAATAAATTATTTACAATTTATTTTACTCATACTGAATTACAGCATGATGAATAATTATATAAGAATGTTGGAACTGAGAATTGGACTTAAGCCTTCAGAACTTCTGTTATTAATGACTTTTGCCCTTTTTTATTGAATCTTGAGAATCTAGAACTATGGTGAAACTTGATCCTACAAGATACGTCATAGCTATAAAGTGGTAGTTCACAACTTATTGTATAGTAAGTGTACGCTGAGAGTGTTATATAAATAAGAAATATTTATAATGAGAAGCTTATTCATTTCCATTTCTTACGTATACCTTTACCTCAAATTATTGTATGTGAGTCAATAAACTTTTGTTATGCACCTATACAAAGTCAAATACACAGTTGTTATAAATTAAAATATTTTTGTACTGGGAAAGTTTTTGCTTGACTGCTGATGGTCAGTTTATTCTTGAAGCAGTGACATAGCTATACATCATTGCCATCTAAGAATTCCCCATTATTGTGTCAGAAAACAAGAATTGCATGTGGCACCTTAGAGACTAACCAATTTATTTGAGCATAAGCTTTCGTGAGCTACAGCTCACTTCATCAGATGCATCGGATGAAGTGAGCTGTAGCTCACGAAAGCTTATGCTCAAATAAATTGGTTAGTCTCTAAGGTGCCACAAGTACTCCTTTTCTTTTTGCGAATACAGACTAACACGGCTGTTACTCTGAAACGAATTGCATGCATTCTCATCAATATCATTCCCTAACTATTAAATAATGCTGTCAGATTTTATGAATTCCTCATCTACAAAACAAATTTATTACTGTGTATGCAGTGATTGAGATCCCTGATTTCAACAATACTGTTCCAATTTAGATCCAGATTTTTATGCAACGTTAAGCAACTGGGTCATCTTTCAGCAACCTGGCCTTCATGGGCTAGGAAATCTGGAGCTAGACATATTCATGTTACTTGAGTTAATTACTAACTGATAAATTATGAACAGATACAAATTAATGACTTCAGCCATTCTAAATAAAATAGTAAATTATGTGTACTATTTAACTGGGAATTTGCTGATATGACATTTAAAAATATATTTATCCTTTCTAGGAAAGGAATTTCCACCATGTACAATTGAAATTTACAAAATAATGGAAAAAGTAGATTATCCCAGGAATAAAAACGGTGAAATTACTGCTGTTATTCACCCTAGCCTGCAGGTAAAATCTATCATTCTTCATTTACAACATTTTTATAGGTATTCCCTTTGATGTTTGGTTTACGGTATAGTATATGGTATATCATCAAACAAGATATTTACAATTATGTCAAAGCCACCAATGGTTTGTTTTAGAACCGTTCATATAAGTTTTATAGCTAATGGTTTACAGCATTTCAATAATTGATTTGGGAAGTTCTAAACTCAGTTTTGAAAAAAAACTAAAGGAAAAGAAAGTATGGTATACTTTCATTCCTCAACAGGTACTTCAAATTTTGGGAGCCAAACCTTTGAGAAACCTTGGGCCTGATTTTCAGAGTTGCTGAGTATTCATAGTTCCCATTTATTTCAAGTGCTCAGCACTTTTAAAAATCAGGCCCAAGATGCCTAAGGTCAGGCATCCCAAATCAGTGGTGCTTTGAAAGTTTTGGCCATAAACTGTACAGAGTAGTATAACTATGCATAATAAACTTAAGAATTGTATATGAAAGTTGTAAAAAAATATGAAAGTGAAGATATAATCTATTTTCTAACATAATCTATAATCTAATTTCCTATAAGGATCAAGACTGGCAGCCACTGAACAATGGGGATCCTATATTTTTAACTATTGATGGAGAGACCATTAATTATGAAGGGGATTCTACAGTATACCCAACATTTGTGAATGAGGCTGCATATTATGAAAAGAAACAAGCTTTTGTAAAAACAGTCAAAGTAAAACTTACTGCAAAAGGTATCAGATCCTCTTTGTTTTAGAACTAGGACATTTGTAAAAGATTATGAAACTTTTTTAGACATAGGACCAAATTCATTGCTGATTTCTACTCCATGTAATCCAGGTGAAGTCAGTGGGGATTTATGGAGCATAAGTCAATGCAGAAATTAACCCTTAATTTAAAATGGTGTATTAATTAATTTTGCTAAGCACTTTGAAGATGAGAAGCACTTTTGAAATGCAAAGTATTATTTTTAGCCACGTTCAATAGTTTATTGCAGATATTAAAAATAAATATTGCTAGTTTATATAGCTAATTATTTAATGCATTCTGCAAAATTGTGTCTATATAATATGCCAAATTATTGATCAGTGTGTTATAAACTTTTATCTAAAGATTTTCCTACATTCAAATTTTAAATCTTTCCCAAACGTTATTCAGAATTGTGCGACCTGAAGTCTGTATTACTGAAAAAACGCACACTGTGTTAGGAAATGTTTTCAATTTGAGTAAGAAAGTTACTCTGAATAAAATAAAATGGAAACCAGGTATACTTAAAGTATTATCTAGTTAATGTTAAAGACAAATAAATCAAAAATTGATTTTGTAGAGTTAGTGGCGTATGTTTAAATTAATGTTATGTGCCCAGGAATTTACTGGTACAATATTATACTTCATGGTCAATATTTGTGGAAAGTGTAAGAATTTTGAGGAAAATTTGATAAAATTTCAGCAGCAATGAAAATATAAAGCTTTCTGTAATTGCAAAGTTTTTCAGTTGTCTGGCTATGCCAAAAGAAGGACAGGAGACATGTGACATTGGTTTAATCAGGCCGCAACTTTATTATTAGATGTCTGGGACTACCTGGCAGATAAACATGGGGTTACCTGCACTGTACACTGTTATTCCATAATTACCCTGGGGGCTTTTACCAGCTCACCCTCTTTTTCCATCCATGCCCCTCTAGCAAATCCATTGCCGGGACCTTACCATACCTGGGGTGAGGGGTTTCCATCAGCTCCCCCTCTTTTTCCCTCCCGGTCCCTCCAGCAAATCCATTGCCGGGACTTTACCATCCACTCCTGCCTCCTAGGAGGGTTAAGGTTGGCTATAAGAACGGGGGGTTGGCTCCCTGACATACCAGTCATAGAACTCCCCAACCTTCAATGAATACTTCTTTTTAAGTCCTTTTCCAAGCCGTTTATCTGGTCACTGTATACCTTTCCTGTGGAGCACCTGCACTGGACATCTGCCACAAGGAGGCACCAGCAATTAGCTTGGCTGCCTCCTCCCCACACCTAGTCGGGTTCCCAGAAATTACTGTCCCTCCTATGGTCCCAAGGAATTTGGCCACCTCCCTATTCACATACCTCCTTGCCTTGTCCACCTTGGGGGGGGGGCTCATAGCTCCCCACCAGACCCTGCACTGAAGCATGTCTGACCAAATCATGTTAACTCCTGGAAAAAGTTCAAGGATCAGCCTCCAAGTCCCTCCTTGCTCTGAGCACTAGTTCCACCCCTTTAAGCATTCCCAATCGTTTTCCCCAAAATGCACCACATTATATCTGGGGGCTGCTGATGGGCCCGCACAGCCTGATAGCATCGGTATTAGCTGATCCCATAACTTGCCCCTTCTTGCATGCCAACTGAATATCGCCTCATCACCAAAGCCCAGCTGCGAACCCTCGGGCAACCCTGGACATGTGTCTATGGGCACAAAAGACAATACTATGCCCACAGATCCATACCACTGTCTGCATGGCTGGTCCTCCAATATCTGTAATTAGATTACGACAAATTAATGCTGATTTACCACCTCAGGCCTTACATACGTTCGGTACACATCCAAATGCCAATGCCCGATTGCCTGGATTGCCTCTGCTCCCATACCTAGCTGTGCTGCTGCCGTTGCCGCCCCGATTCTGAATGAGTGGGAACCAAATTCAAGGGCTGGCTGCCCCAACCTCATCAGCCCCCGTCTCAATATGGTAACAAATCGATATGCTGTGAGGGGACTCCCGTCACCATGCATAAAAAGGGGGCCTTTCCCCTCTGGCCGTATATCCCTGTAGGCCTTCAAAGCCCGAACTGGGCAGACCCCAGGCTCACCACCCTGCCGGGGAATCACAGATTCACCCCGGCCAACTTGATCTGTCTTTGACCGTCGCAAGTGTAATATCATTGAATGCTCCTGCCATTGTATATCCCGCAGTTGCAAAGCCCTTCCTGTTGAGTCCCTACCGGACCCAGATACTAGCTCACTGATTCTGAAAGCACCAAAAACTGCTGTCAAGAATGCAGCCCTGAACAAGGCCGCCTCCTGCCCATTATGACATACATCACCAAGGATCTGCACGAGATCCCTAAGTATGTAAGCCATGATGGGACGACGGGAATCCACCCTGGGGCCACTGGTATGTGACCACTCAGCCAAAAACCTTCCATCTAAAAAAACCACTGCAAAGATCAGGATAACCATTTAGCCTACTGACGAATGTAATGGCAGAAAGGCGATTCGTGATTGTGGAGGACGCCAGTTGATGGTTTGCCAGTGACAGCATGTACCGCAGCACCTGTTCCTCTGTAATGGGCCATATCGCTGACTGGCCTTCCTAATCCTGAAATTGCATGAAATCATTAAAACTTCTCTCACAGCCTTTCCATGTGCATGGAGCAACTGATCTCCGCACCACACTGACAACCATTCTACGCCAAGGTTCCATAACACTAGTGGCATCTGCCTGGGTTCCTGGCTGGCTCCTGGTGCCAACGCCAGAAATCTGTGGACCTGAAAATGAGACAAGGCGTGTGCTATGTCACTGTCAACCCCAGACAGGTTATGAAGCAATATAATTCCCTGAAGCCTTTCTGGGGGCCAAGCTTCAGGGCAAAACACATAAAGGGGATAAGAACCCCCATTAAATCCAGCCCACAAATTTGACCCAACAGCCTTGCTGGGGTAGTCCCACCGGAGCCCATAGCTCATTCCATTGCTGCTTGAAACTAGTCTTGGGGGAAACCCACAAGTTGTCCAGGGGCAATTGGCTGGATGGCCCTACCCTTGTATCTCAAATTCATTCTTGTGGAATTATTGACTTAACTTCATGGCCAAACCCCACCCTTGACTTTAATTATTATTATTTTATATAAAGAGGATAAGAACAGGGTTTAAAAGAGAACTGGATAAATTCATGGAGGTTAAGTCCATTAATGGCTATTAGCCAGGATGGGTAAGAAATGGTGTCCCTAGCCTCTGTTTGTCAGAGGGTGGAGATGGATGGCAGGAGAGAGCTCACTAGATCATTATCTGTTAGGTTCACTCCCTCTGGGGCACCTGGCATTGGTCACTGTTGGAAGACAGGATACTGGGCTGGATGGACCTTTGGTCTGACCCAGTATGGCCATTCTTATGTTAAGAACCCCCATTAAAAAACCCAGCACATAAATTTGACCCATTCACTTTGCTGGGGTAGTCCCACAGTATGCCTTAGCCCATTCAAATGCTTGAAGCTGGCCCCTTGCACTGGTCTGCCTTCTGTCACCCACACCCTGTTCAAACAGGGCCTACCTGCAGGTGCCATTTGTTCTACCCTGCGTCCTATACCTCTCCTCACCAACATGGCAGGAATGTGCTGTATGAGCCTCAAAACATGTTTTGCATGCATGCCTGAACATACAGATGCTGCAAAAGCCACTGCTATAAAGAAATGTATGCCCGTAAATGTATTGCGTGCCTGCCCAGTGCTGTAACAGCGACTGCTGTGATTAGATGTATGCCATTGAATGTATTGCATGCCCGCCCAATTATATTTATATATATCTAACGAGGCCAGGCTTCTCTCTGGGCAAGCTTCAGCCGTAACACAAGCGTGGCTAAAGAATTCAGCCTTGGCAAGACACCTCTCCCATGGCTGTCCCCGTATTTGAGGAACTTACAGTTAGCCTGTATCAGCTGTGCAATACCCTGCATCTGCTTATGAGAGAGGTGGGGGTCAACTGAGAGTTTCTGGTTGGCCCAAGTGATACCCCATCATGTTTTTTTTGTTTTGGGGGGGATAAAGCCTCAGAAGAACCACTAGTGCCCACAATCCCCAACTTTGCCACATCATTTTGGTATGGGATCCTCATTTAACTCACCCTTGCCCTCAGTGTCTGCCTCGTCTCCTGCAATCACCTGAGTGGAATGTCCTAGATCTGGGTGAACCATTACACCTTTGTACGGCCTGCAAAGCTGTGGAAACAACCTCAGACGCAATAACCCTGATTACTTGTATCAAATCCCAGCTGACTATCCCGCCATCAAACGCAGCCAGCTCACTTGCTTGGGTTTTTATGTTATTCTAGGCTTGATAACTTTCTAACCAAAAATATTTTCCTAAATCTTTACAACTCCAACCACTGTTTGAATTGAAAAAAAAAATTATAGCTGGGTGTTTTATACCTTCTCTTCCATACCTTACTGCTGCTGAATTAAAAAAGGAAAGGGGCTATTGAAAAAAGCGAGAGTTGGTGAGTTTGAGAGATGCATATTATCATTTTTTTCCTGTTCTGAGTGCTGGCTATAATACAGTAAATAGAAGAAAAGGAGTACTTGTGGCACCTTAGAGACTAACAAATTTATTTGAGCATAAGCTTTCGTGAGCTACAGCTCTCACGAAAGCTTATGCTCAAATAAATTTGTTAGTCCCTAAGGTGCCACAAGTCCTCCTTTTCTTTTTGCGGATACAGACTAACACGGCTGCTACTCTGAAACAGTAAATAGAAAGATTGATGATTTAGAATGTTTTAATTTAAAATATATTGTATTTCTCACTAGATTTAATCCCTCATAAATTAACATTGATTTATGTGGTAAGGCCATTATACAATACCCATATGCATCAGCAGCTATACCCCAAGTCATTATTTAGATAGCCAAAAAAAATTATTTAATGGGCCAGAAAACTATTGCACCTTCCTTTTCCTTTTAGAAGTGATGTATTTCTTCTCCATCACTCCCAACCAATATTCTTTATCCTTGCTTTGTGTTTCAATTGCAATATTAAGGCAATAATAAATACAGGAGAAAAATACATGTTATTAAATTATTTGCTTTATTTCTTTAATTTTAAATAAATATTACTGTATATCAAAAGTATAGAATTTGACCTTCTCTACCTATTATTCATTGCAAGGTCCTTGCAATCCTACTGCATAGAAACCATCTGGCACTGCGTGGTCTAGCTAGGCTCTTTGGCCACAATGGCATAAGTGTATTCTGATTGGAAAACTACTAGAAGCAATCACACAAGATGTCTAGAGTAAGGTTCTGTGTATGTGCTGTGCCTTCTCAGTTCTATATATGAAGAGGAGTGTTCTCCCAGGTAACTGACAGGCGTAGGTGAATTAACCAAAAGGCAAACATGTGGCCCTACTGCAATATTCTTGGCTGACAATTTCCAAAAAAGCTGTTAGCACTTAAGAAATATTCCTGTAAGACTCTGATTTCTTACTCACATGTGCTACTAGGCCAAACAGGGTTCAGTCATCAGATTGATACCACCCAGGAATCTCCTCCAATAAAAGTAAGCTTTGTTTTCTAAGATTTCAACTCTGTGGAGTCTGTTTCAATTCTGCTTGACATCTGTGCATAGTAAGAGGCAGAGGATACAGGATCTATAGAAAGCTAATTAGTGACAACCACATTTACCATCCCAACTAGCTCTGCACCCTGCTCCCTCCTTTATATCCTTTTGCCTTAAGATATTAGTCTTGTGGATCAGCTGACCCACTGTGGAGATGATTGATGCAGTTGTAAGGATCTAATGCATCTCTTTCTACCACACAAACACAGACCAAGATTTGGCTGTACCTTTTCTGAATAGTCTCTTCAAAATAGATATTTTCATCATTAAATATATTACATCAGAATCCATGAAGATTAAGGCACATTCTACAGGAATACATTACCAAATATTGAACATACATAGAGCAAAAATATTTCTTTTTATATGCATACACGTACATAAAATAAAAAAATATATATAATTCAAAGTTACATGTCTTGAGGACTGATCAAATAAAAAGTGCTACAGAAAGTGCAACATACAGTACTTTGAATACAGAAAAGCTTAACGGTTCACAATTACAGTGCATTCAACTGATTTTTTTAAAAATAATTTCTTCACAGATAAATATTTACTGCTAATCTCCCCAAAGTAGCAGGGATTGGGCACTAATTTAAACCCAAGAACAACACTCATGAGGTAACAAGTATTCTGTTTAAGCACTAAAACATGACAAGAGGTGGATTTTCAAGTGGCAATAGTAAAAGGCCAAAGACCCAGTAATTTAAATCAACCCAAACAATAATCCCTCTTAAATGAATTAATTTTAGTGACCTATTGCTCTTATGAAAGGGAATGTATACATACAAATGAGGAAAAAGAACTAGACATACAAAATTACCCTGAGCATTATAGACCAGAAAGCAGATCCTGCAAGGTCAGTGAAAGTTGAAGGAGTTCATCTTTTCACAGAAGGCTCACCACACTGTGTAGAATAAGGTCCAGGATAATAACACTGGTAGCCAAAATGAAAACATCATTATATCCAGAACTTTCAAAATTACATACTTCGTATTGTGGTTCTACTTCAAAGCTGAAATGTCTTTTTTTGTATTTTCAAAAACTTAACTATTCTCAGTACACAAAATGATTTCTCATGGATTAGAGATATCACTATAGAAAATACTGTACCGGACATCAAAGAAATTGGAAGAATTTCTCCAAAAGGAAAAAAATATTGTATATTACATTTGTTTGATTTGTTTAACCAATAGAAAGTAAAGAACTCTGTTTAAACACCATCACACAAACTTTGACACCAGGGGTTTTGTTCAAAAGGCTCAGTCCTGCCTTGAGTGCAGGGGACTGGACTAGATGACCTCTCGAGGTCCCTTCCAGTTCCATAATTCTAAAACAGAGCTACATGCAATAGTCCCTTTTCCTTTGGCTTCTTTCTCTTGATATGTGGGTTGAAGTCCCACATGTGGAATGATATGTGGATCACCAAAGAAAGTTTGTTCTCGGACTGCTTGCAGCTGTCCAGTATATAGATGTAGGATTTCAATATCCACTGTTCATTCTCTTAACCTTCTTAAACAACCAAATATCAAGTACCATGTAACTAAACAGTGGTTTCTAACAAATAGTCCATTTCATCAAATGTATTCAGGGTGTTTTTGCTATTACTTCTTGATGTATCTTGAATTCTGTTGTAACCTAAAAAAAAAAAATTTTAAGAACTTTCTATTTACATTATTTTTTGCAATAATTTAATTTTGCATATATTCTTTTTACTTTTTAAAATGGAATATTGTATTTGTTAAAAACACATTCATTTATTTAATCAATAAATTGTAGATTAGTACCATAACTTGTATGAAACTGTTTTATCCCTGTCCATTTGGCCATTATTGAGATTTTTTCCCCACCTAGTAATTATAAATATTTCTAACCTTCATGTACTCACATAGCGAAGACTGGGGCCAATTGGCTAGAAGGTTAGCCAATAGTACCGAATCTAGGAATTTCCATAGTGAAACAGACCACTGATCCAACTAATCTGGTATACTGCATTTGCTGTTGGTCTTTACCTGTTGCAAAATGTTCTAACCTCCTATGAAAATGTATTTAAAGTGGCTGGAGAGTACATAGCAGGTTATTTAAAACAGTTTGTTTTTTCCTTTGTAACATACACCTGTCCTGCTAATCAAATCTTTGCAAGAGGCCTAGAGCAAGATTTTCAAAGGTATTTTAGGTACCTAAATTAATTTCAATGGGAGTAAGGTACCTAATTTACTTAGGGTTTTTTTGTAAATCCTACTAGGTACCTATCTACATTTTTAGGCACCTAAATAACTTTGAAAATCTGGCACCTACATATTTATGACCTTAATCCTGAAACTTGTTATGAATAGGTGGATCCCTGAACCCACATGGAGCCTGCCCAAAACAAATTGTAGGATCAGGGTCTAAATTTCTATTTATAAAGCTGAATTGGAAGCATATTAAGTTTCCTACCTATTAGCTTTTAAGTCAACTTAAATTTGAAAGAAGGCAGCTTCCCATAAATCTGTGAGGAGCAGGGAACCAGGCCTGGTGGAATTTTTTATTTTCCTTTGAAATTCACCTGCCCAAAATATTGATGTCAATATATCTTGTTTACTAAATTCATGTTTATTTATCTGGTATATATTTCTAATCTCAGTATTGTTAGAATTTAGATTTTAGCAACATTCAAGTTTAAAGATGTAAAATATACATTTAATCCCTAAAAAGAACAAAAAAAAGCTTTAATACACTAGGATATTAATCTAAAGATATTTTTAAGTTAACAGTACCTGTTGGCCCTGGATCTTCATTAATAAATGAAACATGTGTTTTCCATTCAGTCCATTTCACTTCATTAATCCTGTTTATATTGTATATAAATTGTGTTATTAGCATGAATTATCTCCAGTTTCATAGCTACACTTCCTCTTTTGTTTTTTAATTATTTCTTGGAATTGCCACGGTAACTCATCAATACACATTTTACCAGTATGGAAAGTATCTATGTATTTTGCAGCATTATGCATTGTATTTAGCTGAGAACGTTGCTCATTGAGCTACTTTATTACACATATTCACATCTGAAATGTGAGTTCCAAATGTATGCTTGCAATGAATGAAAATATAAAGTATTCTGGTACTATTTTGTAGTATGTTAATCATGTTAAAGAACAATCTATTGTAAATGTAATTAGTTTTAAATTAACATTTATAAGAGATTACAACAAATTAACATTCACAGCAAAGAGAGATTTAGTAAGTGTGTATTAAAATCAAGTATATATATGAGGAAATTCCCCTTTTTGCCTACAAAAAGATGAATCTTGTATTTATAAAACTATCTATTCCCATCTTTTACTAGCAGTTGTTCGCTGCAGAATATCCCAAACTGGATTTTTGCACACAGTCACCAATTTTGATTCTGCTTACAAAAATCGACACAAAAGAAGCAGAAATATTATTTTATAGATTTAAATGAAAAGTATTTTACAGTGGCTGTTCTGAACAGACAACTCTGACAGTGCATTCAAAGCAGACTCACCAAACAGTGCTTGAGTGTAGTATTACCTTAAACATACCCTGGTGTCATTTTCAGCCACTTTACACAGTTCTCCCAGCTGGAATCTTTTCTTCAGATATTTTGGTAACATTTTTTCAAATTCCAAAATGGTCCTGGCTCTCTAGTAATAATAAGTAGTTAGTAACAGTATTGGAGTGTTCTTAACCACATTCCAAATTAATATTTTCTGCTTCATATTACCTATTTCACATTTTTAAATTATTTTAATTTTCAGAGTATGTTCCATTATTATATATTGTGCATCCACCAACAAATTTTATATTGAATACTGACATCAACAGTAGTAAATATAATTTAATACTGAGTACAAATGGTGTACACGTACCATTGGTAGGTACAAGCAGGAAGTCTATAATTTCCCCAGTTACCCTCAGCTCGGGGAGCTACACCCAGATGGGAGTCAGGAACCCCTAGTCTGGAACCTGTACTAGAATTTAAAATCCTAATGCAACTCTCTGGAACAGCAGCGCCTCCCTATCAGGGAAAGATGTAGGTAGGATCCAGACAGTCTACACAGAGCACTGAAGAACATGCACACCCCCATCCCGGCAGTGCGAATTTTGCAACTCTTAGGTTGGTACTATCTCCAGTAGTAGCAGGACTAGAAGGAGAGGAAGCAACTTACCACTAGACCCTTTCAACCCTTCCAACAGTGGGATTGGGGGAGAAACAACTCAAGTCCTGTCTTTCTCCCTTTTGGTAACTTGGGACTTCGAAAATTATATGGATGGTTTTGAATTAGAGTTTAAGTTAATATAGTATACATGAAATTAAAGTAAATCTATATATTCTGTGGATCCTAAAATAAAGGTGGGAGGAGACATTACCGGAACAAAGCCCAAAATGGCTGGCACATCAAGAGGGAAAATCATGAGTTGCATGGGAGTGTATGGCATTAAAATCTGAACCATAAAACTACTATTAAACTTTTGTTTATAGTGGCTTATGCCAAATTACAAGATCAAATATTTCACACAGTTACACTAGTGTAAATGTTGAGTACTGTAATGGTTTTTGTCCAACTTGTCCATATAGTATCTATCACTGTGGTTTCTATTGAAGCGATGTGACTTCAATGGTGGTACTCCAAGTTTACATTGGTGTAGCTCAGAGGTGAATTTGGCCTAGAGCATCTATAATTTATAAGTAAGAACAAGACTGTGTGGCTGGTGAGGTTCCTGTCAAATTAAACCTTAAATATCATCATCATGATCTGATATTTTCTGATTTCAGAGTGAAACTTTGTAAAAGTGTCTGGGTCTTGACCAAGCCAAAGAATACTAAGGTCTATGGCAGGGGTAGTCAAAAGGCAGACCACAGGCCAAATCCAGAACTCCAGACACTTTTGAATGGACCAGAAAATATTTGTTTTATTTATTATTATCATTATTATTTTCTCTGGAGTCTGAACCTTGACTATAGCTTGACAGAAAAATTTGGACCTTGACAAAAAATAGTTGATTACCCCGGTCTATGGTTTAATGTTGCAAACAAACCTGGAGTCTCCAAATGTGTTCACTCTCTTTAGAAATATTTTCCACTGTTTCTCCCATTAATGCAATCAGCATGTTCAGAAGGAGAACAAAAGTCAATAATACATAAGTAATGAGAAGAAGAAGAAACAGCACAGGATATTTTGAATTCTGTTGGATCTCCAGATCTCCCAGTCCTATGGTAAGTTTAAAAAGCTCCATCAGAACGGCGCCCAAACTGCTGTGGGTATAACATTTACTGTCATTGGGGCATGTATCAATCAATGCAGCAAGAGCTAAATAAGAAGCAAATGAAAAATCCATTTTAGTTATCATAATATTTTGCATTTATAGAACATCTTTTATACCAAAGAATAATAAAGTGCAATATAAACTATAGAGAGACAAATGCAGCAACTGTCCAGAAACACAGAGCAACAGAAGATGACAGTTTCGCAAAGGAAGTTAAGAATACCATATTCAGTTGAAATTTATGGGCAGTTTAGCTAGACAGAATGTAATTATATTCATAGGTATTTAGCCAGAACACTAGATTTAAACACTCTTACAAAAACTGTTATGGATTTTTTAATATCTACAACTAGCACTTGACATCAGCTTGAAAGAAGTAATGTTCTGACCATCACAATGTTGTTCTTATTCAAAATAGTGCAAAAAGCTTTTACTCACACAAAATATCAATGCTTTTCTCCAGTAACAGTCTATAAATTATACTTACCTACGCCAAATCCAAGCAAAAACACGATGTATACAACCAAAAATTTTAGTACATCCTGTAAGATCACCTGAAAGTTAAAATGTTTATGATTAATACAATTTCAGAAAGTTCTCTTTTCAGTTTTGCAGTGATGAAGATGTGCCACAATCGATACGAGAGTGGTTAAATCTACTTATATTTTTAAAAGTGATCACATTAGCATCCGATGAAGTGAGCTGTAGCTCACGAAAGCTTTTGCTCAAATAAATTTGTTAGTCTCTAAGGTGCCACAAGTCCTTCTTTTCTATTAGCAAGTGGGACATTTTGAAAAGTTAGTTGGCCTGATTCTCTATGATTTGACTGGTAGTCTTATGCATTAATGACAGGTTTCAGAGTAACAGCCGTGTTAGTCTGTATTCGCAAAAAGAAAAGGAGTACTTGTGGCACCTTAGAGACTAACCAATTTATTTGAGCATAAGCTTTCGTGAGCTACAGCTCACTTCATCGGATGCATACTGTGGAAACTGCAGAAGACATTATATACACAGAGAACCATGAAACAATACCTCCTCCCACCCCACTCTCCTGCTGGTAATAGCTTATCTAAAGTGATCACTCTCACTTTTCAGCAGGAGAGAGAGTTTGTGTGTGGGGGGGGTGTGAGAAAACCTGGATTTGTGCTGGAAATGGCCCACCTTGATTGTAGGGAGAGTGGTCACTTTGGATGAGCTATTACCAGCAGGAGAGTGAGTTTGTGTGTGTATGGGGGTGGGGGGGTGAGAAAACCTGGATTTGTGCTGGAAATGGCCCACCTTGATTATCATGCACATTGTAGGGAGAGTGGTCACTTTGGATAAGCTATTACCAGCAGGAGAGTGAGTTTGTGTGTGTGTGTTTTTGGGGGGGGGGGGTGAGAAAACCTGGATTTGTGCTGGAAATGGCCCACCTTGATTTTCATACACTTTGTAAGGAGAGTGGTCACTTTGGATAAGCTATTACCAGCAGGAGAGTGAGTTTGTGTGTGTATGGGGGTGGGGGGGTGAGAAAACCTGGATTTGTGCTGGAAATGGCCCACCTTGATTATCATGCACATTGTAGGGAGAGTGGTCACTTTGGATAAGCTATTACCAGCAGGAGAGTGAGTTTGTGTGTGTGTGTGTGTGTTTTGGGGGGGGGGTGAGAAAACCTGGATTTGTGCTGGAAGTGGCCCACCTTGATTTTCATACACATTGTAAAGAGAGTGGTCACTTTGGATGGGCTATTACCAGCAGGAGAGTGAGTTTGTGTGTTGGGGGGGGGGGGCAGAGGGTGAGAAAACCTGGATTTGTGCTGGAAATGGCCCAACTTGATTATCATACACATTGTAAGGAGAGTGATCACTTTAGATAAGCTATTACCAGCAGGAGAGTGGGGTGGGAGGAGGTATTGTTTCATGGTCTCTGTGTATATAATGTCTTCTGCAGTTTCCACAGTATGCATCCAATGAAGTGAGCTGTAGCTCACGAAAGCTTATGCTCAAATAAATTGGTTAGTCTCTAAGGTGCCACAAGTACTCCTTTTCTTTTTATGCATTAATGTGTGTTAAACACATTAATCAAGAGGTGAATGTAACTCTATGAAAAGAGTAAGCATTACACAGTCTGATTCAATTATATATCATAACTCCATTAGCTGAAAAATACCATACGATTTAGAGATTTAAAAATAAATGTTGCATAATTTGAACAAATTAGCTAGTTATCACTATTCATTTTTTTAAATTACACAGTACATTCTGTTGAAATAAAACACATCTTAAAGAGAAGAAACTGGAAATTTCAGTGTGGATTACTTAATATATAAGCAACATCTAAACTGCAGAATGTACATGAGTTAGATAATACAACTAGAGTAAATAGATAATATAACAAGAGTTAAAAATTATATACATGCCTTTTGGATCATGACACTATAAATTCCCATGGATTGGAAACCCCTGGTAAAGTACAGCATATTTGCCCATCCTAGTGCCATAGCCAAGACAAGACACACCAGGTGTTCTTTGTAGGAAAACAAGTACAAGAAGACAGAGAAGATCACAAGCACTGCTTGTATAAAACTGTTGAAAAAAACCCCATAAATATTGTAAATACTCTTACACAACACAGAAATGTATAAAATATAGTGGAAAATATAATGCAGAACTTCCTTATTTCAAGTTTCACTTCACCTTGTGTCCAAACTGTGCTTGTTGTGGCTGGGGAAAGCTATAAAGGTAGCTCTATATCACTTTTTATTTTCCTCAGTTCTGGGGCCAGCCTGGGGCCAGGCTAGTCCCCAGCGTAACTGAGAGCAACTTTAGGACTGTTCTAAATTACGCCTTGTGCAATGTCCCCCAAATGATCATTCCAGAGTCAGGGATCACAGAAACGCAGCATCACTTTGACTACACCCTCTTTCCCCAGTCATACCTCCTATGCCAGGAACAGGAAGAGGTAGTATAGGGCCAGCTATGCTGGCTCTAAACCACTTAGGGATTCCTGTACACTGGGGGCATCCCTAGCAGCTGGCTAAGCCATTTCTTTGTTAACAGAGCAACACATAGAAGCTGGAATGGGTAATCAAAATCTGGCTAACTGACTTGTTTCTTTATAAACAAAATAAAATTCTCTATTTTGCAGTGCTTACAAAGATAAAAATAGTTTGTATGTACCAATCCACAATATTGTTACTGGTCAGTGAATGCAGGAGATATACCTGGTGTCTTACAGTAAAACTGCATATAAAATTATGTTCTTTCCTCTGACAACTGACAGTCTAAAATAACAAGTGAACAACGGTTAAAAGAATTCATTTTCTGTGTACCAAGGAAATGTAACTGACAGAGCGCATGTTATTTCAGAAACAACAATTTATATGCCAGACTTACAATGCAAAGTGGAACCATGCATCTGACAGAATTGACTGAAGATCTGAGGGTCTTAGCAGAAAGATGGCTACACTCTGTGTAGACAGATATATATAAACAGATTAAAAAGAGTAAAAATTAAAAGATGAATAAAAATTCAAAACCAACTAGTCTACTAAAAACAGCTACAGTATCTAGAATTTCATTCTTTCTATATTGTTTGTGCCTCTGAAATGCTTTTCCAGATTTTTTAAATGTGTCCTGATTTTCTGCTGTACTTAAGAGTTTAACAGTTAACTTTACTAATAGATGTTACTAATAAATAACTTTAAATGTCTTACTGGAAAGTAAGTCAGATGTGCTTGTCCTTTCTGATATAGATCCTTATTCAATAATGTACTTAACATAGTACTTTAAGTGCATGAGCAATCCTATTTACTTCATGACATTAAAGTACATAGCTTAAGTATGTTGCGGAGTAAGAATTTAGTATGATCACCATATTTCAAATCCCATTTTGTTCTCAGTCTTTCAAAAAGGAAGGCCTCACATCAATTTCATATAATATCTTACAGTTATATTAGTATACATTTGGACCATCAAGAATGATTAACACATTTATGCACAATTAGCCATTAGCCTAGTAATTGTACAATAAGAGATATTATGAAACATATAAGTTATAAAACATATAACTTATAAAATGATCATCAAAATTGTCAGAGTCTTTACAAATCCACAAAAGATCTTTATGCATACAATTATTTTATATTAATTCTGAAAGTGTCTCACCTCTTTTATGGCTAAAAATATTGCTGCTATCATAATAAGCACTTGTGCCAGCAACTGCAACCATCCCAAGTTACCAGTCAAAGCTAAGGGGTAGGGCGGAGCCTGGAAAAGGAGGGTTAGAAATGAATTGTGGGAGTTTAAAGCTAGGTATTTGAAAGCACAATAAAGTAAAAGGTCCCAGACAGAGGACCCAGTCCTTATAGCCCTCTGTGTGCAGAAATTTCCATTGAACTCAAGCAAGTGCTCTCCATGGAGGACTTGCAGGATCAAACTCAAAATGAAGTCAGATTATTTAATATATATACTAATTCTTTCTCAATTATTAAAAAATATAACTTTTAAAACCACAGCCAGGTCCACACACTGTTATGCATAAACAGGTTTTTTTTTTGTTTAATAACTCAAATGAATTTCTCTTCTCTCCTCATTGTTCTGTTCCCCCTTCAAGTGATTTAAATCCATGGAGGGAAATTCTGGCCCTACTGAAGTCAATGGTAAAACTCTCATTCACTTCAATGGGGCAATGATTTCATCCTAGAATCTCCAGTTCTATTTTTGATTCACCAAACATGTTAAATCTGAGTTAGGGAACGTTACTGCATTTTGAAAACAAAATTCTATGAGATTTTTAGTTGCTGCACATACCTCATCTCTTCGGGGTCTATAGTAGGAAACCAGCGTTAACATTATGTTGTATATGAAATAAAAACAACATGACATAAAGAACATGTGCCTTGCAAACTTTTTCCATTTCATTCTCAGTAGTGAATGCAGGGGCTCCAAAGTCAACATTTCATGGCGGTTCTGTAGAAAAAAACAAACAAAGAGAAAGCCAAATCTGATTTGTTCGAAAACTGGAAGTAGGACAAATAAAAAAAATATCAACTACATATTTTAAACATTTCATTTTATGGTCTCTTCTTGTCAGTCTAGAAATACCACTTTGCTCAACGACCCGTGTGACAGCTCCTCAGCTGGTGCGAATGCGTGTAGTTCTACTGAATCCAGTGAAGCTACACCAGTTTACACCATGAAGATCTGCCTGAGATGATTATCTGCCAAATTAATTCGATCTTGTTCTCGGGAAAATGTGATTGTGTTAAAATCCAAGTGTTAACTTCCATACCAGGCTCCCAAAGTAGTATGTTTATTTTTCAGGAATTGCCACTTTAACAATTTGAATTTTAGCAACATGCCAAATTCTGCTTTTAAATAGTGACAATTTCTTTATGCACTGCTTCTATGCATAAAACACCTATGTGTATAGTAAATTTACAAAAAGAAAAGGTATGACATCTGTAGAATATGTAAAAGGATACACATCTGAAACCCATAGCTTTTTTAGTTTCCATATTCTGTATTAGTCAGAACTTGGTTAAAACATATCCAATTGACATTGTAAATCATGTTTCTTTACAAAAAGAAAAGGAGTACTTGTGGCACCTCAGAGACTAACCAATTTATTTGAGCATGAGCTTTCGTGAGCTACAGCTCACTTCATCGGATGATGAATACAGACTAACACGGCTGCTACTCTGAAACCAGTAAATTTACAGTTTACTGCTTATTATAGTATCCTTGCCTCCCAATAATATTTTCTTTTAAATAAAGGATATATAGGATATCAATTGATTATCTTAGAGACAAAATGAGGTGTGCTGACCATTTTAGATGTCCCAAGAAGAAAACTTAAACTACAGTACAACAAACTAATGCCCCAAATGCAGGCCAAACTACTTCTCTAGTTCTTCTTTGGGATCTGGACCCAGGTGCATTCCTAATGGGACTTTGCATGAGCACAAGGGTCCATGCTAGTGGCTCCTGCTGAAAGACTGAGACCTAGAAGTTATATTTTTAGTAGTTTTTCAAGTTCTCCAGGTAATTTATAGGTTAAAGAAGTAAGTGAACGTATTGCTGGAAAATATATTGACTTAATGACAGGCAACTTACACCAATATTTGTGTTATAAACAATAATCTCCAGTAATGAGTTGTCTGCAGTCGTATCTAGTTCTGTCAGGTCATAAAGAGAAGACTGAACAGGACCATAAGCCCAATCTGTGAATTTTCTGGAAAGGCTTCTTTTTGGCTTGTCTTTTATTTCTCTACTGAGAATGTATTTCAGAATCTAAAACATTAACAGAATCACATGTAAGTAAATTAAGTCTTCTAAATGGAAGCGAGAACGTGTGCACACTTGCCAAAAATGTACTTTTTTCCGAACACTTTTGCCAAAATGGCACAATTAAATGTATTTTGTAATTCAATTAACCTTTTGGTAATTGAGGGGAGGCATTACAGATGACCCCTCCCTGGGAAATAAATATAGTTTTCTTTAATTGCCTTGAATTTTCTATTAGATCTGCAGTTTTTCCTAATGAAAGCATTCCATTGCATACTTTGGTATAACTTTTCTTTAACTGGTGACTTTCTAATTTATCCCTTGTTAATCATTAACCAGGTACTCCAAGCTTTTGCTTTCAGAGATCCAAATTCTACTTTTTGTTATAAATCAGACTAATTCCATTTATTACCCTACAGTTACACCTGTGTAAGAGAGAACATTATGTAATTCAGAAATATTAATGTGTGCTATCAACAGCCTTTGATAGTATTAAAACCAAAACAATTTTAAAAAATTACTGTTCACCATTTATGCTATGTTATTTGTTTAATTTTTGTATTTCAGCTCAGACCATGCCAACAGACTGTTTAGTTTCAGGTCATCATGTGCTAGTGCAGAACTCCAGTGGCTGAGTTGCAAATACTGCAGGAAAAAGTTTAAAATCAAACAAAACTGATTTTTAGTTTATTTATCATTAAAGTATTTCTATTAATGGAAGTATCATGATATTATAATGTGTGCTGTGCCTCTGACTCTTTCACAGTCTTTCTGGGAGTATACCCTTCTCAGTGATAGTCCCTGGGTCTCCACTCCACTTTGCTCAAGGGGGAACCCCACAACTCTGATACTCTGAGATTGGGTCCGTGGCTTCAACACCTGTTTCTCACCGTGTATGCTTCACTAGGTCCAAATGAGCTTGGACTCCTGTTGGATAATTATCCTCTTAGGAAGATATGCAATCATCAAGAGTGTGTAAGATTGAATTTTTAAATAGCATTTGTATTTTGTAATAATACCCAACCAGCATTGAGGAAAACCTGTGAGAATCTGAGACGCTGAAACAACAGAAATAATGGAGCAGTGGTTTACAGTAAATAATCTTACCCAACCAACTACCACTAATTTACAATACAAGATAATCACCATGGTAGACTGCAAATTTGTGCACCTCTGGTTTAAGTACATGTAGGCAACCTAGACTCTGTCTCTCTATTTAATTTCTTTCGTAGGATATTACAATAGAGCCTTACCTCTAATTTTCCACTTTTTGCAGCTAGTTGCAATGGAGTTAAACCATCTTTATTCTTCATTGTCTCTAAAGTTCTGCTCTTACTTTTCAATAGAATCATGTCATACATTCTGATTACAAAGTCATTTTGTGTTTTAAAATCCTCTGCTACAGTGACTAATGCATGCAGTATATTGTTTCCTCGGGAATCTTGTGAGGTAATATCAGTCCTCCTATTGTCCATCAGCAGTTGAACTATATCTGGTTGATTAGTACATGCAGCTAATGCCAGTGGAGTTTCACCTAAGAAAATACAATGCACAATAACTATTAATTTTCAAATATTATGAGTATCAGAAATGTATTTGAATGATTTTGACATTTTATGAGATTAAAACATGTTTACAAATTAAGGATAAGATTGATTACATTACATTATTTTACAAAGAAACAGTTTACATGAAATTGTTATTTGAGGAAAAGCTACAATTACACAATAATGCACTTTTATTGACAATTTCAGTCTTTACAAACAATTGCCTTTCAACTATTTCTGAATATTTGTAATTCACTGTACTGTGGAAAATTGCTTTGTATTTACTATGTTGCACTTTGTAATACAGTTGCTACTGCATGTTACATTTCCCAATATTTGATATGTTATTTCAGCACTTACACTAAATGCCCAATTAACAAGATAAATATACACACTTTCTTGTCTTTATGTGATATGAATAGATTTATGGACAACAATATTTTAGCCTGCACTCTGTTTACCCACTAGTTGTACTTTGTGTAAGTAATTCATCAAATTCTCTCTTCTCTCAGGCAAGTATTCATTCTGGAAGTATGAAGAGTAATTAGTCCTTCAGGATTCTGAACTGTAGTGTTGCTAGAATGGAGGTTTCCCTGTGAGTTTGGATTGTTGGTTTGTTTGTTTTTCAGCTAGGTGGGGTTTTTTAGTTAGTTAGTGTGGCAATTGAAATGAATGAAAAGGATTCCCATTGACTTCAATGGACTTTTGGTCTAGTTTTGTATGTACAATAGATGTAGTTTGGGTTCTTATCGACCTATCTGCTTATGTTGTGTGCATCACAGTGGAATCTGAGCATCTTATGACTAATATCAATCTTGCTTTTTTCCTTCTGAGCCTGTAGGAGAAATAACTTGATTAACTGGTAATTTGTGTATGGGTGAAAGAAACTGAGTGTTTTGGGTACAAGAAACTTATTGAGGTAAAGCAAAGGTTATGAAATTAGTTTTGCATTTAGTTCTAAAAATGATGAGGCCCATGGCCATTTTTAGATCTTGTGGGAGTTTGACAGATGTGCCTTCTGCACTCCTGAGCCTCCCCTATTGCCTGATGGTTTCATTGTTCTAGCATCCCAACCCAATTTTTCCATGGAGATCACATTTCACTTACCAAAATAAAATCCCTCATGCTTGTGTTTGGGGTTAAAGAACACACCCTGTGAATGGGCATTGACATCTGCTCCTTTTTCTATGAGGGTCTGAGCAATATCGTATTGTCTTCTTTCAATAGCAATATTTAGAGCTGTCTGGCCTGCAACAACATAGACACAAATCTTTAGAGTATAAAGTCCAGTTTTTGTATCTTGTACAGTGCTGAGCTCAATGATGATGCATAACAAATAGCAATAATAATTAATAGTAATAAACAATCATTTTAATTGTCTTTAGAATGTTTCAAGAAAATATTAACTATATGTTGAGGCATTAAAATACATGCAAAAATATACTCTAAATGGCTATTGGATGGAAATACCTTTGTATGCTTCTTCTGTGTACTCTGCGTTGATAAGCCTTTCCAAAAAACTATTTTCTTCTCCAAAGGAGAGCAGCATTTTCACAATTTCATTTGTGTTCTGGTTGATGTTCAAAAGGGCTTTCATCAGACAGGTTTTACCAGTATCTGAATCTGTTAATTTTTTCATCAGATAATCTACAAAATTTGAATTTTATGATTGAATTACATTAGGTTTTATTATGTTTTAAGGGGAATAGGAAGAATTCCAACCTCATGTTATTGGGAAACACATGCATATAGACTATTCCCCAAACTATTCTACATCTATTCACGCTATTAATTTAACTTTATATTCCATATGTACTTAGTGAAAGGACATATGTATTCATGAACAAACAACCCCACTAGATGGATATATACATTACTGACATACTACAATTCTGCCAATACATAACAAACCCTGAAGTCCTTAGTCCTTATTCAGTCATAACTCTCATTGGCTGAGCTAGGTTGACTCTCAGCTTTGTGTTCATTCCTCAGGATCACATGCATCTCAGTTCAGCAAGAAGGGGGAAAAGAAGCTGGCTATATTTAATTAGCTTCTTTTGCAGCATTCAGTCAAATCCACCCTGAAAAGGTACAAATATTCATGCTGGTGTGCCGTGCCCTCAGAAATCACCTTCAAGATTGCTTCAATTGTTTGCCAGTAGGTGGCTTATCGGGGGCCTGACCTGACTACTATATTAATGCTACCCATGATATTCACCAAACACCAGCTTGGGATGCAGAGCTTAGTTGCTCATGTATAAAACCATTACTCAATTCTCTACCACACATATGGTACAAAATGAAGGACTGTGGATACTCTATACAGCTTACCTTGCACAGTCATGTTTCTACATGCATTTGACCTTTCCTTCACTTGCATAAGCAGACATTGTAATTCTTCTATATTCCCCTCAGATACTGCCCTAAACATATATTTCTTCAGCTTTTTTCGGGCATTGTTCTGGTGACCTCCTTGCAACATGTTTGTACTGAATTAACAAAAACAAACAACCAAAAAATCATAATTCTTGGTTAAATTTAGCTAATACCAATGTGTTTAATTTCATTTCCATCATCTCTTGTTTATGTAGAAAAATAAATGTTATGTACCACAGGTTAACATGTCATCATTACAAAAGAATGTGTGTGTGTTCCTCCAAAAATAGTTACAAATAATTTATTTGGTGAGAAATGGCTATTAAAGCAATTTTTAACTTAATGTAGTATATAGTTAACCTTTTACAAGTGATTTTTTTTAATTCTCATGTAATGAGAATAAAATTCAGCCCTTTGCACTCAAAGCCAAAGTAATTTGGCTTTCTGGGGAGCGCTCAGAAGAGACAGAGTGGAATTCAAATCCTACAACAAAGGGGAGACTACAGAGCAGTGGTGCAGCCTCTCCACAACTGTTGTTCCAGCCTAGAAGGTAGAATGTAGGGGCTGTTGCCTCTTTGCAACCCCTATGTAGGGGTGTTGGGCTACTGGATCCATGTAAGTGCAAATCCAATAGCCTCTTCCTGGCCCATCTCCAACAACCACCACAGTAATAAGTGAATTCAGAGTCCTCCCTACACCACCACTCCACTTGCACCCATCTTCACTGTACACAAAGTACTTGTTCTGCTGTTGAGATGGTGGAAGGAAATTTCATCAGTTTTCAGAGTGTTTGCTGAACGTTTTATTACAAAACTGATATGGCTTGATGATATTCTGTATCAATGAGAAGAGACCTGTTTCCACTAGTATGCACTCCAGTGTGGCTGAGATTTGGATGAATCACTTGGTAGGTCCTTCTATTTTGCAGATTACGACAAATTTCTGTCACAGACTATTGGATTTATCTGAACACTGTTCCAAGATTGTCTAAGCATTCTCCAAGAATATAGTACCAAATTCAGTATATAAAATCCCTGAAGTCCCGCTTTTACTGATTAGTAAATTAAAGGGAGAGGAAACTCATAGGATTTTGTTCATATCTAGTGCACAAAGTCTATTTTAAAATAATAACTTACATTTATATAGTGTCTTTCATCCCAAAGGATCCCAAAGCTCTTTACAAACTATATGTACAGGAATCACTTCACCCACCACTGAAATGCAGCTGCCTGTGGGGTGGAATGTGGCAGCTGTTTAACAGCGCGCAACAACACTATTCAACAATTTAGGATAGGAAGTAGTAAGGAATGCCATATCCATTTGCAAGTGCAGGGGGAATTTAAGTAAGCAGGATACATTAGTTAACCAAATTAGAATTTGGCCAACTCTGTGGCTAATATTTCTATGCTGCAAAAAGCAACATGGGATCTTTAGTGGCCAAAGTTAGGGTTTCAGGTTTAGACGGCATATCCAACAGAACAAAGGTTCCTAACACCACTCTGGAGGATCATTGCCACCTACTGAATCACCAACACAGCTCTTCCTTCAGCACTCTGGGGTATCCTTGGAGGTTTCCTGTTCCAGTGCTGACTAAGCCCATCACTACCAAATGAGGTTTTCCAAAAATGAGCTCAGCAATTATACGTGGTTATTCTTTAGAAGTTAAATAATATGATGTTTTGTTTGTTCCATCCTCCCATATATCTCTCTCTCTCTCTCTGTCTCTTAGGATGGCTGAACTGAAGGGCAAATGCCACCTACCTGCATCAACTGGGTGGGGGAAATTGATGGGGCTGATGGTGAAAGATGGACAGTCCCAGTAGCAAGGAAAGGAGGCACTTGTGAAGGGACAATAGGTAGCTCCTCTCATGGGAGTGTCTGGCACTCATTGGCCAGCTGGGGAAGAGGGGTGGTGATTGGACAGCATTCCCCAGCTCCCAGGATTTAGCCCAGTGCAGGGGCCACGTGAAGCCTCTTTCAGCTCCATTCCAGCACCCCACACTACCCACTTGAACTAGGAATGGGAATCCAGCCGGACAGATGCTGTGGGTCTAGCCAATCACCTGTTAAGGGGGTCAGGAAGGAATTTTTTTCTCCCATGGGCCAACTGGGACCAATTAAATAACTGATATAGGAGGGTACGGATATGGGCGGGTAGTATCCCTCCCTTGCGTTAAAAGTTTAATAAAAGTTGTGGCCTGCTGCTTAAATCCGTGTGTGTGTCTGTCTGTCTGTCCTCATTTTGCTGCTTGTGACCACATCCATATCTTCCACCCAAATTAATAGTTTTCTATGTAGATAACATCTTAAAGTAGTTCGTTTTTAAGAAAGGATTCTACAATGAAAAGCGTTCAGTTACCAACAAATAGTAGTGGTATTTGAGCACTGTACTTGCTCACTGCTCAATGTGTATGGCATTTAGATGCAGCATTTTCTTCAGTGAACTAGGAATCAGCAATTTTATAGGCTCTGGCTTTCTCTGATCTCAGATATTTAAGATGAGGATGCATGATATACACTTTCTAAAGAATTTATTTATTGCTGATAAGGCTCAAATGTATAAATCAATATCCCCTGAAATCTTATGGGCTCATTTTTAAACCACAACAAGAAAAAAAAATCCGTAAATCTACTCTGTCATATACTTAATCCATAGAAAACACACTACAGAAATACATTATGTCTCCACTTACCAATAACTGTCTATGTTTGTGGCATACTCAGTAATATCATCCTGAAGAGATTGTGGGGAATCCATATCTTCCCCATTTACAGATGCACTGTAGAAAATACAGAAACGGTTGAGTGCTTAAGTAGGAGGACATCTTGGCAAACTGCACTAAGACTCATTCGATAATGGGAGGTGATATCAACAAAAGAGCTGAAATTAATTTAATTTGACAATGTGCTTTTTAATACCATCATTTAACTCACTCTGTGTGTTTTAAAATATAGGCCAAAAATGAGAAGAGTTTCAGGATTTTATCATGTTAACAAGTTTCATATTTGAAACCCTACTTTGTGTTTTTATTTCACTGAGGCTCCTAATGTTGTATTTGTCATTTCCACACTGTTTTTAATCACGTCACTCTTGATACTACATTGTAAAGCCTATACTCTTCTTTTTTCCATGTGTTCATTATTAATTTGACATTTTCCACAAGACAAATATTGAAATGGCTACTCTACAGGGGTTGCACACACATGCACACTTGAACTGAAATACATAAAGATTTACTATACAGTTTTCTGTGGCGGTCGCTCATTCAGTGTTTACTGCTGACTTTGGTGGAAGCTTTGCCTATAAGCAGTTCAAGACGGGGCTAAATATGTGTTTGTACAATAAAACAATGGCTGCAATGGAGTTTGTATTTAGTAAATACTGTACATCCTTTCCAGATTTTCTCAGTGTTGGGTCTGACTTAAAGGACCACTGGCAATTACTTTTTCATAGGTTGGGTTTCTTTTTAACTTGCTTTTGTAACATATTGAATGCTGATGAAACATCCCAGCCTAAAAATTAAGAAGACTGAAATCTGCTATTTATTTACAAAATGGATACACAGACAATAGTGTGAGGCTTCCCACACTACCCTACAAATGTTCCTCTACCCTAGCCTAGAGGGACCACCCTTAAAATAAAGATGGTGCTTCAGATTCTATTCCCATTCATTCTGATCACTCTGCAGAAAAAAACAAGGAATATAATTATGATTATTTATTTATTTATTTATTGTTGGTGATTTGGGCTCCAGTCCTCTGGGAACGAAAACAAGCTTGTCAACTAATTCCATATAAACAACCAAATAGTCATTGAAAAAAACAATTGGTCATTATTAACCTGGCTTTGATTCAATTTATATTTTGCCATCCAGCCTCTCCTTTCATAACTTTAAATTTGTCCCATTGACACCTAATACAAATAACCACTGAAAACCTTGAGAATAGAATGGGTCTTTCTGCACTCATTTTTCTTATATATTTGTCATAAATAGCTTTTTTTCAATTTCCTGGGCACAGTCATGTCTCTCTTTTGTTTGAAACATTTTTGGCTATCACCAATACAGATGATGGCAGAAAAGATCTAACAGGGATTTTTGTTTACTTGTGCTCCCTCTGCTGGTTCTGCGGCAAATCGGGTTACCATAGGCCCGACACAACCAAGTAAACAGTGGTTTTCCCCCTCGTAATTAGAAACAAGTTGCTAAAAAGAAAAATCATTCAGACTACAGGGGACTATATCAATTTTAAGACTGGCCAAATTTTGGGCCTAAAATATTTAGCTGTGGCCCTTTTAAAATAATGACAGAAGTGTGAAAATTCAGGATTAAGGCAGTCACTGCAGGGAAAATGCTAGCCCACTGAAGTCAATTGAAATTTTGCCCTTGAGGCAACCCAGATGAGAGGCCACTTTTGACATTTTAGCCTTGTCGTCTATGCAGAACTTTCAAGCAGTTGTTCAAACATAACCATGTTTGCAATGTGGTTAATGAATATACTGTATATTATACATACCATGGGCGAATATTTGAATCCATGGGTTTTGAAAATACAGGAGGAGATGTTTGTCTTGGAGATGAATTGCTTTCAAAGCCTTCAATTTCAAAGAAAAACTGTGAACTGTTGAATACATTGTGTTGAAAGTTTATTAGTGGAAAAGCATGTAAAAACGTAATATAAACATAACACAAACAAACTGTGCATGTGCCCAGCTAGGACCAGTTTTAGGTACAGGTGATATGCTGCATAGCATCACATCTGATGAGGTGCTGAAATAGTGTTTACCCTTTTTTGGTAGTGGAAGACCCCCTACCAACACATGTGGCCAACCAAGCATTTTTAATCCTTTGTGTTGGCAGACAAGGCAAAAGATTCTGAGATGTCTTTGGGAGACATGGCACCAAATCCGGACATTATCAGAGGCACCACTGCAACCTAGAGACAACTTTGTATCTGGGTTTTGTGCACGTCACAAAATGTTACTGTAACTCCAAAGAATACACACGCATAAAATGCACACACTTGCACACTCTAATCTGTTCACTGAATCCTTTGCATTGTAGCCATCATCCTTCCATCCAAGAAGAACTGGGGAGGAATCCTGCCTCAACCCACTGACACTGATGAACACTTAATGAACCAGAAAGGTTCAGAGAGCACATATTAAACAACACAAGGCCTTTCCACCATCTAGGACTGAAATGTGCTACCTCAGAATATAAACTATATTTAGCTAGTGCATTGCAGTTTATAGACAGAGTGGAAAAAATAAATGAAATGCTGAACAACATAGCATAAGGGTTCATGAGGAACTCTGATGGCCAGCTTTCTAAAAGCATGGAGAGTTGGTAGGGAGAAGTAAATGGTTGGTGTTGCTAGATGCCATTCGAACAGCTGTCACATTTTATCTGTGATGGCTGAATTTTATTGGTGGGTGAAATGACTTCTATATGAGCTATAATTTGTAAATTGGCTTTCAAAATTTCTAAAATGCTTTGAGAGTCACCTTGAAAAATATACTGGTTCACATAATATGTGACACACTCAGTAGGGTACTAATTATTTCTCCTTTTTTCTAATTCCCCTCTCAAAATATTCCGATGCAGTTGAAGCAAGCACCCTAGTGTCAATTTACAAAATGCTGCTATGCTGCCGCTTAGCAGCCTGTGGATGTATGTCAAAAATAGTGTGATGTAATATCATCCCTAGTTAACATAGTTTCCGTCTTTGGAGGAGGAAAGTGTTAATACACTGCATGTGGTATTTTAAACTTAAATGACCTTTAACATTTTGTATGTGCATGCGAGCGTATTCCACAACACAAAGATTAAAATACCCATTATATTTAACAGGAATGTGTATCTGAAGTTATACTGAGAATAAGTGTTGTTCATAGCACAGGAAGTACCTAGATTGAAACAGGGCCCTATTTTGCCATTACTTACATTCCATGAACCAGATTCTCAGCTGGTGTAAATCATCATAACTCCATTGACGTCTGAGCTTGGCACAGTGGCTGACAAAGGCCCTGTCCTGGGATGTCCTGGGATGGCCCTGACTGGCAACCAACTGTATATGGCCTCAATGAACCTTGAGGGCAGAAAGGAATGCCCAACTCACGTAGCTCTATGGCCCTGTCCTTGACACAGTCCCTGCATTGGGTGGGAGGAGTGGGAACTCCTTCAAGGGCTGACTATGTTAGCTCAACACCAGGAGAGAACTGTCCTATGTTGGGGGAATTCCCCAGAGCAGGATTGCTGTCTTCACAGCTCCTTTACGTCAATATACCTGGCACAAACGAGCCACAAGGCAGTAATGAATTGGGTCACATGTATCTTGGAGGTTGGCATAACGTCATGTCTGAAGCCGTTCCTCTGTTCTCTGGGGAAAATGGATTCTCTGAGACATACCATGAGTAAAAAAATTAGTAACTGCCAACAAATACCTATGTCCTTACTGTCAGGAAGTGTGGGGGAGACAAGGCCCTGCACCCCCCACTTCCTGCGATTCACCGTGACTCTCAACCAGCCAGTAAAACAGAAGGCTTATTAGATGACAGGAACACAGTCCAAAACAGAGCTTGCAGGTACAGACAACAGGACCCTCTCAGTCAAGTCCATATTGGGGGGCAGGGAGCTTGGACCCTGGCCCCGGGTCTCCCTCTGTTTCTCCAGCCAGCTCCAAACTGAAAACCCCTTCCAGCAGTCTCTTCTAGCCACACCCCCGGCTCCTCCTCCAGCCTTTGTCCAGTTTCCCAGGCAGCAGGTGTCACCTGGCCCCAGCCCCGTCCTGGGTTCAGGTTACGTGCTCAGGTATCATCCCTCAAGTGAAGTCACACCCTGATATCCCACCACCAATGCAGACAGTACCACTAAAACTCCCCCGCAACATCCCCAGGTCAATCCTCCCCACTCTGTCACACTTACATATTCAAACCACGCCACAGGAAACACTAGCCATGAAAGCAACCTAGTTATGCTCCAACATCATTGCAGCACTCCTCCCAGTCCACATGGAGATCTTCCTGTATTTAATGATGTGCCTTTAGTTAACGCATATCTCATTGAGTTAAAGAAGGTAGAAATAAATTGTACTTTTTACAATATATATTGCCAAAATAAAGTATAAGAGAATGAGACATGTTGCTTAGGTGAGAGTGAAATCACCTCCGAGCTTGCCAGTGATGGTATACCCAAGGACTGAAATGTTTAAAAGCATTAGACATATACCAGTACAGAAACATATAATTAAATGGAGTATGTCAATGTTTGTAATTAAAACTCATGTGATCTTTGTTTCTTATATAGCAGGAATGTTTGGTGCCACACCCTAGCTCCTAATGTAAGATGGGAGAGGTTAGTAATAAGCCTAAGGTTATTACTATGGATGCCAAAAGCCTGAATCTGGTAAATGAACTTAAGCAACTTATGATTAATGGCCACACATATTTGCCAGTCTTCTGCAAATTTGCTTCTATTTGAAACATTAGGTATATATAGTGACCAATTCAGACATCCTTCCTGTTGCCCACATTGCACTACAAACACTGATTCAAATTTAGGCTTATGCAGGACTACCCTTGTACTTTGGAGGGCCAATGATGCCAGACGAAGGGGACATGGAAAAAGAAAATCAACTGGTCTTATTTCCCCATCTGGATTTAATGACAGAGGGAGAAGTCAGGCCAGCCCATGAGTTTTCAGATTGTGACAGCTGCTTGCATCACTTCTGCTTAAGGTGATCACTCAGATCATTAACAAAATTATCATGGATGCTAAAGCAATATTAAATTCTCTTGGGGCCTTTCTGATTGGGCTATATTTTGTGTTGTGCGGTCAACAAAATTAAAGGAATCAGTTGCAGGATCAAAGTTTATAAGCCAAATTAATCCCTATCTTGCAGTAACTTCAGTGACTTCGGTGGCATTATATGAAGGATGAATACAACCACTTGTATTGTATTTCTCCATTCATAATAGACAAAATCTTTAATCAGAATATTAATGAACTAGTATAAAATATGCATAAAAATAAATATGGGTGATATGGATTATTAAGCATGAAAAATTGAACATTTTACAGAAAATCTCCATGTATGAAGGTTTTTCTGGGTATTTCTCACCATATGCTACACCCCTTACCACTCCCCATCTCCTTCCACTTTTGATTTCACACCTTCTTGTATCAATCCATATGTCCCTATACTTGAGAGAACCTCTCATTTCTTTTCTGCCAACACTGCTCTCTTCTTTAAATGCTTCCTTAAAACCCAGATTTTCCCTAAATGATCTCATTACAAACTCACTCTAAATCTTCCCATATTTGAACTGTTGATCTTTATGAGGCCCCGATCCTGCAAGCTCATACATGTGGGCTGACCCCAGTGCCTGCAGAGAGCGAGCCTCATTGACATGAGGCATGAGTTGCCAGATAGGGAGCCTGAGACTGTAAGCTCTTCAGAGCAAGCACTATGTCTTTGTCCACATTTCCTAAAGCACTGTATACATTTACATATAAATGCTTATTCCTACTAATAGTATCGTAAGTGCATCAGTTACTTTTTCAGCATACACTACGTTCATCAGAACTCTCTCATTCATACATTCCGTGTGTGCTGTTAGCAATTATTTCAATGTTAGTATCTGCTGTATGAAAGATAATAAAAGGTTTTACAAATAGCACCAATCTGCCATGTCTAATAAATTGTCTAAGGCTGGTCTTGTGAAAGTATTGTGTTCTACCTTTTCTTTGTGGGAGTGTTTTCAGTCAGCTTTTTCTCCTGGTGGTTTGTAGTGGGAGGACCTGATGTATTTGTTCTCTTGGCCATGAGTGGAATATTTTCTTTGTTATCTTTAAGCATGTTTCTGTAATAGATAGATTCATAGTTATTTAACTTCATTTTAACACATCACATGATCAGATTGACTATTTCTACTCCTTATGTACACTAACACAAATCTTAATTGTAATATTTTTCAAGGTTCTTCATTTGCAAAAGATGTACTATTTAATATATTGGGGATTGAGATTTATATTTTGTGGTATCTTTGATTAAAATAGATTCCAACATGAGCAGCATCAAGGATGACATAGAATCATAGAATATTAGGGTTGGAAGGGACTTCAGGAGGTCATCTAGTCCAACCCCCTGCTCAAAGCAGGACCAATCCCCAACTAAATCATCCCAGCCAGGGCTTTGTCAAGGAAGGAGACAAAACAGGAGTCTCTCTGTGTGTGTGTGTATATATCTATGTTCCATTCTATGCATCTGATGAAGTGGGCTGTAGCCCACGAAAGCTTGTGCGCAAATAAATTTGTTAGTCTCTGGGGTGCCACAAGTACTCCTGTTCTTTTTAGGTATATTCTCAGTATGTAATTGAAGGGAGCCCATCCATTTATATGGCAATAGATATTATTTCAAGTATCAGAAGGAACAGAGTAACCTTTATAAGCAACACTGAGGGTTTTGCAGTCTGCTATTAATGTAAAAGTCTATTTATACTTTAACCTAGATAACTTTAGAAAACCAACAAGTTCTAGCAGTCAAGCAATATTAAATCTGTTAGGTCCTAATATAGGAAGGTTGGTGCCAGACACTAAAGGTGCTGAAGTTAGATGAAAGCAGAAACTCTGCAAAGTGTTGGATCAGCAGAAGCAAGGTCTGAGTAGACACTACTAACACCAGGGGCAGAGCTCAATGAAAAATTAAGCCTTTTACCTGGACTTCCAGGGACTCCTGAGTTCTGGTGCCACTCCCATAAAACTAGTACAGAGAGAAGACGAAGACAAGTTATGGCCCTGTTATACATGAAGAATGTAGCATAAGGACTTTGGTGCTTGCATCTGCCCATCAACATTCAGAACACTGATTTCATAAGAAGTAATAACTATTTGTCATTGTAATATTCTAGGTTACCACTTACAATCACTAAGGATAATTTCAAATGAAGAAGTTAATTTTAGCATCTTTTAAGATATACTTTTATTGTAAATAGAAATAGAAAGTTCAATGATGTGACAGAGTAGTTTCTCCAGGAAAATGGTGAAAGTGCCCTCGGTACTCAAGAAGAATGTACTGAAGGGAAAATTGACTGGCAGGAGATGGACAAGATCAGCTACAAATAACAATTATTTTTCATCTCAGAGTTCCATGGTTCTGGGGAACCTAAAGAAGATCTCTTCTCCCCAACTTTTGGCCTCAACTCTCCCTGACTAGATAGGAGTTCAGGCGGATTTTACATTTGTGGGAGTGCATTCCTTCAGTGTTGTGATTCCTCTAACATGGGAATAACAAAATAAGAAAATGAGATCGTAGAGAGTGCATGAAAACCAAAGATGGCTGGAGTGATAAACAAGGCGTACATGTGGCATACATGAATAGATGGGTGAAGAATCAATGAGGTAAATATTCATTTATGTGTGGAAGCATGTATAGGGAATAGACAAGTTGCAAATGCTAACACCTGTAAATAAACTCTTTTTGCTGTTTCTTTTGTCTTTAGATGGAGTGTAAAAGAAGTCAGAAATGCTCAGTAGTCTCCCTGCCCCAGCAAGCCTGGGTTTAACACTCAAACAGAAATAAAATATTACTGTATATTCTGTTTTTGTTATATATATATTTACAGGAAAAATGTGTAGTCTAACAAATGCAACTTCAAAAACTCAACGTTTGGATAAGTATCATAAATACAAATCATACCTGCATAGAAATCATTCATAAAGAGAAATAGCAGCATTATTCACTCAATATTTCTGTTATATAAACATACTATCCCCTATGGTACTAAAGGTGCATAGGAATAGAACTTAAGAGCTCAGAGAACTTAGATGAGGGAAAGAATAGGCCATTGTCCATCACCTTGCAAATATAGTACATACAGTAGTCCTCAGATACATGATTTATCAGTTATTAAACTGATACATTTGATCTTAACCCAGCCAAGAACAAATGATTACTGTCTTGTCTAGTTCATAAGTTATTTTGTTATGTATCTATTCTGGAGTGCCATAACAATACAGAATACTTTATGAATGCATAAAATACATGATCTCTATCCCGAAGAGGAGACAAATATGATACATGGAATAAATAAATCAAACATAAGTTAGTGAAAGGACAGATATGGAGATTAGCATTAGAAAGCTTCATAAAAGAAATGGGTTTTAAGGAGGAACTTAAAGTAAAAAGAAGAGAGCTGCTAGTAGACAAAGAAGAGGGAGAGTGTTCCAAGCATAGAGACCAGCATGAAAGCTGATGTTAAATTGACAGTGGAAGAAGCACACAAAGAGAGCAGTTATGGGAGCAAGGCTAAGAGTAGGAGGAAATAAGAGTATAGCCAAAGCTCTGTACAGCTGGTACAGAGGTTTTTTTCATCATATTATGTTGTTTTATCAAGGCCAAAATGGTTCACAGAGATGTATTGGTTCCGATTAAGTTTTAGATGGGAAGGTTTCCAAGACTGTCAGATCACTTCAAGAGGGAGAGAGAAACAAAAGAAACAAAATCAAAAAGCTTAGGTTTTCAATCCAAAAGCAGATTGTTTCAACACAATTCTGTTTCACAAAAATGTTTGAAAGGTTTTGTTTTTGTTCCAGTGAGGAATGAAACAGAGGGGGAACAGAGGGAGAATGATGTCGTCAGAATGTCCATTTACCAGTGGACTTCTGTATAGATTGGAGTGATGAGAGGCAAGATGCAAAGAGGTAGTTACAGTTGGTGTGGTGAAAGATGACCAAGGCATGGACCTACAGAGGAAAGGACAAATTTTAACAGTGGTTAACCGTGTAGACAAGCCCTTAAAAGTGTCAGGTTTTAGCAAGAGCCAAAATACTAGGGGGTGGAGCAGATGACAGTGGGGACTCAAAGATAACATTGAGTTTGTATATCTGGGTGATGGGGAGAATAATAAAGTTGTCAGTGGTGCTAAAGAAAGGAGACAGAAGAAAGAATCTGGGAGGAAAGGTGAGACAAAGTTTCTAGATATCTCAGCTGAGGATTTTCAAAACTATTTAGGGGCTTTGGATGGTCAATCTCATCCATAGGGCCACATTTTTAAATGAGGGATCTAATTTTGCACCAGTAATTGAATGTAGGCAAGGCACAAATGGTAGAATGGAAATAGCTAACTACTGTGCCTGAGAAGTAGATAGTTAAAGATTTAAAGTTTATCATTAGTGCCCATATTTGATTGCATCAATTGAAAATAAGCATGAAAATTAGAGGCCAGATCGGGGCCTTTGAAAATATGTCCCATAGAACTCAATTCTCTTCTTAGATACACCCATGCAACTTTCACTGAAGACAGTAGAAGTTTAATGTGTGCATCATTAATTTTGGGATGCCCAGGTGTCCTTAATTTCTCCTTCTCTGTGTTATTGGTCTAATGATTGTGATAATCTCTTTACCATTCAATACCCTTTCTTTCACTATTATTTTCTGTAATTTATACCATACTCTCTCCAGTACCTTACATAATTTTGATCTGTAAAATGATTGGAGATACAGTTTGTATGATGCACGCTATACAAACTAAAGCTGGGTTGCTTTATTGTCATAAACTGACAGGAGATGTGCTCCAGATTCTCTGTGAATTTCTGTTTTTACTCTGACCATCTATTCTATCATTATTTATCAGCCACTTCTTTCATGACTTATTTGCAGAATTGAATGTGACAATAAAAATATTCAGCTGGTTCTTAGCATTAAGAAATAATTTGAAGTGGACAGTGAGTATACTTAGAGCACAGTAGATATCTCTTGTACTTTAGGTATGAGGTAAGGGCATAATTTACTATACCGAGACGTGATTATGCCATCCTTACAGTGAGTAGTACCTTATCCTGCAAGCAGTCACGTTGAGTAACCTTATGTATATATCAATCACAGTGTAACGACAATCCTCTTGGTTAAGAAATATAGAAAACACAAATAAAAAACAAACACAGTCAAGTGGGGCAGAGTGGAATGGTAGACTCCTCTTCTTCTTCCTTAGATTATCAGAAAAAAAAAAAACCACTACTGGCAATGGTTTATATTCATTCTTGTTATGATTTTTTAAAAAGTCTTTTCTGCCCTAGAGCGGTTCTTTTTGTTCTTCAGTTATTGTTATTATTTGTATTACCATAGTACCCAAAAAACCCAAGTCAGGGGTCAGGGCTCCATTGTGCTAGGTGTTGCACAACAATATTCACACTCCCTTTAATAAGTTGGAACTCTCTAATATGTGACTGACTGGCATAAACTGTAAACGTACAAAACAACCCTCACTGGGGAAAGAATCTGGTCCTGTTTTTCCTCTTTCCTTAACATTTTCACACTGTTTTTGGAGTGGGTATTTTGAGGTTTTGTGGTTGGGCCCTGACACACTGAACTAGAACCCAATTTTTCCCTATTGGAAAATGAGTTTTCCCAAGAAAATCTGTTTTTACAAAAATGGCAGAATCCTCGGGGAAAAATAATTTCTTCCTTAAGGAACACAGGATTTATCAGAGGGTTTTTTTTTTAAACAGATCTTAGCATTATAGATGCACTAAGGATCTGATCTAACTACCATTCTGCTTCTGGAAGTGAACGTAACATTTGAGTCCTTCAGAAAAAGATATTTTTAAAGTTTAGTTTGGTCCAGGGGACATTTTTGGTGTTTTTTCCCCCAAAACAATTGTGAAAAGCTGTGTTCACTAGATTACAAATTACAAAATGTCACCATGGATCAGATAAGTATACATAAAAGCACTTTATCTGTTTTCGCCTCTATACACTTAGGAGTTAAGATTTGTCATGTCACACAGCCCTGGGTTAATAAATCACACAAAAAAATTACTCCATTTAAAAATCAGGAACCCTTTTACCCTTTGCCTTTTAAAGAATGGAAGAGTCACATAAAGCCCTCATTCTCCATATGAGCATCATACTGCAATCTGTATCCAGATGAGCTCTAAGATGACTTACCCTGGTTAGGAAGCTCCCATTCATGTATAGAAAAGGTGGCTTATAGTTGTAAGAAATAACTCCAAAGTGGTTGCCACCAATGCTGCTATTATATCCAAAAAGATGAAACAGCACAACAAACAAAAAATGTCTCTTGAATCTTAAAACCATCCTAAAAATGTGAGGCACCCTTCTTGGTCATCTGGTTTGTTTGGGTGCAGTTTCCGTGTATAAGTATAGTATTTAAACTGCAACACCACAGGGTTACGCCTGAAATTTGGCAGGAGACAGACAAACTTGCTAGACAACAATTTCTTTGCTGTACAGCTGACAAAATGGGAAGATAAAACACTGCCAATAATTATAGATTAAAAAAAAGATTTGCTAATTAATCTGAGTCACTTAATGATGAGGTAATGACATCTGTAGAATATGTAAAAGGATACACATCTGAAACCCATAGCTTTTTTAGTTTCCATATTCCGTATTAGTCAGAACTTGGTTAAAACATATCCATTGACGTTGTAAATCATGTTTCTTTACGTCATGCCTCATTTGTTGTATATTATGTAACTGTGTTACCTATTCAAAAAGCACAAAACAAAAGTGAAAAGATAAATTGAGAGCACTCCAAATTGAGAGGCTAAGGAAGCAAAAACATATATTGTTAAATATTACTTTCAGAACACATGGAGGGTTTAGAGTCCCATTCATTTCCAAACAGTAATGTTAGTGAGGGTACTGTAGATGTGTTTAAAGCATTACCTGTCTTTAAAGGGATTCAGTTAAGATGCATCTTTAGGCTTCATGAGGATATGAATTGGCATGCTTTGTATCAACAATGCTGATTTCATTTTTATTGTATAATACCAATTGCAAGGAATGCAATTTTGCAACCTAGCTTGTTTTTCGCAATTGAGTGATAATTAATACAATGGACTTATTTCCTTCTAGCACCTATACCAGTGTAGCCCTAAGTTTTCCTCTCCTTCTCTTGGTTTTACCTTTATCAGGGAACGGTATTTTTAAAAGTTTGTGTGTATATGTAGCCATGCCTGGGAGATATACCTAAGGCTGCCATCAATTAACTTCACTGAAGTGACAACTCCATTGGAGCTTGGGAGTTGTGTACTTAACCAGGTGAGTCTAATGGACAAATGGCTTATGTTATAAAAGGGAGCTGGAAGGCATCAGAAGTTTGAAAAGCTAACAAAAAATGAATATGGAGAGGATTTGGAAATGGAAGCTTATAAATAGTTTAAGAAGGTAACTCCTGGGATTAGCCATTTGAGTCTGAAGAAAGACTTCACATCCCTCCACTGGCTTCCCCTTCTCTATCACATCAAACATAAGTATCCTGTTGGAAGACAAATATTGAGCTAGATGGACCTTTGGTCTGATCCAGTATGGCCATTCTTATAAGATACTTTTCTTCACTTTCAAGGCCCGTTATGATGGCCTATCCCCACTCTCTCTCTCTCTCATTCCCTATCAAAATGGCAATTCCTACCCTAGGTGGGTCCATGGTACCAGCCTCTATCACACACTTGTAAAATTTTCAAACAAGCACCTTTGTACTTTCTCCCATGCTGCCCTTCATGCTTTTCTCTTTGGTTTCCTTGTACTTTCCCATCTGTCTGCCTGTATCCATCTGTTGTCTCTTTACCACTTATCAATGATAATGACGTAAAGGACCGAGCCGCATGAATAATTATTCATGCATCCTTTATGAAAAAATTGCTTTCAGGTTGTAACCTTAAAAGTAGCTATTCTGCAGTTTAGAGGTTGATACCATAGATCTTGTTTGACGTGTAACTCTTATTTTGTTATTCTGGCAAGTGGTCTATGGGCAAAGTAAAAGGGCTACATTTGGGGACTAGAATAAACAGGGCAAAAGGGGCCCTCTATGGGAGGTGCTGAAAGTTTGACTTCTTGCCATATTAGATCAAACAATCAGTGTCGTATTGTCAGTTCTGCTTTTCCATGACATGATCCTAGTCAGACTCATGCAACACAAAGGGAATTGGTCAAACTTTATATTTAACTCTCTGCTTTTCCATTCCCCAAGAGACACTCATTAAAAGGAGAACCATTGTCTAAAATATATTATAACATTAATAAAGTAACAAACTGAGGATAACTCTCAATTACTTATTGTCAGCATTCTATTCCCAAGAGTGCCTTCTGTATGAGAAACTGCTTAATTTAACCTTTGAATTCATTATTTTTACACAGCCTTACTTTCCAAATAATATTTTCAAATTCCTGTTAGTTCAATATTTAATTGATTTTCAAGAGCCTTTTGTGATTTTTCACTCAGGATGCAGGCATTTATTTAAACTTTATTCATGTGGAAATCAAATCAGTTCAGGACATTGTGTGTGTTATGGGTGGGATCTACAAATAATAAAGAAAAAACTTCTAATGGTTTTTAAAGGATTTTAAAAATCATTTTGTAGTCTTATTAGTATTATATATATTGCAGTCACACCCAAAGGCCCCCTTGTGCTAGATACTGTATAAACCAACAGGAAGATCATTTCCCCTGAGATTTTACAACTAATCTGAACAAGACACAACAAGCGAGTGTTACAGATAGACAGTAGGAGAGAAGTGGGGAAAGAGTATAAAGGTGACAGCAATGAGATCACACTGCTATCTAGGCTAGCTATGTGCACAGCCGGATGGGTCCATTGTTTATAATAGGCTTTTAGAAGGTATAAAAGTTGTATTAATTCCACCCGCAGTGCTTTTATTGTTAAATTAAGGCAAGATTTTGACTTCTAAATTTTATCAGTTTGTTTTCTAGTATCAAGTTCTCGATTCTTGGAATCGAATTTTCTCAGTAACACATCCCACCCTAACACTGAGGGAATTCATGTAATTGATTAATATCTTTAGTCAACTGTGGTATAAGCAGCCAGCTGTTTCCCACAACTGAAGAAACTTTTCTTTTGTGCCATGAGAAAACATAGTAGTGGCAAAACGTATGTCATCCCATCCTATACTGTCAAACTTATCTTGTTCCATAACACTTTCCTTCATATGGCATCTTACATCCACATTTTAAGGAAAAATATAATGAAGATTTTATATAAATGAACATTGTTAAACATCTCATTTCCCCTTAAGACAATATTATGAATGACTACTCAATCCAGTACAAATATATCTGGCTTGAAACAGAGTAGAGGATTTTTGCTGTGTGCTGTTTGGACTCCTATTATCATGACAATACTCTATGCATACAATGTGTACATTCCTTTAGAGTCCTGCTGAGATGGATTAGGCTTTTCTCTGGCAAATAATATTTTTGATTTATCAAAAGACTTGCTAGTCAGTTTCTCACATCAATAATATAAACACCCTCTAATAAAAGAATAAGTTCATTTCACACATTTATGTAGTACTTGACTCCTTTTCATCAATTTCTGCCCTGTTTGCCCCCTTTTGAAAGTCACACTAGTTATTTTGTTCTTTTCACATGGAAGGGTGGAAAGTAAAAAGGGACTTTGAGGAATACTAAAAATTTGTACTGGACTGGTTTTGGGGTGCTTCAGACTTTTTGGCATATACATTGCATGAAATCCTCAAGGAACTAGCACTTAATACATTCTCAGATGCAATGACTGCAGTCAGAAGAATGAAAATAATGTAGACTTGTTTATGTAATAACTATGTAGCTTTAGTAACATTCTCCCTATTATAAAACTCCCTTAATCCCCACGCTATTAATTTCATTCTCATAGGATACTACCACACACATATGAAGAGCTTTTCATCCCTGACCAACTGAATAATACTGACACATACTGAGGTGTCTGTTTACGAATATGAGCTTTGAGAACAAGAAGTTCCATTCTGAAAAATGTTTAAGGGTAGCAAGGTGATCCCGTAGGGCCCTGTTTCTCCACTGTGCATGGATAGAGAAAATAGCATTTTATTTTGCACAGCTAAGTTGTAAGGCAGCAGACATCAGACTCTGTGTGTATGAATTTTGTAGAGTAGGAGATAGACTCTAGGGAAATCTTAAAGTGGGATAATAATATCTGCCATTTTGTGTAATCTGGTAGATTGCAAAGACAAATCAGTGCTCTCTAGCAATATCATCAGCACAGCTTTATAGCACCTTTGCCTTTAGGTTTTGTTCCTCAAGAATTTTTGCCACAAACACAAAATAGGAGAAAACACAAAGCCCTATTCACTAAGGAGTGGAGAATGTTCTGTGAGGCCTCTAGCACTTATTTGCTCTCTATGCTTCCCTCAGCAACACTTTCTGTGATTGAGTTGGAATGAAAGCACTTATTCTTAAAATAGATCAAAAGTATAAGAATTGAATGTGAACCTAGTGCATTTGGTTAGCATTGTGGTGGTATGGTCTACGTGTACAGACTAGCTGATCACTATGGTCCCTTCAGGCCTTGGAATCTATGACTCTAAGGAATAAACTTTGAACATAGCATTACTGGAAAGGCTTGTGGCCAACCAGTGACAAACTAGCAGTGGCTATGCACCCTAATTAGCTGCTACATTCTACAACCAATCTTCCTATGGCCTAAGACAAATAGCTTCACATAGCCAAAGTTCTAAAGAGAAAAGGAAAAGCTTAGTCCTATATCTCAGGTACCATTCATTCCCTATATCAGCTAGGTTGCTAAAAGAAAAAAAGTGTACCACCCTATCTCTTCTTATACTGCTTTCTCTTTCTGATGGCACAATTATCCCCACCTGTGCCAAGCCATCCCCCCCCAATCGCTGAACTCCACTGCAATCCCCACAATGAGGGCAGGCACCTGTTGCCAATCCCATGCTCAGACACAGATGGCCAAATCCTGTATCAACTGAAATCAATGGTTAAAAATCCCATTGACATTTGTGGCACCAGAATTTGACTTGAAGTTGTTTTTAACCCTTGCTCCCGCAAGCACTGGCTGGGAACTGAATAAACTGAAGATAATAATAATAAGAAAGAAAGAAAGAATGATGGCAGCAGTTATTCTGTTAATCCTGTTTTTCTTTTTTTCCTAGTTCTTTGTTCTTATTAACTCCCCCCCAGCATATACACACCATTCCCTCTGTCCCCACATCATAAAAATAACAACATGGAATTAACAAGACTTGTACCAGTCATCACCCTGACAAATCTGCTGCTTGCAAAGTGCTTCCCTTTCTCCTTTGTCTGATTTTTGTCTTTTTAGATCATATGCTAGTTAGGGTGAAACTGTGTCTTCCTAGTCTGTCCAGCGCTTAGCACATTTTGAGCATTATTGAGTAAATAAAAAAAGTGTACTTCCTTAGCCTGATCTGTGGGAGAAATGTCATACCATTCTGCAGACATCAAGGGCCAATATTTCAAAGTGTGCTTTTATATGCACCCAGCTTGTGCAGATGGAAACTGCAATTTATGGTGGAACCCATATGTATGTGTAAATCAGGGTCTGTGCATATGCAATTAAATCTGAACTCATGCTTTTGAAAATTTGGCCTCAAGATTTTTGAGTGCTTCTATTTCAGGGACAAATAAAAACAAATCACTTAGGCAAGAACCTCCCATTGTTTTCGTTAGATTTTTAAAACATATTTAACCACTCCCCAAAACTGTTCATCAGATGTGGTTATGACAGACAATTTAATCAGACTTTCAAAGCATCAGCTATATTTGGATTGCTCAGATCTCACATGCAATGCATCAGATCACAGCTTTGGTTGGGGGAGTTCCTGAGCTGTTACAACATGAGCCTGTACTCCTGGTAAACCTTCACTGTGCTGTTCAGTTTTTTGTATGCTTAGCAGAAGTCAAGAATTGAGCAATATTCAAGTGCTCAGGGGATGTGCCACACACAAGCAGGATATGCCCCACCTTGCTGTCTGCTGCTTTTTCTCCAGAGTGAGTCTACTACCATTTGACTCAAGCAGCCGTTTCATGATGATTACCAAAACTAGGGGTGGGCATTTAAGAAATGACAATAACCTCAGTTTCAACTGATAATAATGCAGTTTCTTTGGAGATAATAAAATACCCTGTTTTTGTGGCAGCCCTCTCCCCCCGCACACACACACACACCTTCCCCCCTAAATCTTTGGAATAGTCCTTCCACTATGAAAAGTTGGTTAGAGCTGTAAAAACTTTTTGGTTAAAATCTGAAGCCAAGAAAAACTTGCCTGGTTTTATGTTTCAAGATGAAAGCTAAAATCTGCACAGAATTCATCATGCCTACTACACTCATTTCCCATAGCTGCTCCCAATAAAGGCCCTTTATGGAAATAACTGCATCAAAGTTTTTCTTTATGTTTTTGAGCTCACATAATCATGGTGGATACTCCATCACTGACTATTTTTAAATCAATATTGGATTTTTGTCTAAAAAGATCTGACCTAGGAATTATTTTGGGGAAGTTCTATGGCCTGTGTTGTATAGGAGGTCAGAGAGATGATGGTCCTTTCTGGCCTTGTAATCTATGAATAATTCCAGGTGAACCTCAGGAGGTTCAAACCAAACCCACTGATTTTGGTTCACCAAAACTGAGACCTGAAACCTGTGCATCCCATGCAACCATAGATGTGACAACAGTAAAAATAGTTGCTTAAATGTGCTGAAAGAAGGAGTTTCCACCATTTCCGCAGGGAATTAATTCCACAGACTAATGGAGCGTGCATTCTCAGTATACACATATCAGAATTACATGATATTTACAGGCTACATTTCCTTATTTAAATTTCATCCTATTACTCCTAATTAAAGCCCCTTTTGTAATATGAATTATTTCCTCTCTTTTTGGTGTAGACTATATTCACCTTAATCAGTGCTTACCTAAATTATAGTTAATTACCTCTTTTACTTTGTCCTTGAAAATCGGTCCCTCAAGAGTTCCTTCAAAATTTCTGTTGCCCTTCTCTGAACTCACTTCAGTTTTCAGTATGTTTCTGGTAATGAGGGACCTAGCTCTGAATGGAGTATCCCAGGTGAAGTCACAGCAAAGATATATTGAGAAGGGACTACTATCCAGGCGTGCTGGAACTATTTTTATAGTGGGGGTGCTGTGAGCCATTGAACCAAACCGTAAACCCTGTTTATAATGGAATCCACTTCAAGTCAGTGGGTACTGCAGAACCCCCTGCACTCCTAGTTCCAACACCTATGCTACTATCTCTGTGCTCTCCAATATGACACCTCAGCCCAAAATTACATTGGCCTTTTTGATGTCATAATATATTGCAAACGTATGTATAATTTGCTGTCCACTCTCACTCTTAAGTCCCTTTCAGGATTACCAGTAACACTGTTCTAAAACATTAGTAATATTCCTGCCAAAGAGATTACAGTAACCTTTTCACAGAGAGCGAGCAAAGACTGTGTTATCAGACAGCAATTTGCTCAACCTTCATATTTGCTCAACCTTCAATCAAGCAAGTTCCTTGATTTGGAGAAGTGGCTGCAATGGTGTGGTGTATGAAATAATTTGTCCATTTGTAAATCTATCCATACACTTTGTAAATTCTTTGGGATGCCACTGAATGATGTTTCAATATTCCATAAATAAAAAGCATTATCAATATAGTTTGCTCTTTTGATTGGCTGGACAGAGTTTCTCAAAAACTTGTTGCGGGGATGATTCTAGGGACAAAATATCCAACCCAAACCTGATGCCAACAATCTACTTCCTAAAAAAATACAAGCAGGGTGTTCAGTATCCAAATAAATGACACATGGAATGATTGACTGTAGCTTATACCAGATATTGTCTTTGCATTCAGCTGCCATACTAGGGAGAATAGAGAAACAATACACGGGGAGTGAAAATAAAGCAAATCGGTGAATAGAAAATAAAAGACTTCTAAATTGCCCTGGACATTCTTACAAATGCTGTTTTTCAGCTTTATCAGCCTCCTGTTTGTGATTCTGTTAAACATCCACAACCATGTGACATTTTTTACATGGAGAAGGGTGGGGAGAAGAACTTTGATGAATGCTAAAAATCTGGATTTAGCTTGTTTTGGTATGTTTCATCTGATTTCACGTGTAAAGCACGACAGATCCCTGAATAATTAGTATTTCTGAAATTCTTAAATGCAGTGATTGTAACCAGAAGAATGACAATAACAAACTATATGAAGTGTAGATTTAGCCGTGTCCATCCCAGGATATTAGAGAGACAAGGTGGGCGGGGTAATATATTTTATTGGACCAACTTCTGTTGATGAGGGAGACAAGCTTTTGAGAGCTCTATGTGGCTCAAAAGCTTGTCTCTCTCACCAACAGAAGTTGGTCCAATAAAAGATATTACTCCGCCCACCTTGTCTCTCTAATAACAAACTGCACACTTGACTCTGCTTGAATGACCAGATTCTAATAACACTCTCTCTAAAAATAGAATGCTCCGGTACCTTTGGCCCCACGCAGTTCCTCCACCCCATTTATACACGACTGGTTTTTCATCTCTGACTAACTGCATGCTAATGGCAGGCAGTTGAATAATCCTTTTGCTTTGTGTGATTCCCTATGTGCATTCCCCTTTGGAATAAAAGGAAATGCCTGGGTTAAACCTATTGCATCAGATTTGAAAAGAACGACTTCCTTCTAGCTGAGACAGGCTGAAAACTGCTTTTACTGAGTGAGCCACTGGGAGGCTTCCTTTGAGTCCCCTAATTGGGTAGGTTTGCTATCTCGTGCTGCCCATCAGTTGACTGACTAAGTTAAAACTGGTAAAGGCCATGGAGCCACCTGGCTTAGTGATGAATGGAAAAATGCTTGTTTGTGTTGTCTGAAGAGGATGGCTTGACAAAGAGTTTTCTTTTCACTTTAGAGTTTTGTTAATCCTAAAAATGCCTCTGATGTTGAATTTATAGTGAGAGTGGGGGGTATCATCATTCTGAAATGTACAGTTGTTAGGGGACAGTTGGTCCCTTACTGACACACAGCTGGGATTTTTTGTTGGCCATCTCCCAGTACCAGAAGAAAGGGCTGATGAGAAATCGGACCCTCAGACTAACAGTCCTCAGGGCCAATGGGGAGAGGCCAACATTCTCAGTCAGCCTGACTGACAGAGCAGGCAGGCAGGCAAAGGAAGGAATCAGGAGGTTGGAGGTCCCATCCTTCGTGTGAGCTGGAGCCGCCTGGGCCAGAGCAGGTGCAAGGTAAGGAGAGAGCAGGAGCCTGAGCTGAGCCGGGGAGCGAGCCACGCCAGCCAGAGGAGCAGCCCAGAGAGCAGAGCTGGAGGCAGAGCAGCAGTGCATTGGCAGAGTGGAGCTGGGGCTGGAGCCAGCTGGAGCCAGGTGCGCTGAGCAGCTTGGGAGAGCGAGGGGGAGCCTGGGCAGAGGACCAGCACAAGGAGACACCCCCAGCCAAGCGGCCTTCCAGGCTGAACTTGAAGGGGGATGATAACCCTGACGGGAGGGCCAACACTGGGGAGAAGGGCCTTGCCATCCAAAGCCTGAGGGCGTGTGGCACCACCAGAGCAAGTGTCTGACCTGCAACATCCCTGAAGCACAGCCAGGACCTGGGCAGGGGCCTGGGACATGTGAGGAACAGACTGTGAACTGCCCTGACATTCCGGAGATGCTTTTTGTGGTGTCCCTGGGCCCACAGGGCAGGGTTACGTGTTTTCCTTTAACGTTTCCTGTTTTTTCCTTATTTTTTAACTGGTTCCTGCTTAATAAATTGCATTTGCTTTGAATGTATGCAGTGATCAGTGGGTCAGGGAAGCATCCAGAGTGGAGAGAGTACCCTGGAGTGGAGGCACCCTAACCCCTGTCCTGAATGACCATAACAAGATTGGAGGTTGAGTCCCTCAGGAATCCTTAGCCCAGCCTTGTAGGGGTTACAAGGACTCTGCCATACAGGACAGTGGAAGGGGAGCCCTCAAGGTCAGGTAGGCCTCTGGGTAAAGGGTGTGGGAGTGAGGACTCAGATCCTTTGCTAGCCAATTCCACCAAGGTAGTATATAAGCCATGAAAGTTCCCCACAATAATGAAACCACTCCCCTACCTACACGGTGATTGTGTTACCTTCGAATTTTCAGCTGATCTTCTTGGATATTAATTGGCTAATGTTTTGACAGTGCTGTGCAGGTGTAAAGGACGATTTAAGTGCTAGGAATTATTATTAATAATGATGTGGTTTTTCACAGAATCATAGACACATTAGAGAGCGAAAAGTTCTACGGGCTCATTTAGTCCATCCCTTAGGCAATATAGGATTGTTCCCACCAAATATTTTCTCTTACTTTTTCCAGCCTAATTTAAAATGTCTTGAGTTATGGATCTTCTATCATTCCCCTTGGGAGACTATGTTACAGCCTAATGGAGCACACCATGAGGAAGTTTTTAATAACATTCAGCCTAAATTTTCTATATCTTAATTTAATCTCCGAACAGTTCTTCTCTCTTGTTTGTTTCCACCCTTCAAATACTTGTAGGCAGTTATCACTAGTCGTGGTGATAATCATGGTCCAGTCATGTTACCTGCAGCCACTTTAAAATAAGGGATAATTTTAGCTGGCATTTATTTAACTGGGTGCAAATAGCTAAGAATTTAAGGTGTAACCACATAAGGTACAATTAAATACTACTCCACTGAGATAAATACCCACTGAAGATACTACATAACAGAAATATAATTGTCAGGTGACACATGGATTTTAGATTTAATAATTGGATTTCCAACAAGAACAAGGTAATGTCATAGGATCCTATTCAATGACAATAATATACAAATTTTACATTAAAGCGGTTCCCCAAGGCCATGGAATTGATCTGGATTTTGCACATGATTATGCTGTTATCAGAAAACAACTGATGGAAAATGTTGTGTCCAAGTTCAATGGTATTGCCCAAGGACAACCAAAGGGGGAAAAGAAAATTTGTTACAAACCACTCTCCTCCTCTTACTCCCCTTCCTGTGCCCATGATGGCTAGAATGTCTGCTTAGCTAGTTGAGAATATCAGGATGCAGAGCCTGGGAATATCTGTTCTGAGAGTAGACATGTACTATCTCACTATGTATTTGCCTTTAAAGTATCCTCGTGTATATTAGGTCAGCCCTTCCCCATACAAGTATGTCATTGTGTTCTGTCCATTGGAGGATCAACACATCTTCCAGAGGCATTACCATCCCTACACTAAAATAGGAGGGACACACCTTCATTTTCTGAAACAATTTATTGGATGTGGCTAAAGAAAGATGAAGTAAGCAATTCACAGCACATAGAGGTTTTGCTTACTGAATCAGAATTAGTGTGCAAGGATGTCAAGTTGAAGCCAGTAGAGTTTTCATGGCCAGAACTTGTAGAAAATTAATTTCTGCTGAATAGGGCCCATAGCAGAAAAGGAGTGATCACATGGTGTGGTTAGTAGTAGCTTATTTTTTTAAAAGTGAGAACTTTGCATTTGCTTTCTCAGACGATGTTGGCAACTGCAATATTAAGGAAATAAAACCCTTATTACACAGCTTTAAAGCATTTAAATTTTTAACCATGGCATTTTATTAATGTATGTGTTCACTGAGGGTTTTAGTATAAATCACATTTTTATTAAAAAATACAGTAACAAATAAGTATAGATTTTTTTTAAGCACTTAGAAGCAGGAAGTAGTATGTTTATGAGAGTTAAAAACTCAGGGTTAAATTCTAGTCTAATTTACCAATGCAAGTGAAATAACTTCCGTGGAGACTTCAGTAGATATAAATCAAGGCAGAATTTGCCCTGATATTATCAATAAGATTAGGGCTCTATATAGTACAGTACATATCAGAAATATGTTAAATCTTCTTGCATCTGTATATGACACAGGATCTTCATGAATGCTTCCTACTTGGATATTCCAATCATTTCAGTTCACTTCATTCACCCTGCATATATTACAGAGTGAGTTCACACTGGAGCCCAGTGCAGGAAAAGAGAACACTAACAGTCCATTTCTCTGGCCAATCGTTTTCTTAATTCCCTTTCATATTAGTATTTATGCTGTAATAAGAGCTTTCATTCTCCTAGCCCAATTTTTTATTCTGCCTCACCCATAGCCACAGGGCCCAGTCCAATCAGGAATTCCCTATGTCAAGTGTTTGCCAGATCAAGCCCATAATCCTGTGTTTGTGACATCACAGTCTATCACTATTTCTATGTTTATATGATTACTAGCACAGTTATTGGTTCCAATAGTCATTTTGTAGCACAGACACTGTGGAGTTGCTTCCATGACTGTCTGCAGCTCATCTGATATGTCACATGGCCTTTATGAGCATATGAATGGTAGGTAGAACGGTGTTGTCATCGGGGCATTGGCCTGGGACTCTGGAGACCTGGATTCAATTCCTGGCTCTGCCACAGACTTCCTTTGTGCCCCGGGGCAAGTCACTTAATCTTTCTTGTGTCTCAGTTCCCCATCTGTAAAATGGGAGTCACACTTTCTTCATTTCACATTTTGTCAGTCTTGTCTACATAGATTGTAAGTTCTTCAAGGCAAACACTGTTTCTTACATATGTTTTATGAAGGGTGCCTAGCACAATGGGCCCCTGATCTTAGTTGGAACCTCCAGGTAGTAATCTTTTTAATGTTATGAAACTCAAAATGCCCATCTTAAACATCTTCTTCGCTCTCCCTGCCCATCTGGGTAAAGGCAACCAGTTTGTTGGCTATAATCTTTCCTTTATGAAACCATTCTTTGAAGGACTTTGGCAGATTTCTTTCCAGATCCAGTATAGTCAAAACTCTCTAGGAATCAAAGAACTAGTCTCATATATTCAAATAACTGCAACAATGTCACATGGAGAGAAAAACAAGCCAATATGCTATAAAATATAACACAAAAGCAAGGAAAGACGGATGAAGATACTGTCAAAATCTGGCATAGGTAAGCAGTCCTGTGAAAGAGCACTGGGCTGGCTTTCGCAGTGACGAAGCGTCACCCAGTGGCCATTTACCAGAGGTGCATTATTTACTTCATTTTGTAAATCTCAAGCCTTCCTTCAAATTTAAAACAAAGAATTGGCCAGAACCAATGGATCTGTTTAGAGCTGTGTGAGTAACGGATTTTCCAGTTTGCTGTCAATTCCAGGAGGGAGGATCATTTAGGGAAAACCAAAAATGAATTTTTTCAAAATTTTTGGTAATTCAAAAGTATGTGTTTAAGTCCATCTCAACTCCGCAAAGCACTTCATATGCTTAAGAGTTTTGTGAATTGTGGCCTCTGCTGAGGTTGCGAATAAGAATGCCAGCTGCCATGATGATTTCTGATGTAACAACCTCCTAGCAACTGGACAGAGACCTGCCCTCACCCCCAAACAATGTTTTTCACCTAGGCTAGTGGGCAGTATTGGGTGATAACAATTTCTGCTCCCTTGTGGCATGGGCTACGCTTGAACAGAACACCACTGGAAGTTAGACAACTAAATACTTTTGCAGATCTAGGCCCGAGTATTATTGTTTTTTAATAATATTTTAACAACTAAAAACAGAACTAACAGAAAAGGATTGTGGGAGGCATTCAAAACTAACAAGGTTCAGTGGCAGTTGTGACTTAGTGCTTCTGTGTTTATATTAACTAGGACAGGGATGGGCAAACTTTTTGGCCCGAGGGCCACATCTGGGTGGGGAAATTACATGCAGGGCCATGAATGTAGGGCTGGGGCAGAGGGGTGGGGTGCGGGAGGGAGTGTGGGGTGTGGGGGGAAGTGCGGGGTGAACAAGGGGACTCAGGGAAGGGAGTTGGGGTGCAGGAGGGGGTGCGGAGTGCGGGAGGGGGCTCAAGGGACATGGTGCTGGCCACTTCTGGGAGTGGCACAGGGCCTGCAGCGCCACAGGGGTGGCAATCCCGCGGGCTGAATCCAAAGCCCTGACAGGCCGGATCCGGCCCACGGGCCGTAGTTTGCCCACCCCTGAACTAGGACAATCTAGTTAAATCAAGGAAAGAGCTTCACCTGGAGCTGCTGTATTTTCTCACTTTCTTGGGACTCTGTGCTGACTGTCTCCCCCATCAACACACACGCTCAAAAGGAGTACAAAGAATATTACATAGGACACCAGGAAAAACTTGAAAACCTCTCAATACCTTGGAATCTTCACATCTTGGTCCCCAAGGTCTAAGTTTGAAGAGCTCCAGAGCTGCAGTGTGAAAGCTGTGAAGTGGGCTGCATGGTGTGTCCTGGGGATGCTCACTCATCAGAGAGGCAACACATGCAGTGAAAGAGAAAATCACACACCAGGAAAGGAATGGGAAAATCACTGTAACTTCCTAATGAACAGTTAGTTTTCCAACTTGAGAGTTCAGGGAAGAATGGACCATATTGACTTTCAGTTTGTTCAGGGAACAATGTGAATCTATAAAACGTGGACTTGCTTTTGCCAGTTTATTTTCCAGTGAAAAGGAAGTTTGGTCTCAAATACTGTTATCTTTTGGAAACATAGTAATTTTGCAAATCTTAATAGGTTTTGAAGTGAATGGGTGATAATTAGGGCTGTCGATTAATCACAGTTAACTCAGGCGATTAACCCAAAAAAATTAATTGCTATTAAAAAATTAATCGTGATTAATCACACTGTTTAACAATAGAATACCAATTGAAATTTATTAAATATTTTTGGATGTTTTTCTACATTTTCAAATATATCGATTTCAATTACAGCACAGAATACAACGTGTACAGTGCTCACTTTATATTACTTTTGATTACAAATATTTGCCTTGTAAAAATGATAAACAAAAGAAATAGTATTTTTCAATTCATCTCATACAAGTTCTGTAGTGCAATCTCTTTATCATGAAACTGCAACTTACAAATTTAGGTTTTTTTGTTACATAACTGCACTCAAAAACAAAACAATGTAAAGCTTTAGAGCCTACAAGTCCACACAGTCCTACCTGATCAGCCAATCGCTAAGAGAAACAAGTTTGTTTACATTTACAGGAGATAATGCTGCCCACTTCTTAATTACAATGTCACCTGAAAGTGAGAACAGGCATTCACATGGCACTGTTGTAGCTGGCGTCGCAAGATATTTACATGCCAGATGCGTTAAAGATTCATATGCCTCTTCATGCTTTGGCCATCGTTCCAGAGACCATGCTTCCATGCTGATGACGCTGGTTAAAAAAATAATGCGTTAATTAAATTTGTGACTGAACTCCTTGGGGCAGAATTGTATGTCTCCTGCTCTGTTTTACTCACAAGCTGCCATATATTTCATGTTATAGCAGTCTCGGATTATGATCCAGCACATGGTGTTCGTTTTAAGAACACTTTCACTGCAAATTTGACAAAATGCAAAGAAGATACCAACGTGAAGTTTCTAAAGATAGCTACAGCACTCAACCCAAGATTTAAGAATCTGAAGTGCCTTCCAAAATCTGAGAGGGATGAGGTGTGGAGCATGCTTTCAGAAGTCTTAAAGAGCAACATTCTGATGTGGAAACTACAGAACCCCAATCACCAAAAAAGAAAAGTAACCTTCTGCTGGTGGCATCTGACTCAGATGATGAAAATGAACATGCGTCGGTCCACACTGCAACAGAGTATATAAAAAATGGGACTATTGATTCCCAATTATTTCACAACTTGCAAACAGTCATACATTTTACTTTTTAGTCTTAGTGTTTAACTAGAATCTAAGCAGCCAAGATGACCCCCACAGGCAGGTAGCCAGTAGCAAGATCGACTAGATGGTATGATTGGATATAATTCTATTAAATAGGAAGAAATTACTATAAATTATTTTGATTGTGTTTGGACATTATTTAGATGATACTTTCACACACACACACACACACACACACACCATTTGTTTTTCAGCAATATTTATGGGATAAAGTAAGCAGTCATGGGATAAGAGGGAAGGTCCTCTCGTGGATTGGTAACTGGTTAAAAGATAGGAAACAAAGGGTAGGAATAAATGGTCAGTTTTCAGAATGGAGAGAGGTAAATAGCGGTGTCCCCCAGGGATCTAATTTGGGCCCAGTCCTATTTAACATATTCATAAATGATCTGGAAAAAGGGGTAAACAGTGAGGTGGCAAAATTTGCAGATGATACAAAACTCCTCAACATTGTTAAGTCCCAGGCAGACTGCAAAGAGCTAAAAACGGATCTCAAAAACTGAGTGACTGGGCAACAAAATGGCAGATGAAATTCAGTGTTGATAAATGCAAAGTTATGCACATTGGAAAACATCATCCCAACTATACATATAAAATGATGGGGTCTAAATTAACTGTTACCACTCAAGAAAGAGATCTTGGAGTCATTGTGGATAGTGCTCTGAAAACGTCCACTCAATATGCAGCAGCAGTCCAAAAAAGCAAACAAAATGTTGGGTATCATTAAAGGGATAGATAATCAGACAGAAAATATCATCTTGCCTCTGTATAAATCCATGGCATGCCCACACCTTGAATACTGCATGCAGATGTGGTCGCCCCATCTCAAAAAAGATATTTTGGAATTGGAAAAGGTTCAGAAAAGGGAAACAAAAATGATTAGGGGTATGGAATGGCTGCTGTGTGAGGTCAGATTAATAAGAATGGGACTTTTCAGCTTGGAAAAGAGACAGCTAAGGGGGGATATGATTGAGGTCTATAAAATCATGACTAGTATAGAGAAAGTAAATAAGGAAGTATTATTAATCCTTCTCATAACACAAGAGCTAGGGGCCACCAAATTAAATGAATAGGCAGCAGGTTTAAAACAAACAAAAGAAAGTATTTTTTCACACAATGCACTATCAACCTGTAGAACTCCTTGGCAGAGGATGTTGCGAAGGCCAAGACTATTTGAGGGTTCAAAAAAGAAGAAGATAAATTCATGGAAGATAGGTCCATCAGTGGCTATTAGCCAGGATGGGCAGGAATGGTGTCCCTAGCCTCTGTTTGCCGGAAGCTGGGAATGAGCGAGAGGAGATGAATCACTTGACTGTTCGTTCCCTCTGGGGCACCTGGCATTGGTCACTGTCAGAAGATAGCATACTGGGGTAGATGGACCTTTGGTCTGACCTAGTATGGCCGTTCTTATGTTCTTATGACTACATAGTTTTTGAGTTGGTAATTGTTGGGACAGTGCCAAATTATTATTATGAATTACTGTGATTGACATGAGTGAATGTGATGAAGATGAATTTGGTATGGCTTGGTACATCTGAATTTGCTAGAGGATTCTGGGAACAGGGTTCTCTTAGCATCAGACAGTTGGTATGGAAATTTACTGAGAATGATTAGAGACTCTATCTGTGTGTATGTTTCAACGTAGAACTTTGGTCATATTGTTAAGCTTATAAGAAGCACACAGCATCTTTTCCAGGAGATAAGGCAATATGTTGCGTTTATTAAGAATACAGCCTAAAAATTAGCATTCACACACGTACATACACCAGTCCTGGTAATGATGTTATATTTACCTCGTACTAACCTAGTGGCCAGTTAGGTCAGACACGAGTGGAGGAGCCAGGTTTAGTTGGACATGATCCAATGCTCTGAGGCCTTGCAGGACAAAACCCAGAGTTCCATGGCAAAACACCCCATCTTTATACTTGTAAGTTTCCATTTGAGTCTATAGATTCTGCAATGTCATGCTGCAATTGTTAGTCCTTAAGTGGCGTTAATCTCTGGGTTTTCCGCTGTTATCATTTGATGGGTATTGTCAGGCTTTCCATCCTTATGTCTTATTTGTTGTCTCCCTTTCGGGAATATTTGCCTCATCTCCAGGGTTGTCAATTCTACTAACTTGTTTAGCATCGAGTACAATGGATGTTTTCTGATTGTTTCCTTGTGTCTCCAAGTCTCTCACGTCTTCTTGACCATCTGGACATCTGTGATGGTTTTCACAGTTACCCTTAACCACGCACACATCCTTCATTCACACTAAACAATTTTACAGAGAATTTCAGACAGGATTACATTTTAGAAAGGATTATATGTGTAGGCAGCCTTTACTAGAGGGGGCCTCTGAACTTTATGGGGAGTGTTCCGGGGAAGATCCTGTGTGCTGCAATGCAGCCTTAGAGACTACAACTCCAGTGATGCCTTGGGAAAAGGGGAGAGTCTCTCTCTGCCAGGTGGGAGAGCGAGCAGGCAGGGGGACTCCATTTTGAAGAAGGAAGTGAGATTGCTGTGGTGGAGCTCTGGCCATGCCAGGAGCTGCTGCTACGAAGCCAGAAGCTGCTGCTGAGAACCTGTAGGGGCTTTGATCTGCGGGGAGCCTCAGAGGCTGTTAGTAGCTTCAGTGGAGTCAGAGCCAGGGCCGGTGCAACTACTAGGCAAACTAGGCAGCCGCCTAGGGCGCCAAATGGTTGGGGGCGGCCAAAAGCACGCTCCCGGGAGGCAGTGGAGCGGAGGTGAGCTGGGGTAGGGGGACGCGGGGAAGGCCGCCTGCAGCAAGCGACGCGGGGGGCGGCGCGCAGAGGAACCGCTCCCCGCTCTGCTTCTCTCTGTCCAAGGCTTGCGGCGCCAAACAGCTGATTGGTGCTGCAAGCCTGGGAGGCGGGAGAAGTGGAACGGCGGTGGCATGCTCGGGGAGGTGGCGGAGCAGAGGTGAGCTGGGGTGGGGAGCTGCCGCACGACTCCCCGGGCCAACGGGGTGGGGGGGGCAGGGAGCTGCCGCATGGCTTCCCGGGCTGAGGGGAGGGAGGGGGAGCTGCCGCGGGGGGGGGGGCGCCTCAGGGCGGGGGGGGGGGCAGGGAGCTGCCGCAGTGCTCCCGGTGGGGGGTGCACGGTGGAAGTTTCACCTAGGGTGCGAAACATCCTTGCACCGGCCCTGGTCAGAGCAGAGACTTTTGCTGTGCTTGGAGCTGATTGAGCTGGGCCTGCAGTGAAGGGAACTGTGAATAACTCTGGCAAGGGAAGGGACTGCAACAGAGGGGTAGATAGAGGATTCCCACCTATCCAACATCACCACTGGGATACCCAGGATCTTCTTTAATGTCAGCAACATCAGGCGCCCAAATACACGAGTGTTGCCTGCTCCCAAGTAACCCAAGGAGGAAAGGGTGGGTTATATATGGCTACTAAAGAGATTACAAAAGAACCTTATGCAACTTAGTTTGCAATACAGACAAGAAGCACAACTTAATTCGTAATGCAGACAAGAAGCAAGACCTTATAGCAAACACTAATAAAACCTTGTCTTAAGATAAAAGAAATGACCATAATAGATCAGAGATTTTTCTAGCCTTTTCCTGCCTCAGTGTCGGAGGTAGGCACTGGCAGGCCTATCCGATGCATATTTTACAACGCCTCCAGGCTGTTCCCTTCTGCGAATCAGAAAAGGGTGGCTGGCAGGGTAAAGATGCATCAAACAGATATCCATAATTCTTCATCATTAAACTCAACGCTACTAAGAGAAGGTTACTCACCTTGTGCAGTAACAGAGGTTCTTCGAGGGCTGTGCCTGTGGGTGCTCCACTTTAAGTGTTCATGCGCTCCTGCGCGCATAGTCGGAGACTTTTGGTAGCAGCGCCCAGTTGGGTCGGACATGCGTGGTCCCTGCCTCGCGCTGCTGCAGGCAGTTAACCGATGCTGTGCGACCAACACCCACTCCGTTCCTTCTCTACTGCAGAGACTAATAAGGAAACTCCGAAGTAGAGGGGAGGAGGGAGGGTAGAACCTGCACAAGATGAGTAACCTTCTCTTCTTCTTTGAGTACTGCCCTTGTGGGTGCTCCACTTTAGGTGACTTCAGAGCAGTGCCCTCTGATGGAAGAAGGGGTTTCGGAGTTGAAGTCATAACCTCCTATGGTACAGAGTGTCCGAAGGAGGTATCAGATGTTGCCTGTTGCTCTAAGGCATAGTGCTATCTAAAGGTATGGGCTAAGGCCCAGGTAGCAACTCTACAAATGTCTGTGATAGTTACATTGTGCAGGGAAGCCATGGAGGCTGATAAGGCTCTAGTGTGATGTGAGCGAATCCCCATGAGGGATTGGCAGTTGCACTGATGATAGCAGAGTTTTGTGTGATTATGGTTCTACGTGGAAAGTCTTTGTTTTGAGATGGCGCTCCTTTTGGAGCAATAGTGATGGATAGAAACAGTCTGGGTGATTTATGGGATGGTTTAGTCCTGTCTATGTAAGAAGCCAGTGCCCTCCGAACATCAAGATTATGAAGTATGTAATGTGTTCTATCTGTGTGGGGTTTAGGAGTGTGGTCTGAGGGAGGCTTTATCCTTAAAGAAGACCATGTATGGGGGTTCTGCCATGAAAGCCCCCAGTTCTCCCATACGTCTGACAGATGTCATTGCCACAAGGAATGCTACTTCCATAGAACAGTGTAGCAGTGATTATGTCGTCATGGGTTCAAATGGGGAAGAGGTGAGGATCCGAAGGACCAGGTTCAGGTCCCATGGTGTAGTAGGCTAACGTAGGTTAGGGTAGGCATTATTGAGTTCTCTGAGGAAACATTTGGTCAGTAGATGGGTAAAGATGGGATGGTAATCCACCTTGGGGTGGAATGTTGTGATGGCAGGTAGGTGCACTTTTATTGAGCTCATGGATAGGTCTGACCATTTGAGTTCCAATAGGTAACGCAGTATAGAGGGTAATGTCCCTGGGATGGAAGTCATCCATTTTAGTTGGCACCAGGCCTTAATTCGTCTCCCTTTCAGGGTGTATGGGCGACAGTTCATTTCTGTTCAACTGTGTAACAGTATATTTTTGTATCTCTTCTGAACAGGTCAGCTCAGGTTCCGTGAGCCATGCAGGAGCCATGCTCTGAGATGGAGTTTCTGTGGATGCAGGACACAGCCTGAGTCCTGGGACAGCGGATGAGACAGAAGTGGGAGTGCAATTCATGGATGCACAGTCATGCTGAGGGGGTAAGGATACCATGTTTTGGCAAGACCATGCTAGTAGAATTACTGTGGCCCATCCAGCCTGATCTTGTGGATCACTCGGTTCAAGAGAGGAATAGGAAGGAAGGCATAGAGAAGGGGAGCATTTCACTAGAGGAGGAATGCATCGCGTAACGACTGCACACGGAGACCTGCACTGATATATATGTGATATATATGTGATATATGATAACAAAGGACCAAAATGGACACTGTGTAGAATCAAGCACGTAGGTTTATTACGCACAGTGCTGGTGGAGTGTCACCTTGCTTATTAGGCTCAGAGACACTGCCACTCAATTGATTACAGTGAATTATATGGATTTTCCATGGGCGGAGGGAAATGACGGGGTAGGTGTTAGGATATAGATATTCAGGCCTGTCTGTAAAGGTCTATACGCTAAGAATTTAGGTGTATTCTTATCACTTGGCTAGTTATAGAGGTATAAAAGAAAGAATCAAAATCACTGTCTGCCAGTGTAAGAGCTTTCTCTTACTGTGACAGTCTGAGGCCTTGTTCTTAGGCTAAGGCCTTTGGCTAAGCAGCAGAGGCAGCCATAAGCTGGGAAGCGAATGGTCAGATCCTCACATTGCAAACTAGTCACATTGAAATAAGGTGCTATTGGGCTGCTAGGAATACAATCCTGTCCTGATAATGCCTATCGCCTCCAGAGAAAGGGAAGTGCCTAGAAGATGTAAAAGGAAACTTAGTTTGATAGCATCCTGTCTGGCAAGAACTCACTTATCAACAGCTGGGATGTGAAATCCTCATTTCTTTAAAAAGAAAAGGAGTCCTTGTGGCACCTTAGAGACTAACCAATTTATTTGAGCATGAGCTTTCGTGAGCTACAGCTCACCGATGAAGTGAGCTGTAGCTCACGAAAGCTCATGCTCAAATAAATTGGTTAGTCTCTAAGGTGCCACAAGTACTCCTTTTCTTTTTACGAATACAGACTAACACGGCTGTTACTCTGAAACCTCATTTCTTTGTTGTTCTATCACTGTAGTCCCCATTTCCCTATTGTTTGTCTGCATAATCTCTGTCTGGTTCTGTGATTGTTCCTGTCTGCTGTATAATTAATTTTGCTGGGTGTAAACTAATTAAGGTGGTGGGATATAATTGGTTAAATAATCATGTTACAATATGTTAGGATTGGTTAGTTAAATTTCAGTAAAATGATTGGTTAAGGTATAGCTAAGCAGAACTCAAGTTTTACTATATAGTCTGCAGTCAATCAGGACATGAGTGAGTGAGTGAGTGGGTGGGTGGGGGAAATGGGAACAGGGGATGGGGTGGGGAATTGGAATCATGTTTTGCTAAGCGGCGGGAATGGGAAAGGGACACATGTAAGGCTCTGTGGTGTCAGAGCTGGGAAGGGGGACGCTAAGGAAGGAAACTAGAATCATGCTTGCTGGAAGTTCACCCCAATAAACATTGAATTGTTTGCACCTTTGGACTTCGGGTATTGTTGCTCTCTGTTCATGCGAGAAGGACCAGGGAAGTAAGTGGGGGAAGGAATAAGCCCCCTAACAGTAGGTAGTCCCAAACCCCTGGATAGGTCTAGCAGCAAGACAAGATAAGCACAGTAGCCAATAGTCAAAGATTACATGAGGTCTCCGCCCATGGTTTCAAGTTAACACATAACATACAATTAGTACTTCAAACAATATATAAAATGTATATTAGTATAAAATATATATGTTGAATTCAGTTAGAGGTCCATCGGAATGAAGTAGCTCCTTTGATTGTCCACAGGTACATACCTGGGGGTTAAAGCAAAGAGACAAATGAAAATTACATGGCAATAAAGATTGTTTTTCAGTTGCTCATTTGTGTTTCTAAGGCAGGCACTGGTAATGGCTTGGGAGGAGGGATGTGTATCTGTGAGAGGGAGGATGTCATATCTCATACTGACATGTTTGAACCTCTTCCATAAACTCAAGGTTGATGTGTGGGAAGGTCTCTCTTCCTACAGCAGGAACAGGGCCCCTTTCATTCCTTTGGTCTGTTTTCAACTTCAAATAAAGACACCAGTTATGACTCCCCACCTGGCATTTCGCTGACCAAGCTTATCTTAGCAAAAAGCAAGGTTGTCTTTTGTTTGTTCTGCTCTCTTAGCTAATATTGTTCACTATTTGTTAGGCCTGTGGCCTCTTGACCAAACTCTGGACTTTGGGCCTGTAAAAAGAGCTAACATGGTCTATATCAGGTTGTTACATAAACGTCATATGGATTTTGGCCCTTCAGATAAAATATGTGTATCTGAAAAAGTATAATAAATTTGAAAAGTATGAACATAGACTAGCTTCCTTATACAGATGTTGTTTTTTTGACAGTGTCAGTGCATCCCCCATCTCAAAAAAGATATATTAGAAACAGTACAGAGAAGGACAACAAAAATGATTAAGGGTATGGAGCAGCTTCCATCTGAGAGGTTAAAAAGACAGGGACTATTCAGCTTGGGAAAGAGACGACTAAGGGGGGATAGGGAAGAGGTCTATCGAATCATGAATAGCGCGGAGTAAGGAAGTGTTATTTACCCCTTCACATAACACACGAACTGGGGTCACCTGACTAAATGAATAGGCAGCAGCTTTAAAACAAACAAAAGGAAGTACTTCTTCACACAACACACAGTCAGCCTGTGGAACTCATTGATAGGAGATGTTGCAAAGGCCAAAAGTTTGAAAACTGGGTTCAAAAAATAATTAGGTAAGTTCATGGAGGATGGGTTAAAAAATGGCCAGTAGCCAAGATGGCCAGGGATACAACTCTATGCTCTGGGTTTCCCTAAGCCTCTAACTGGCAGATGCTGGGAGCAGGGGTGCCAGAACTTTGGTAGAAGTTGGGGGATCATGAGGCCCTGCCCCTCTCGGTGGCACCTCCCCCTGGCCAGGCCAGAAGCCAGAGCTGGGCAGTGGTAAGAGCAACCCAGGGAGCCTAGGCTGTTGTGGGGAGCCCTGGTCCCACCACCTGCCCTGGGTGGGTGGGAGGTGCCCAAGGGCAACCCCTGGCCATGTCCCCATCCCCCAGGGGCTGTTCTGTTCATTCCCTTGGAAGCATCTGGCACCAGCCACTGTCAGAAGACAGGATACTGGACTAGATGGACCCTTGGTCTGACCCAGTGTGGCCATCTTATGTTCATGAGAGATAATATTCAGCAATGCAAAATACTGGCCATGAGGCCATGGCTGGTATTGCACTGTGGGTTTGGGAGGAGTCTCAGAATACAGGCATGGTGTGTCAGTGAGCACTATGAGAGATGAGAAGGCTTAACTAACACTGCCTAAAAGACCTGATCTAAAGCCCCTTCAAGTCACTGAGAGTCTTTCCAATAAGTTCAGTGAGTTTTGGATCACACCTTCAAACCTCATCTTAGTTGCAGATGTCAGAGGAAGCTGCAGAGAGTAAGAAGAGGACCAGAGAGCTCTATAAGGAGGAAATGCTGACTCACATTAATGGAGCAAATATAAACTTATATGCTCCTGGGCTTGGTCCTTTACCATTTACTCTTTCGCTTGATAAGACAGTAATAAGGAGAGACAGTTTTCTGATCTCTGGGGCCTCTAGCAACAAAAAAGACAGAAAGAGATCACTGAAATGAATGGGAAATAAAGACACCAAAAGCTATAGTAGCTCCCAACACTGTGAACTAAACAAATCTTGTTGTTAGCGTTGCCTAAAGGGGTATTTCTCCAAGTCCCTTTTTCCCCAGCCCACATTTGTGGCCTCACGTATAACTTCCTTGTCTGATATTGCGGGCCCATAACATTCAGAGCACTGATGAAGATTTTATACTGCCCCTCTGAGTTGTCTACTGTTTGTAATCAGGATAGAGAACATTCTCAATACAGAAACACCCATTACACTGTAATTAGCTAAAAATGACAAAGTGCAACTATAGAAAACCTAGAGCCTTGATTTATAAAGGCAACCTGGATGAAAGTGCTTTTTTTTTTTTTTTTAGTTTTAGCTTTTACCATCAGTCTCTGAATAAAAACCCTGAGCATATGAGACCATTTACTGAACTGGTCCTTGACTAGAGAAATAAAAAGAGATTTAATCTACCTTTGACACCCTACTTGCTCTTTGTCATTGCTTTCCTCTCTTATATTCATCAGTCACCCCTAGACAAAGGACAGTGAATCACAGTATTCTCTTACAGTTTGACTTTTTTCTCTTGTTTCCTTCCCGGTTTCTTTCAGCAGATGGCAGCTCCCAACACCACTGTACCTATTTTGCAGCAGTCTCTCCATGAGGCAGAAGGTGGAAACCTCTGGCTTCCTGTGGGGCAAATTTACATTTTTATAGTAGCCATTTACTTGATGGATAAGAATGTAAGTATGATCACACTTCTAGCCACTGGAATATGATACAATCCAAGACCATGAGATCACTCTCACAAAGGCAGAAAAGAATACAGATCACAAGACATACA